>NC_073302.1:349805278-350114516 GCF_027595985.1 Sorex araneus
TGTTGATGTAGTAGGTAAGAATGTTCCTAGTTATGTACTTGAATGAGAAAAATCGTAACTTAATTTTTCTGTATTCAGATTTATTGTCTCTCTACATTTCAGTCCCTCTGATTGCAGACAGAGATGACTAATCATTCCCAGGTGAACTCAGGTCATCAGATATTCATAATTTTAGTGAGGGATAGGCTCTAATGTGAGCAACATGGTAGGGTTGAGTGCCAGGGCACCACTATCTGATGTGTGACTTATAGCATTTCTCTTCTGTCTCTATACTGACATCTTCACCAACTGATTATAATTGTTCTTTACAGGATTTTTGTGTAAGCTAAGTGATCAAATGCTTGTGAAAAAGTGGGAAGAGTGAATGGTCTGGAGCAAAAGGTTTTGTAATGTTAGTTACAATATCCCCCAAAATGACTTATTTTACTCAAAGCTATTCACTGAGAAGTAAGGGGCCACTATTATCTGCGTGGAAGAATCTGAAGATTCTAAGTGATCATTGTGATTAAAACTCTGTAGAACTATATATTAGGCTAAAACTTTCACCTGAGTAAGTTTAAATATCTTTGTGTCTTTATTAAAGATTCATGAGTTGAGCAATAACATATGTAGCCAGTAGAGAGCAGTTGTGCGGAACCATCCAACAAGGAAAAGTCAGACATCAGCTAGGCTGTCCTCTGTCACTTTCCTCTGGGGAATGAAAGAGGGTACTCAGGTAGATTGCCTTGTTAGTGCTGACTAAGAAATTCCAGATTCCCCAATAAAGAGGCAGTATCCCTGGGAGAAGCTGAAATTGCAATTTGGTTAGTCCCTCTATGTTAATGTGGATCCATAGCACAAGTGACCTCATTTGGGGACTATTGTGTCTTTTTAAAGCAGTTCCCAAGCAGCCATGGTAAAATGAGATTTTCTTTTAATTAGATCATGAAAAAATGTAGCATAAGACTTTTAAGGAAGAATCCATTTTTTATTTTATTGTCCTGATAGAACATCTAATTTTTATCTAGGCAAACTTAATGGCCCACTACATGAAGGGCTATTTATAAGAAATTACCTATAGGAAATTACCCCTTACCCAGAGAAAGAAAGAATGGATCTTTGCTATTGTAAAAGAGCTCTCTGACTCATAAGGTAGAAAAATCATCCAAGGTCAAGACAAAGTCATTAAGAAATAATCAGGACTTTCATTTCTCCTATAAACTATATTGATGGATCATTTCATCTGTCTGCATTTTAAAAGCATAATTTCACATGATCTAAATTAAACCTTCCATTAGATCTAGGAGAGTTGAAAATAACATTGTTTTTGTTTTAATCAGATGTGATTATAAGGCCTAGAAAAGCTTGAAGGTATGAACTGTCCCCAAATGAGTAAAATAAGACAAGATAAGAAAAAGAGGAATAAAGAAAAGTTAGAAGGAAAGAAGAAAAGGAGTAAGAAAAGAAGAGGGAAAGATAAAGGAAAGAAAAATAAATGATTCTACTGATGACTTTCGTCAAGAATAAAGAATGCATTAAAACAAACTAAACCAAAATCTTACTGGTTTAGCATGGCAAAGATTTACTATTTTCCTCTCACATCACATTGCAAGGAGGTCAACTTGTGCCTTTTAGAAGTTGTTTCCAAGGGAAATAGAAGAACTGCTCTTATCTGCTTTGGTCTGAAGTTATATGTGATTTCAATTAGTTTCATTGGCAAGAACCCTTTAGCAGATGGGCTTGGAAATGGAACTACACAGATAACAGGTAAATAAGTACAGTGAAATATATTCAACATGCTTTCTAATCAGGGAAATGCAAAAAATAAAGTCATAGTCAACTCCACCACACATTTGTTAGAATGGCTAAATGTACTGATAATATCAAGGACTGACAAAGATATGACACAACTAGAAAAAATCTCTTATGTTGCTGATGAGAATGTAAAAGAACAATGTAAATGTGCTAAGAAAAACTTTTGCCATTTTCTTATAAACATTAATGCCATACAGTCCAGAATAATCTATCCTGGTTATTTGCTCAAGAAGTAAGGAGGGGGAAGTAGGTCCACAGAGAAGTTTATCTTTGACTATGAATACTGGCTTCATTTTAAATTAAGAATAACTGGAAAGAATATACCTTAGCTAAAGAATAAAAGAGACTTAGCACATCTCTATCATATAATATTATTTAACAATAAAGGTATAATAATCAAATGAAGTAACTTACAAATATATACAACAATATGGGTATATTTTAAATGCATAATGCTACATGAGGAAAATCAAACTAAAAATGCTACATACAAACTGATTTCACTGACATGACATTATTGGAATTTCTAATGACATGACATTCTAAGTACCTGACATGACATGATATAGCATTTCTAAGAACAGAAAAACCAACCTGTGAATGGGATGAGAACCTCACCACTAAGGAGGATGATGAAACCATTTTTGAATGATTGAACATTCTATATCTTGTTGTTTATGCTTATATTTTTTCAAACTCACAGAACTACATATTAAAAAGATGGACTATTCTCGGTGTAAATTATACTTAATAAAGTGTTTATTATTCATAGATTTACATCATGCATTTAATTTTCAGCAAAAAATGTTTCATTTAAAAGTCATCAATCCAGGCTGGAGAGATGGCTCAAAGGACAAAAGTACGTGACTTGCATACAGGAGGCCCAAGTTCAATCCCCTGGCCCTGCAGGACTCCCCAAGCACTGGCAGTGTGGTCCCTGCCCTGACAAAGTCTTAGCCATAAAACCCCAAGTATCACTGTTGGACATGTATAGCTGAACTCCTCAAAAGAACTGAGTAAGTTAAGTTTTAGAAAATTTGGGGGCCAAAGTGATAGTACAAGAATTGGGCACTTCCCTTGCACATGGCCAACCAGAGTTCAATCTTAGCATCCCACATGGCCCCCAAGCGCCACCACGAGTAATCCTAAGCACAGAGTCACAGTAAGTCCTATGCACTGCTGGATGGGACCCCCCAAAAAAACAAACAAAAAGTACAGAATTAAAAACTAATCAACCTTCCCAAACCAGATAAAAATAAAAGGACAAAGATCTCACTTTAAATGGGTCTCTGCTCAAACATCTTTTACTTACCAAATGTAATGTTATATTCATGTGCATTTGTAATATATTTTATAGTTTCTAGAAACTGTTCATACTTACAGGAATTTCAATGCTGTGTATCTATGTTCAGATTAGAGAGTTTTGAAGAAGGAATGAACCCAATGTAAATTTAGCACCGTATTAAGTGCAAATATTGTCAAAAGACTTGGGAACAGCACTCTAAGAATGCTTCTCATGAGAATCTCTATTCATTCAACTTTACAAGTAGCATCAGGCATTAGTCATATAGAATGAATTTTTATGATTGGTATAGAATGGAATAATAATGATGCTACCAAATTTTGGGAAAAAATCAACAGTGTTGAAGTGTCAGAGGTGCTTAAATATCATTGCATCACTGTATCAATGTCATTCCGTTGTTCATTGATTTACTCGAGTGGGCACCAGTAACATCTCTATTCCTCTCAGCTCTGAGAATTTACCAGCCTCTCCTTACTCGTTTTTTCCCAACAATTGGAGGCTCTTTCAGGGTCAGGGGAATGAGACCTATTGTTACTGTTTTGGGCATATCAAATACGCCAAGGGTAGCTTGCCAGGCTCTGCCCATGCGGGTGGGATACTCATGGTAGCTTGCCGGGCGATCTCCAAGAGCTATGTATATACTGTCATCCTGTTGATCATCGATTTGCTCGAACAGGCCCAGTAATGTCTCCATTCATCCTAGCTCTGAGATTTTAGCAGCCTCTCTTTACTCGTCCTTCCCAATGGTGCTGCATTAGAGGTTCTTCAGGGTCAGGGGAATGAGACCCATCATTGTTACTGTATTTGGCATATGAATTTGGCTTAAATATAAGGGCTTATGTGTTCATGAACAGGTCCTAAGTGGATTCTATAGATGACAATTCTCTTTGATTTGGTTAATAGTAATTCTCAAGACCAGACTCCCCCACCTGTGTCTTCACTCACTTTCCCAGACGTTTTACTCACTGTTTTAGGTTCACTTGAAATAAAAAGCTACACAGTTAAGGAAACTTAAATGGAAGAGATCTAGAAAAAAAATGTTCATGTAAAAAGAGAAAATATGTTCATACTTTTCACACATTTTCTTCTTTGTGCCTTGAAGTCAAATGTGTAGAGCCCGCAACCCTAAGCAGGCCTAAGCAAGTCCTCATCTAACCAAGGATAGTATGTATCGACCTCCAGATTTCTAATTGTATGAAGAAAAATTTCTTGTTTAAAACACTGATATGTGAGCTCTTTTACCTATAGCTAAACACTTTCCCAATGGATGCAAATGTCAAGTGCAAAATTAGATGGTTAGAGCAGTGTTTCTCAACCAGAACGCTGTATGAGGGGGCCCCCAGGATATTCTAAAGGGGGCAAAGATGAAAACTAAATATAACGGGACTGAAGCATGAAACTGGGAGCCAAGCAGAATGAGGGGGAGGCTCAAGGAGAAAAGAAGACGGAAGGGGGCCTTGTAAAAGGCAGAGCAGCACTGCTTCGGAGGACAAACATTCTCATCAACAGGAAGTGGGGTTTCTTTCACAGCACATCCCAAACAACACTGGTTGTTTCCAGTCTTTCTGGTGCATGCCATTCACACCTTCTTACTGTGGGAGATGATATCTCTTTGCTATTTTGAATTGCATTCCCCTGGACAAAATATAATGAACATTTTCTCAAGTGACAATTAGCAGACCGTATGTTCTCTTCAGGGAGATGTCTGTTTATCTCCTTTCCCCATTTTTTTTAACATTTTGATGGGACTATTTTTTGGTAGCTGTGGACTTTCATGAGTGTTTTATATATTTATATATATGTATATGTATACATATATATGGTGTGTGAGAGAAAAGTATATATGTATATATACACATATGTTTGTATATGTATATGTATGTGTATACATATGCATATATGTGTATATCTCTCACATATTGGCTCTCATGCAAATAAAATCAAAGAAGACTATTTCATTTTGAAGTGTGAAAAAACATTAAGTAACTAGGAAAAAGTTAGCAAAGGAGGTAAAAGACTTATACATTGAAAACTCTAAGGCATTTTTAAAAGAAATGGAAGAGGGCATCAGAAAATGAGAAAATATTCCATGTTCATGGATTGGAAAAAGTAAACTTTATACAAATGACCGTTCTACTCAATGCATTATACAAATTCAATGCAATGCCTATCAAAATACCAATGGCATAGATCAAGGACTTAGAACACACACTACTGAAATCTGTAAGCCATCATAACACTCCCCTCGTTGCTAAAACCAATTTCAAAAGCATTTTTTTCAATAAGCACTTTTTATTCTCCCTAAAACATAAAAGATTTACATATTTTTCTGTCAGTTTAAAGCAGCCAAGTAGCTTTTCCCACTCTGGAGAAGTCCATGTTCTCTCTTGAACACTTATCTCTCTCACTTCTTTCCCCTCACATTGAAATAAATTTCAATAAAACTACTTTGCTTCACTAAAAATAAAATAAAATGAAATAAAAAATAAAATACCCAAGTAAAGTGTGAGCTGGAGGCATGGTTTCTAGACACTGCATTTTTTAAATTTAGTTAGTCAATTGGTGTTGGAGCGATAACACAGTGGGTAGGGTGTTTGCCATGCATGCTGCCGACCCAGGTTCAATTCCTTCGCCCCTCTCGGAGAGCCCGGCAAGCTACCGAGAGTATCCCACCCACACAGCAGAACCTGGCAAGCTACCTGTGGTGTATTTGATATGCCAAGAACAGTAACAAGTCTCACAATGGAGATTTTACTGGTGCCCGCTTGAGCCAATCGATGAGCAATGGGACGACAGTGATACGGTGATATAGTTAGTTAATTAGTTTGGGATCCATACTCTGCAGTGCTAAGGGGTTAATCCTGGCTCAGGAATCACTCCTGGCAGGGGATTATATGGAATTCCAGGATCCAATGGCAGGTACCGAGTGTCCTATCAGTTGATTATAGTTCCAGGTCCTGCATTTCTTCTCATGCTGAGCAGCCATCTGTGTATCCAGAGCTGCTTTGACTGCAATTGTGGGATTAGAGCAATGATGAGAACTTTCCCTGCAGGTGGGTTAAAAGGAGGGAAGAAACCAATTCTCAGGAGGATGGTGAGGTTTTGGGGAAGGGAAGAAGGTAGTCAGGGGGTGTGCTGCTCTCTAATCTCTGCTGAGGGTTTCTTATACCTAACCAGGCAGGGGGTTAGGTAGGGGCAGGACTAACGTTTTTCCTTTCAGCACTAAGGCTGACAGATGCTCCTCCATGCAGTCACTTCATTTACCGATTTTTCCTTTTCCCACTTCCCTCACACCTACACTATTCGCTGTCCTCTACCTTCTATCTTCTGCGCTCACTCTACCCACCCATATTCTCTACTTTCCACCCTCTCACACAATCCCCAAACCACAGCTGAAGGTTGTTGACATCAAAAAAAAGAATGGGTCATTTAAACAATGAGCAGAGTTTATTTTGAAACCAAGGAGTCCCTTCCAACCACCACCACCAAAAAAAAAAAAAAAAGCAGGGCACCACAGAGAGAGTTCTCCTGGTAGGGCGCTTGTCTTGCAACTGTTCTACTAGAATTCAATCCCTGGTGGCACCACACATGGTTCCCTGAGCTCATCAGGAGTTTTCCTTTAGTTTAGAGTTAGAGTCAGGACTAAACCCAAATCAGAAAAGCAACCAAACAAAGTAGGTAGACAAAAGACCATCAACAAGAGACACCTTCATCAAGTAGCCTTCGTCAAGTGTCCTTTCTTGATTCCCGACTTGAATCTCCTTATGTAACCTCTGAAGGACTACCCATCCAGTTTCACCAGAGGTGGAAAGAGTGGGAAACAAGAAGCAAGTTGGAGACTTTAGCTTGATTTGGATACACATGGTCCCCCAGGGCTCCTGACTTCATTAAATAAAGTTCACAAAATAAATAAAGCAGAAATTTAACTAGAATGCCTTCCCCTTTAGCTCTATTCTTGGAAAATCAGAGTTATTCTGCAGCTAGGAGTGAGTAATTAAACAATTATACCCTTAACACAGTTTAGAAAAACTCAGATAAAGTTCTCCCTGCACACTTTCCAGGTCATCACTCCACAAATCATTTCCTGCCTCTTTCCTCTGCCTGCACCCATACCGGCGATGCACAGGGGCCACTCCTCGCTCTGCACTCAGGAATTACCCCTGTTGGTGCTCAGGGGACCATATGGGATGCTGGGAATCGAACCCGGCCTGGCCACGTGCAAGGCAAACACCCTACCCGTTGTGCTATCACTTCAGTCCCGCAAATTTTATTTTTAAAAAATAATTGTAGGAGCTGGAGCTACAGTACAGTGGGTAGATCATTTGTCTTGTCTTTGGCTGACCCTAGTTCAATCTCAGGCATCTCATATGGTCCCTTGAAGACTGCCAAGAATAGTTCCTGAGTGCATAGATAGGAGTAACCCCAAAAGACTGCAGGGTATGCCCCTTCCCTCCCTACCCCACCACCCAAAATTATAGCCTTTAGCCCTTCACACTCTTTCTTTCATCTGAAAACTTTGTTCCTCAATGAGCTGATTCCAAGTACTAACATAAAAACCATTCTGAGTTAAAAGGATTCCTGGTAGTCTCTCCTCACACACAAATGCAAATGACCTTAACCTTCAATGATTATTTGCATTTTTAGAGGGCTTTTCTTAGTATAAATTAACTTGACTCTCCACCCAATCCAATTCCTGAGCTGGAAAGGAAAGCCTTTTGGATTGCTGGAGTATGTTGAAGAAACCACAGGGTTTCCCCTCAATTTCTCTTCAAACTCATGAATTCTCTTTGCCTTCCTTCTTGGCTGTGCTAGATCTGTGGTTCACATAGGCCTGCAGTGTTCCTGGCTCAGCATCAAACAAAAGATCTCTTTGCAGTGCTGAGAGCGTCATTCACAAACATATTGAACCAAAGTATTTGCTCAAGGACCATTACTTGCACATCATAATCCAATTTTTTTCAAAAACAAAGAATATTGTTGTTGCCCAAATGCAAGTTTCCTGACTTCCATCTAGTATTGTAGACTGTTGTATAGCAGTGCAGATGCCTTTGATTGAAATAAATCATAGAAGGCTAGAGAGAGTGTATAGTGGTTAGGGCACTTGCCTTGCTCACAGCCCACCAGTTCAATCCCTGACTTCCCATATGGTCCCCCTGAATTCCACGAGTGATCCCAGCCAGAAGCACTGAACCAGGAGTAAGTCCTGAGCACCACCATCCCTGGGTATGACCCAAAAACTAAACCAAACAAGCAAAAACAAAGTGCACTCCCCTTTGGATGTGTTTAGCCCCCCTGGGGCATCTTATTGTTACAGCACCCTAAGCCCAAAAGTTTCTTTCACTATGTTAATTTAATCATTGACCCTATCTTTCTAGAACTCTGCACCTTAATTCTCTTAAAATATATATAAAAACTATTCTCTTAAAAATAATTGCAACTGAGTTTGTTCCCCTCCCCTCTGAGTCTTTATGAAACGCTGTACTGGCCGTAGACCTTCAACCATGAACAGAAATTTCGAGAATCTGTGATTAAAAGCTTTCAAGACACCATCAAATCTAGTGAAACCAAATCTTGTGACTTATCCCCCACCTCACCTGTCCATGAGCTGACCAATAACATCTTTATTTCCTTGTATTCAGTTTAAAGACCCTGCACAGGGAGGGACCTAGGAGGCTTGGAGATTTTTGCATCTCTGTTGTTTCAAATTCTGAAACAAATTCACCTTTTCCCCTTTCCAAAAACTTGTTCCCCATAATTGACTTTGGGTTGGGAGATACTGAAGAGTTAGTGTCAAATTTGGGGATCCAGAATGGAATTTTGAGGGGTCCCTATTTGATGTCTCTGCACCAGGAAGTATCAAAGGAATAGTGATCCGTTGGGATGGTCCCCAGGGGCTGCTCACAACCCAGAAGCAAAAACATTCTCTGTTTTTGCTCCAGAGAAAGCTCCTACTTCTGGTCTCAAATATCTCAAAATTCCCCAATATTTGGAAGAAGGTAAAGAAGCTTCTGGGTTGTGAGATAATCCAGCATTTGGTAAATTATCCAATTTTATACACCAAGCCCTGATTCTGCTCATCTGGTGGGACATTGTTGATTCCCCCTTGCTTAAATAAAGGTGTGTCTTAGGCAAAAGCTACGACCAAGGGACAATTAGACTCTCTTGATTCTGACCCTGGCTTCTGGACATCCATTTGGTTTTGGCCAAGCAACAGGTTTGTTCTACGGTATCTAAAAGTGTATGCAAAAAGGCGTTTTGTCTTGTCCATGGATGTGTTTGTAACTTGCCTATTTTTGTGCACAAATGCAAAGTATTTGCAAAAAACAATTGCTAAAATAAAACAATACTTATTGAATACTTACTTTTTTCCATTGATTATTTTACTTGTTCCTTCATTAGTCAGCTTAACTTATGTCATGATATGATAATAAGTAATCAGATATTATTAGACTTAAAAATATCTCTATTTTCTACTTGAGAAAATTGTTTATTGTAGATTAACAGGGGATATCTGCTTATAGGGTTTATTTAAGATCCCAGGCTGATTCCTATCAACATAATTTTCATAACATCAGAATCAAAAGACATCATCATCATCATCATCAACATGGTAAAAATAATAGTATAGCAAACCACTGCACTGACTCTCATAACTAACTTCTGGCTAGAAATGACATATATCATTTCTACTCTCAATTTACTGGCCAAAGAATGGTTCATGGTCAGATTTGAAACCAATTGAGCAGAGAAATGTAATTCTTCACTAAGAAAAACAGGTTTTATGGGTGAGCAGAATCTTCTGTAACTCCCTCAACTCTAAACAGACATTATTATTCTTGATTTACGAAGACTAAAAGTGAGACTCAAAGAATGCAAATACACATGACAGTGAATGTTGGCTCCAGATCCTGTTCCTAAACACTTCTTTTTCAATTTTTTTAAATTTTATTTTTATAAAGTTGTCTAACACCAATCCCACCACCATTACACCTTCTCACCACTTAAACACTTTTTACCCTATCAGAAATTTCCAACGAATGTACTATAAAGTATCATTATATATAAAGAAATTTGAGAAATAATATCACTATATAATTAGACGATATATTTACTTAATTAAGATTTGGAAAACTCTTGCAGTAGAGAAACCTGTTTACTTCTGTTTAATGTGCATTTCTCAAATTGATCTGAGTTGATTTATTGAATTGATTTGATTTGATTTGGTTTTATTTGATTTGGATACCACGATACTATTTATAACATTTGATAGCTCCTAGAACATATCTCAGAAAATGCTCTGTCTGGGGTTGGAGCACTAGCACAGCAGGGAGGGCGTTTGCCTTGCACGCGACCGACCCAGGTTCAATTCCCAGCATCCCATATGGTCCCCTGAGCACAGTAAGGGGTAATTCCTGAGTGCAGAGCCAGGACTAACCCCTGTGCATCACCAGGTATGACCCAAAAAGAAAAAAAACTGAAAGAAAATGTTCTGTCTGCCTTACCCTCTATAAGGAAGTTGTAATATAACCTAAGAGAACCACCTCTTAAGAAAAAGAGGTTCAGGAAGTTAAATGATCTTCCTGACATCACATAGCCAGTGGAGGGGAGGGTTGGAACAAGAACCAAGATTTTTAAATTTATAAGTCAGAGATAATGGCCAGCTTATTCAATAGATCCTGAAAATTTGAGTTCTGCAAACTGGAAAGCACTATTCAAGTAGAAGGCTATTAATTTTTATTTTATTTTATTTTCATTATTGTCTTTTTTTAAAATTTATTTTTTAATTAGTGAGTCACAGCGAGGGTACAGTTACAGATTCACACATTTTCATGCTTGTTTTTCCCTCATGCAATGTTCGAGAGCCTCCACCAGTGTCCACCAGTGTCCATTCTCCACCACCAATGAACCCAGTATCCCTCCCAGCCCCCAATCTCATCCCCCCCACCCCACCCCGCCTCTGTAGCAGGGCATTCCAATTTGTTCTCTCTCTCTCTCCTTTTGGGTGTTGTGGTTTGCAATAGGGGTATTGAGTAGCCATCAAATTCAGTCTCTAGTCTACTTTAGCACTCATCTCCCTTCCTGCGCGGGATCTCTAATCACATGTTACTTGGTGTTCCTTTCTCTATCTGGGATGACTTTCCCCCAGCATGTGAGGCCAGCTTCCGAGCACCAGCCCCTGTTGGGACTGTTCGGCCCATTTTCTGATGGGGTTGGATGTTTTCTTCTTGTAGAGTTCAACCAGTGCTTTATATACCCTTGATATCAATCCTTTATCGAATGGGTATTGTGTGAATATCCTTTCCCATTCTGTAGATTGGAAGGCTATTAATTTTTAATGTTAACCATTATGAAAAAACAATTTTTAATTTAGATAAGTGAAAAATACATGTGGTAATCAGGAAAACTAAATTTGTAAAGATGTTATTTCTCCTTAAATCAGCTTGGAATGCTTACAGTTATTTTAGTCAAAATGTGATGCAATTGTTTTAATTTGACAAAATAATTTAAATGCTCATTTTCAAAAGGTGAGAAAAATGATTTTAACATGTTAATAAAAAAGAATTTTTCTTACAATTTATTGATAATCATAAAGCAAAATATCATAGAACTTGTACAGTAGTTGAGACTAATTAATAAATAATTTGTCTTGGAAACAAAATTAAAATGACATATATTTCCTCAATACTACAGAGAAACAACAAAATTAGTTTAAAAAGAATTAGTATTTTGAGCTGGAGTGATAGCACAGCGGGTAGGGCGTTTGCCTTGCATGCGGCCGACCCGGGTTCGAATCCCAGCATCCCATATGGTTCCCTGAGCACCGCCAGGAGTAATTCCTGAGTGAAGAGCCAGGAGTAACCCCTGTGCATCGCCGGGTGTGACCCAAAAAGTAAAAAAAAAAGGAATTAGTATTTTATGAATAAAAGCAGTTGGGTTGGGATATTTTATATCTCATCTCAAATAAATTAATATGATGATGAATTTGTAGTTAAATGTATATTTTAAAAGATATTTTCTAAAAACTTGTCAGACTGATTTTGAAATGAGCAAGGACTTTCTACACCTGATAAAGTGTAGAGTAGCAAAATTGGAGAAAATATTTTCAGTAAAAATAAGTATAATTCTATAAGTAATATTAAATACAATGATTCTATGAAAAACTATGGCTTAAGTCAATAACATTAAAGAATTTTGTGGATATCATGTGTATATCTAAAACTTTTAAAACTTTAATTAATACATAAAGGAGACAAATTCTAGGCTCCTTAGCAATGGTGCTAAGGAGGGTGATAATTTTTATTTGACACTGGAGCAATAGCACAGCAGGTAGGGCATTTGCCTTGCATGTGGCAGACCCGGGTTCAATTCCTCCACCCTTCTCAGAGAGCCCTGCAAGCTATCGAGAGTATTCTGCCTGCACAGCAGAGCCTGGCAAGCTACTTGGGGCATATTTGATATGCCAAAAACAGTAACAACAAGTCTCACAATGGTGACGTTACTGGTGCCCACTTGAGCAAATCGATGACAATGGGATTACAGTGATACAGTGACACTAAAAGCACAGGAAACAATTTTTAAAAGGCAAAATAAGTGGAATGACATTAAGCAAAAATATCTTCTGAACAGTAAAGCAAACATTCAACAAAATTTGAAAGCAACCTAGCAAGTAGCAAAATATTTTTAAAATAATATCTAATAAGTCAGTCACTGTCATCCCGTTGCTCATCGATTTGTTCAAGTGGGCACTAGTAACGTCTCTCATTGAGAGACTTATTGTTACTGTTTTTGGCATGTCCAATACGCACAGTGGTTGGGTGTTCGCTTTTCATGTGGCCGACCCGAGTTCGATTCCTCCGCCCCTCTCGGAGAGCCCGGCAAGCTACAGAGAGTATCTCGCCCTTGAAGCAGAGCCTGGCAAGCTACCCATGTGTATTGGATAATATCTAATAAGAAATAAATAAATAAATAAATAAATAAATAAATAAAAAGAGATCTCCAAAGCTGCTGGGATTGGGACTGGGCCTCTTCACCCAGATCTCTCATTTTCCAGTAGCTAGGCAGTCACACCCACAAACTGCCCCCAGTGCCATGTAATCCCACCAAGGGCCAACATCCAGAGACTATAAGACCAAGCTCCCGGAAGGAGACATTTTATAGCCTAGTTCTTCTCGAAGAACCTGACAAGCTACTGGGAGTCTATTGCCCACTTGGGAGAGCCTAGCAAGCTCCCTGTGGCATATTCATATCCCAAATATAGTAACAGATATATACATATCTCTCGGAGAGCCCGGCAAGCTACTGAGAGTATCTTGCTCCCATGCAGAGCCTGGCAAGCTACCTGTGGCGTATTTGATGTGCCAAAAACAATAACAATAGGTCTCATTCCCCTGACTCTGCAAGAGCCTCCAATTGTTGGGAAAGACAAGTAAAGAGAGGCTACTAAAATCTCAGGGCTGAGTGTAATAGAGACGTTACTGGTGCTCGCTCGAGTAAATCAACAAACAATGGGATGACAGTGATACAATGACCTAAATAAGAAATTAATATTTAAAATTTAAAAAAGGTGTTGCAACTCAACAGCTAGCAAAAAAATAGTTTAGGAAATGGGAAGGAGCTTCGAATAGATACTTTTTGCAAAGACATATATATGACTAACAAACATGTGATATATGTGAAGAGCTGCCAAGCATACTAATAAACAGGAAAACTCAAAATGCAAATCAGAATCACAATTATTTATCACTTCATGACTGTTTACTACTATTATTTTAAACAAACAAAAGAAAGCACCAACAAACAACTATTGTGGGGGAATGTAGAAAAAGGGAGTCCTGTATATTTTTGTATATGTATATGATTGTATTTTGTACGTTTGCAAGTGGATTCAGTCACTAAAGAAAAGACTGGATTTTCCTTGAAAAATCAAAAATAAAAGCACCATATGACCTTGAATTCTACTTTTATTTTCTGAAAAAACCCAAGACACTAATTTTGAAAGTTATACAAACCCTCAGCATTGTCTATGAGAATCCAAACAAGTAGGCAATGTAGCTTTCACTGATGAAAATTAATGGATAATTAAACACCTATGTATATTGTGGTATACATATGCACATGGAATCTGATTCAGTCATAAAAGGAAAGAATCTCAAGCCAGAGAGATAGCACAGTGAGTAGGACACTTGCACTGCACTCGGCAGAGCCACATTCAATCCCTGGTACCCATGTGGTTCCCCAAGCTCCACCAAGAGTGACTAAGTGCAGAGCCTAAGCACTGCTGGATGTGGCCCAAAAACAAAAAAGAAGAAAGAGGAACCTTATCAGTTGCTACTGCATGTATAATCTTAAGGGTATGTATATGAAATAAGATAAAAAGAAAAAGATAAGTGCTGATGACATCACCTGTATGTGATATCTTGAAACAAAATAAAACTAAGTCCATAAAATTGGAAGTTGCCAGAGACAGGGCAATGTAAGATGGACAGAATGGGTGAAGGTAGTAGAAAGGTAGAAAGGTGAAAACTTTCAATTATAAATTAAAGAAGTCATACATCACTGTATCACTGTCATCCCATTGTTCATCAATTTATTTTAGCGGCACCAATAACATCTCTATTACACTCAGCCTTAAGATTTGAGCAGCCTCTCCTTACTCGTCTTTCCCAACGATTGAAGGCTCTTCTAGGGTCAGGGGGATAAGACCTATCATTACTGTTTTTGGCATACTGAATACGTCACAGGTAGCTTGCCAGGCTCTGCTTGCGGGCGGGATACTCTCGATAGCTTGCCAGGCTCTCCGAGTGGTATGCATATATTTTTTACTGTATTTTGGGATATGAATATACCATGGGAAGCTTGCAAGGCTCTCCCATGAAGGCAATAAACTCTTGGTAGCTTGTCAGGTTCTCCAAGAGGGAGAACAAGGCAATTACATGTTGCGCAGCTGCTTTGCGGCCCCTCGCTTCCGGGAGCTTGGTCTTATAGTCTCTGGATGTTGGCCGTTGGTGGGATTACATGTTCATAAGAAACGGACTAGTTCTTGACATACCATTTGCTCTCAATGGAACGAACATCTCCAAATGCAGCAGTTATGTGTACCTAGGCCGAGAACTCAACATGACAAACGACCTGGCACCTGAATTGCGCAGGAGGAAGAGAGCAGCGTGGAACACCTTCAAGAGCATCGAAGAAGTTGTTAAGAGGACAAAAAACCTCCGGCTCCAGGCACATTTTTTTGACTCCACCGTTCTTCCTGCACTAACACATGCCTCAGAGACCTGGGCCCTATGAAAACAGGAGGAGAACACTATTTGGGCATCCCAAAGAGAAATCGAAAGAGCTATGCTTGGAATATCACATTTCACTCAAGTGAGAGAAGGAATCTGGAGTTCTGACCTCTATTGATGGTTAAGCATCAGGGACGCTATCTCATTTGCAAAGTCATCGAAAATCAGATGGGCAAAACATGTAATGCGATTTAGAGATGACCGCTGGACTAGAACTGTTACTGACTGGATTCCACGGGACGTCAAAAGACCTCATGACCACCCACCTACAAGATGGTCAGACTTCCTCAAAACCCTGAATTTCGACCACACTCATGGTCGAAATCGGCCAGCATTCGTGCCACTCAGCTGATATTTGGTGTTATGAGAACGATGTCAAAACCTTGAGGCTCTTCCTGTTCCTGGAGCGAGCAGACACCATTGAGCTACACTAGCATGTGGCAGAGACGAATGGAGACATTACTGGCACCCACTCAAACAAATTGACGAACAATGGGATGACAAGTGACAATGACAAATATAATATTTTAGATCAACATATAAGTAATTCAGAAGTAAATTGTATTTTAGCACAAAAATGGAAATAAAATAAATTTTACATTATATAAAGTTTAAAATGTATATAAAAATGTTTGCAGGTGACCTTAGAAATACAATTTTAGTAACATAATTTATGGCATCAATATAGAGTAATGACAGAATGGGGGTCCCACGCCTCAGCCTCCTGCGTGCCGTTTTAGCCAGCCCCTTCCTATCGCCAGGTAACTTCAACTCCAGATCGATCACACTCTCTTCTTCCTGCCCCTCTGAAAGAACTCTCACACCAGCTCTGCCCAGTCTGGGGGACATCCGGCTGGTGGGGGAGTGTCCTCTACGCCAGGGGCCGTGGCCTCAAAAAGGGGTGTGGCCTGTTTTCGGCCGCAGTTATTTTTCTCCCTCTCCTATACTGCACACTTAGGTCACAAATCCCTATGACCTACTTACTCGAAGAACAACCTGGCCATCTCAATCACTATATGCCTATAAGCCAGTAACGCATCCTAATTCCAAAAAAGTGTTAAGAATACAACTGGGTACACAAAGCCCCCATAAACAGACCATAGCGTCAAGCCTTGACTAGAAGCCCTATATAAACTAGGAAGATCGCAGTAATGTAAGGAACTATTCTAGAAGGGGGAAAAGATTACCATTATTGATTTAGCTCGCCTAAAATCCTCTCCTGGAGCAAGAGGAATAGTGATACAGAATCAGGAGGTTTCACCTCTATTGTTCCATAACAACATGAAGACACATCAAAAAAAACCGCCACAAACAGAAAATGAAGAGATTCCAGAAACCTCAATATAGGTCACCCACAAATTCAACCTCCTCTCAGATAAAGAATTCAGAGAAGAAATTGTGAAGATGGTCGAGGAACTCAAAGCAACCATGGAACTGACAACCAATAAACTAAGGGAGGATATGAACACAACCTTGGAACAGACCACCAAGAAAATACAGGAAGAAATGAGAGCAGAAATTTCAAACCTACGAACAGAAGTCACACAATTAAAGGAATCAGTAGATGAAATAAAAAGCTCAGTAGTAGCCCTCAACAGTAGAATGACTGCAGCAGAAGACAGAATCAGTGAGCTTGAAGATGACCTGCACAAAGCTTACAAACAACAACAAATAATGGCAAAAGACCTCAAAATGGCTCTAGGATGAATCAGAGTCCTAGGGGATGACCTCAAAAGGAACAACATAAGAATCATGGGAGTACCAGAAGCACAGGGGAGTAATCCCAATGAAAAAAACACAGTTAAAGACATCATTGCTAAGAAATTCCCAGAGCTGGAGAAGGCAAGCATCCAGATCCAAGGAGTCCGAAGTGTACCAGCAAAAAGAGACCCAAATAAAAAGACTCCAAGGCATATCATCGTCAGAATAATGGATGCTGTGGATAGAGACACAATTCTGAAAGCAGCAAGGTCAAAGAAGGAAATCACAAACAAAGGAGCACCCCTTCTATTTACAGCAGACCTATCAGAGAAAACCCTCCAAGCCCGAAGACAATGGTGGGATATAGTGAAAAAGCTCAACGAAATGAACATGTCACCAAGATTACTCTATCTGGCTAAACTCTCACTTAAACTCGAAGGAACCATACACTATTTCTCAGATAAACAACTCAGGAACTTCATAGACTCAAAACCAAACCTAAAAGAAGGTCTAAAGGGGCAGCTGTAAGACAAAAAAAAAAAAAACCCTAACAAGAACAACAAACCCTACAGAATGATGGTACATAATCCCATGACAATAATCTCTCTCAATGTCAATGGGCTAAATGCACCAATCAAGAGACACAGAGTAGCAAAATGGATTCAAAAACTAAACCCAACTTTCTGCTGCCTACAAGAAACACACCTGAACAGTCAGCAAACACAAAGTCGAAGAATGGAAAACAATCCTACAAGCAAAGAACTCCCTCAAAAAAACTGGGGTGGCCATACTAGTATCTAACAACATAGATTTCAGGCTGAAAAAGATTAGAAGGGACAGTGGCGGTTATTTTCTATTCATCAAGGGATACGTACAACAGGAAGAAATCACACTCTTAAACGTATACTCACCTAATGAACGACCAGCTAAATATTTAAAGCAACTCCTAACAAACTTAAAGGAGGACATCACTAGCACCACAATAGTAGTCAGAGACTTCAACACCGCTTTATCACCTCTGGATAGATCAACAAGAACAAAACTCAGCAAGGAAACAATGGCCCTGAAGGAAGAAATAGGAGAGGGCTTATAGACCTATACAGGGCTTTACACCCCCAAAAGAAAAAATGTACATTTTTCTCCAGTGCACATGGAACATTCTCCAAAATAGACCACGTGCTGGGTCACAAAACATACCTTAACAGAATCAGCAAGATAGAAATTGTATCAACCATCTTCTGGGACCATGATGCACTGAAAATAGAAGCTAAGCACACACAGACACGGAGCAATAAATTGAACACATGGAAATTAAACAATTCCCTGTTAAAGAACGAGTGGATCAAAAAGGAAATCAAGGAAGAGATCAAAAGATACCTCGAAACAAATGAGAATGAAGACACAAGCTACCAGAATCTATGGGACACGGCTAAAGCTGTGTTAAGGGGAAAATTTATAGCCCTGCAAGCATTCCTCAGGAGGGAGGAAAGGGCCTACATAGAGAGCTTGACTTCACAGCTCTAGCTCTTAGAAAAGGACCAGCAAAAGGAACCCAAGCCAGACCGAAGGAAAGAAATAATAAAACTTAGAGCAGAAATTAACGATAAGGAAACCCAAAAAATCCAAAAGATCAATAAAACAAAAAGCTGGTTCTTTGAGAAAATAAACAAGATTGACAAACCACTAGCAAGACTCACAAAGAAAGAGAGAGAGAGAGAACCCTAATAAACTGAATCAGAAATGAAAAGGGGGATAACACAACAGAAAACAATGAAATTCAAAAGATCATCAGAGACTACGTTGAAAATCTTTATGCCATGAAACAAGAGAACCTAAAAGAAATGGACTAATTCTTTGATTCCTACAATCTCCCAAAACTGAATCAAGATGACTTGGAATACATGAATAGACCTATTAATATCAAGGAAATTGAAACTGTTATCAAATGTCTTCCCAAAAACAAAAGCCCAGGCCCGGATGGATTCACTAGCGAATTCTTCCAAATATTTAAAGAGGACCTGTTGCCAGTTCTCTTCAAGTTATTCAAGGAAATTGAAGAAACAGGGACTCTACCAAAAAGTTTCTATAAATCTTATATCTCCCTAATACCAAAGGCAAACAAAGATACCACAGACAAAGAAATCTACAGGCCAATATCCCTGATGAACACGGATGCGAAGATTCTCAACAAAATACAAGCAAATAGAACTCAACAATTCATTAAAAAATATCATACATCACGATCAAGTAGGATTCATCCCGGGGATGCAAGGATGGTTTAACATTCAGAAATCAATCAACATAATCCATGATATCAACAAAAGTAAAAATAAAAACCATATAATCATTTCAATAGATGCAGAGAAAGCATTGACAAGATTCAACACCCATTTATGATGAAAACTCTCACCAAAATAGGCTTAGAAGGAACTTTTTTCAAGATAGTCAAAGCCATCTACCACAAACCCATGGCAAGCATTATCCTCAATGGAGAAACACTAAAGGCCTTCCTTCTAAGATCAGGGACAAAACAAGGATGCCCACTCTCACCACTTCTGTTCAACATAGTACTGGAAGTACTTGCAATAGCAATTAGGCAAGAAAAAGACATTAAGGGTATACAGATAGGAAAGGAAGTAATCAAGCTCTCACTATTTGCAGATGACATGATTCTATACCTAGAGAATCCTAAAACCTCCACTAAGAGACTCCTAGAAACAATAAACTTGTACAGCAAAGTTGCAGACTATAAAATCAATACCCAAAAATCCATGGCCTTTTTATATGCAAATAGCGAGTCAGAGGAAAGTGAGATTTAAAAAAATCCCATTCACAATTGTGCCCCAGAAGACCAAGTACCTAGGAATCAGCCTAACTAAGGAAGTAAAGGATCTCTACAAGGAAAACTGCAAAACACTACTCAGTGAAATAAAAGAGGACACAAGGAAATGGAAACATATTCCCTGCTCATGGATAGGAAGACTTAACATTGTCAAAATGGCAATATTCCACAAAGCACTATACAGATTCAATGTGATCCCTTTAAGGATAGCAATGAATTCTTCAAAGAAATTGATCAAATACTTCTGAAATTCATATGGAACAGTAAACACTCACGAATAGCTAAAGCGATTCTTGGGAAAAAGACGATGGGAAGCATCACCCTCCCCAATTTCAAACTTTACTACAAAGCAGTAACAATTAAAACAGCATGGTACTGGAACAAAGGCAGAGCCGCTGATCAATGGAATAGGGTGGAATATCCCTACATGCAACCCAAAATATATGATCATCTGATCTTCAGATGATCTTCATCAAAATATATGATCTTCAGATGATCATATATTTTGGGTTGCATGTAGGGATATTCCACCCTGTTCCATTAAGGCAAGAAATGTGAAGTGGAACAAGGAAAGCCTCTTCAACAAATGGTGCTGGCATAACTGGACAGCCACATGCAAAAAAATGGGCTTAGACATCGACCTAACACCATGCACAAAAGTCAGATCAAAATGGATTAAAGACCTCAACATCAGACCACAATCCATAAGGTACATCAAAGACAAGGTCGGCAAAACCCTTCACGATATTGAAGCTAAAGATATCTTCAAAGATGACACGGAACTAAGTAATCAAGTAGAAACAGAGATTAACAAATGGGACTATATTAAACTAAAAAACTTCTGCACCGCAAAAGACACAGTGACCAGAATTCAAAGGCAATCTACAGAATGGGAAAGGATATTCACCCAATACCCATCCGATAAAGGGTTGATGTCAAGGGTATATAAGGCACTGGTTGACCTCTACAAAAAGAAAACATTCAACCCCATCAAAAAATGGTGCGAAGAAATGATCAGAAACTTTCTCAAGGAAGAAATATGAATGGCTAAAAGGCACATGAAAAAATGCTCTTCATCATTAAGTATCAGTGAGATGCAGATCAAAACAACCATGAGATATCACCTCACACCACAGAGACTGGCTCACATCCAAAAGAACAAAAACAACCGCTGTTGGCGTGGATGTGGGGAGAAAGGAACCCTCCTACACTGCTGGTGGGAATGTCGACTGGTTCAGCCCTTTTGGAAAACAATATATATTCGATTCTCAAAAAATTAGAAATTGAGCTTCCATTTATTCCAGCAATACCACTCCTGGGAATATACCCTGGAGAAACAAAAAAGTATAGTCAAAATGACATCTGCACCTGTATGTTTATCGCAGCACAGTTTATAATAGTCAGAATCTGGAAAAAAACCGAATGCCCGAGAACAGATGACTGGCTAAAAATCTTTGGTACATCTACACAATGGAATACTATGCAGCTGTTAGAAAGCATGAAGTCATGAAATTTGCATATCAGTGGATCAACATGGAAAGTATCATGTTGAATGAAATGAGTCAGAAAGAAAGATACAGACACAGAAAGATTGCACTCATATTGGAATATAAAGTAGCAAAGAGGTATGTGCTAGCAATGATGCAACCTCTGGCAGAAAGCCCTCTGGACTTAGTCATTAAAATACTAAAATACAGAAATCTAGAACCTCACAGCCGCTACTGTGGACACACGACCTCATATCTCCTCATTCTCAGCAATGGAAAACAAATTATCAAATGCTTCCTTTCCAGCAGGTCCGACTCTGGGGGGGAAACTCCAAACAATAATAGTGAGATAATAGTGAGTTTTTTTGTTTGCATGTAATCAAAGTAAAGATAAAGTAAAGTGAAATTTATCAACTACAGAAGTGGGGTGGGGCTCTGGGAGGCGGGGGGGGCTCGGGGGGGAGGTTTACTGTGGTTCTTGGTGGTGGAATATGTGTACTGGTGAAGGGATGGGTGTTCGAGCATTATGTAACTGAGACTTAAGCCTGAAAGCTTTGTAACTTTCAACATGGTGATTCAATAAAAAAGTGAATTAATAAAAAAATAGATAGTAATGAAAGAGATCACATAGAGTATGTGTTAACTCTATAAGCTCTATGAACTCTATAAACTCTATTATAACTCTGTGAACTCTATCAGTGGGAGAGTAAATCAAATCAACTAGACTTTCTGATACCAAAATGCACAAGAAGTACAAACATTGTGTTTACATTTTGAATGATTCCAATTCCCAGATTGTATCAAGAGTGTACTAGCTAAATACACAAAGAAACAGACATAGTGTTATGTGTTAGCCTGTTTTACTTCATAACTGATGATAAAAGAGTGGAATTGTGTGGGACTGAAGAGATAGAACAGTGGGGGCTTTTCTTCCATGTGGCTGGCCCAGATGTGATTCATGGCACTTCACATGGCCCCGAGTCCTGCCACGAGTGATCCATCAGCAGAGTCAGGAGTGATCCTTGAGAACTGATGGTTTGACCCTAAAATCAAAAAAACCCCCCAAACAAGTAAAACTTTCTTAACCATAAGAAGAAACATTAAGGAATATTAATTTCCTCTGACAATTGCTTCTGCACAATGCTAAATATTTTAAAACAAAAATATGATATTCAATTATTATACTCAGAAATAATTAAGAAAATATACTGATATGGAAAATTGAGAACTTCTCTCTGAAAGTTGGGGTTTTATATATATAGCACTGTCCTGTTCATCAATTTGCGCGAGCAAGCCCCAGTATGTCTCCATTGTGAGACTTGTTGTTACTGTTTTTGGCATATCAAATACACCACAGGGAGCTTGTCAGGCTCTGCTGTGCAGGTGGGATACTCTGGGTAGCTTGCCGGGCTCTCCAAGAGGAACAGAGGAATCAACCCGGGTTGGCCACATGCAAGGCAAATGCCATACCTGCTGTGCTATCACTCCAAACCATATATATATATATATATATATATATATGTATATATATATGTATAATATACATATATATATTTTGCTTTACCAAACTTTTAAGTAAACACATACTTTGTCTTACCAGAAGCAACCAAATAATCACATGAAATAAGCTGGGTAGCCTCTCAAATAGGTTTTACACACTGTATTTCCATTAGAACAAATGAAAGGATCAACTTCCTTTGCAAAGAAACATTGAAGTTTCTAAAATGCATCTGAAAGCAGGTACCTTATTGATAGCAGAAAACATCAAATAAAAGGTAGAGAGATTTCTGATTATGGTCCCCGAGATCAAATGTGGAAGGGACCAGAGCTGACCGAAAATTCTTAGTAAGTTCAACTTTGTGAGTGAGAACAGAATTGGATTCTGAAATAATTAAGATTTTAAACTATTGGAACTACTGCAGAATTTCTTACGGGCACGTGATGATTCTCCATATTGTTTTTTTCTTCCTTTTCTCATTTCTACATCTCTGGTCTTCAGAGTACTTTCTGTTTGGGTTTGTTTTGTGTAAAGTCTTGTGGAGGGCGGGGCACACCGCACACCTGGAGGTGCTTGAGGGTTGTTTCCACTTTTGTGTTCCTGGTGGTGTTTTAGGGGCCATGTGGTAGTGGACTGAATCTGGGTCTTCCACATAAACTCAGTCTGCTGAGTTCTCTCTCTAGTCCTTGAAGTGATTCAAGATAAGGCATAAAGCTTGTAAACTACCTACTATTTTGAAAATTTGTTTTTACAATCCTGTGCCATTTTTCTGTCCTCTCTGAGGCTGAACTGACCCAAAAGTGTACTGGGACTTTGATGCAAAATGGAGAATAATAGGAAGGCAAATGCAATAAAGCCAGATATCAGGATAGAGGATCACCTACCTCAGGTGTGTGGCCGAACCCAACCAGGGCACCGGAGTGCAATTACCCACGTGGTGTGGTAACTCCACCAAAATCCTGGAGGCTCAAGTAAGAGTCAGGGACAGTCAGGTAAACTGGTGTCCAAACTGGGCTGGGAGAATTGTAAGATTCACAGAGCAAATAGAGTAGTCCTGAAAATTAGGCAAGAGCATGAGTGGAAGTGTGAAATCCATAGCAATGATGTAGGATTCTTACTGACTTCTGAGTCTTTTAAAATCAAATAATATAAAAAAAACTTCAACTTGAAAAATGATGTTAAGAATCATGATTCAGGAAAATCTATCTCAACTCTGATCTCCTCCTAGGTGCCATTCCCTTACTGCTCTTTGTAAGATGAGGTTCAGCTCCATGCCCTGGCCCTCAAATTTGCTTTGGTAACTAACCCAGTTTTATTTTAGTTCCTCAAGCTGGAGCTTCCAGGGAATACTGGAGAATACAGCTGAGGTTGATTAAGGGCTGGGCTGAGATGGGCTGTCTGAACATTTCCTCAAACATTTCTCCCAGTTTATTAAAACTTCAAGAACAGAAAATACATTTCTGCAGACTTAGTTTTTTCAATTGTGAGGGTCATTTGAAAGAATGTTTTGTTAGTATTTATATTACACAGTTTTGAATTTGGTTTCTGCTACCAAATATGAGGATTTGGACCTCATTTATTCAAGCAGTAGCTTTCAATATTTCCAGATTCTAGAGCTCAAATAGCAATTTAAATGTTAATTTCAATTTTTGGTGCATAGCAGATATTTCACTTGTTTGTTCAACAAATATTAATTGCTACCTAGACTTGAAGCCTAGAGGGTTTCCAGATGATTTCTAATACCTGCAGTCTGGTATATTATGGGAATTCAGATGGAATCCCAGTGCTTAATTGCCTTAAGACATCAAATAAACACTATTTGTGATTAATCTGGAAGTCCTCTTGTGATCTGAGAATGAATCACAAGTAGGGCTTCACATTAAAATAAATATGGAACAATGCAGCACTGTTTCTGGTGAAATCAGAGAATTTGCTCATGGCTGACAGCAGAATCACTCATGCAAATTCAGTCCCATGCACCAACCCTGACAGAAGAGAGGACAATCAGGCCATGGAAAAGGAGCACAGCTAATTAAATATGAACCATGACCCACGCCACTAATGACAACATACTCCAGACCACTTAACTAACCCTTTGTGGCATGAATCAAAGGAACTAATGTGCTTATTCAATGTGTCCTGTGGTAAAATTAAGAAATTAATGTGAGGTAGAGTGCAGTGAATGACTCTTATTCAGTATCAGCCAAAGGAGCTGAAGTTCTTACATTCTGCCACCTGTGATAATAGGCCTGAGAGGACAAGAACAGTTTGGCCAATAAGACAATTGAAGAAGATTCCAGATGGGGGAAAAAACTTTTCATTTGTCTGCAAGTTCTTCTAACTTAGGCAATGATCCAGAGTAGACCTTACTACATTTTAAATACAGTTATTTTTTTCTAAGACCATATCCAATTTCTCATCACTAGCCTTTCTTTGATCTGTGACTTCTTCTAATGTACATTGATCATTTCTCTAATGCTCTAGTCATATTGTTGTTAGACATATTATTTATCTATTTATCTTCTTGACTATTTCTACTCCTTTGTATTTAGTCTTGATCTGCATATCAATTTGTCCAGTATAGATCTGTCATGATCAATCCCTCATCAAGATCTGCTGCAAGTCCCTTATTCAAAATTCCATAGCTTTAGGGGCCTGAGCAACAAGGCAGTTAGATTGCTTGCCTTACAAATGACTGACCCCGTTTTCTCCCCAACACCCCATAGAGTACCCTGAGCTTCTCAAGGGGTGATCCCAGAGCTCAGAGCCAGGAATAAGCCCTGAGCATAGCCAGGTGTGCCCAACTCCCCCCAAAAATCTGAATCATTGTATCACTGTCATCCCATTGCTCATCGATTTGCTCAAGTGGGCACCAGTAACGTCTCCAATGTGAGACTGGTTGTTATTGTTTTTGGTATATCGAATATGCCATGGGTAGCTGGCCAGGCTCTGCCGTGTGGGCGAGATACTCTCAGTAGCTTGCTGGGCTCTCCAAGAGGGGTGGGGGAACCGAACCTGGGTCGGCTGCGTGCAAGGCAAACGCCCTACCCACTGTGCTATCACTCCAGCCCCCAAAATCTGTGACTCCATTATAATAGCACTCACTGAAATATTTTGAGAACAAATATGCCTTTACCATTAGACAATGAGATCTATTTTTAATCCTCTTTCTATCACAAAAGTATGTTAAAATTGCTACTAGAAGTTCATGAGTGCCTTCTGAACTGCATTGCACAGAATTCAAACCAGTATGACGATATTCATAGCTCCATGAATTCTGGAATGATTTCACACTGATAACCTAGACATAACTTCTATTTCAATAGTGGTCTCTACCCTTCAAATTAATTTTTCTCCTATGACATTATATGTGAACCTCACAGAATGACTCTTAATTCATAACAATTTGGAATTATCTTAGTCCACAGTCCTATTGTCAGCTTTAACTGAACTATAATAATTCCATCCCACCATTTTCTCTAATCTCCAAGCAGTAGGCCTCTGTCAACATGTCCCACCAAATCCCAATCAGAAAGAACAAATTCCAATCCGTTCTGAGCCTCTATTCAAATGAGGTGAAAAGTCTTAAAAAGACATAAAATTTGAATTAGCATCCATAATTATATGTAGCTTTTATACTTTTGGCAGTTATTAGTTTTATTATATTTATTTTATTTTCAGAATTGAATATCTGAAATGAAAGATCATGGATAATCCAAGATAGAATTTTCATGGCTGTAGATACACAGTTATAAAAGGTACCTGTAGTTAGTTGGTTGTGACAAGAATAATTCAATTATTGTAAGAGTGCCAACAGGGACGGTGGCAGAAGAGCATATATTCATGTGTAACATCAACAGGTACAAAGATAGGGCCAGGAGGAAAAAATCGTGTTGACTGCAGCTCAAATCCCTGGGATATCATATATGGTTCCCTGAACATTAGCCCCAAACTAACAAACAAAAACAGGAAATGGTTGAGGAAAAAGCAAAGATGGACACTTTCCTGCATGCGTCCTTTTGGTTGACCAGTACTAATTGCTAATCATCTGACAATGTGAATAGTAGGTGGGTGTCACTTCTGGTGACATGGAAAGAAATTAGGACTAATTTCTGAATGATAAATTTTCAGCTGTTGATAAACACCGCTCAGAGTTCTCTAAGACTCAACTCTCTTCCTGTATCTCATTCCCATCTTGCTCAGTAGTTTCAGAAGTGCAAATATGTTTAATATGTAAGTTCCTCTGTGATGCATCCTCAAAGGAATTAATGCATTTTTAGATCTTTGCTTCTGATATTTCCTCTCTAAGCAAGTGAATGAAGCTTTGAGTAGCCCTCATTTCTGGTGTTGTAAGTGACACATAGCACATGGGTCCAAGTGACTAGACAGCAGTGCCTCATTGCCTGCTCACCAGGAAGAAAGGTTGAATAAGCTTTCTAAGGTTTCATTTCCTCTTTGGAAAAAAAAAGAGTTGCTTCTTCCAATATTTGAGATATTGATCTTCAACATCACAGAAATAACAACAATCATCATGAATCACAAGGACCAATGAGGTAACTCAATGGGCTGAATATATCCTCTGCGTGCAGGTCCTGGGTTCAGACCCCAGCGCTGATGGTTCTCCAGACCACCAGGAGTAACCTCAGAGCACAGAAGTGGAAGTAGCCTCTGAGCACTGCCACGTGTGGTCCTAAAACAAAGCAAAAAACTGGTGTCATCACTGAAGTTTTTCAGAATAAAATAAAATGTAAAATAGAAACAAAACATGAAGGCCTGTGCAGTCCAGAAGGTTGGATGACACAGCACTGTCTCAAGTCACAGTTCAGACAAGTCTTGTGTGGAAGCCATGTGTTCAAGTCCCTATCCTGTGGCCATCTTACCCTAGGCCCTGGTAAATGCAGTCAGAGACTTGAGACCCCAGAAACCCAGATTCAGAAAGTTTTTTCTTAGAAAGAAGAAGAATCTGTTTGCTACTTGGAAATCGAACATCAGCATTGTTGAGGCCACTTCACCATTCCCATCCCCAGCTTGGAGCCGACGCTTAGAGTGAGCAGGCCAAGGACTTAGGTCAAGCAAAGTTTACAGGTTATATGCTCCAAGTGACTAACTTCTCTGAACCCAGAAGGAGATTTTTATTGTAAAACTGAAGACATGATATCCCACTGGTCAGAGTGTGATGGGTAACGTGCTACACAACATTTGAGTAGCTTGGCATATTACTTAGTTATACAACCAAAAATATTTATTTTCCCTTCAATACATTACAAATTAAAAAATCCAGGTGCTAGATTAATCTGACTATCCAAATAGTGTTAGTCTCTATTCAACCTACAATTGGAAAGATATTGTTAGGGCTTTCGTCTCTCTCAGACTCTACCCCCTGGACTCTACTGGAAAAGAAAACAGATCATTCCTTTAATCCAGATAGATTGTGCCTTTCTTTCTGGAAAAGTTTGACATATCCGGTTTCAACTAGAGCCATCCAACTAAATATCCTACATTATCTAAGATAATTCCTATTTTAAGTCAGCGCTTCTGTGGTCTTTACTTGTACTTATCTCCAAACCTGTATACAAAAGATTAAGAACCTTTGATGAGTAAGACAGCATGATACCTTTAAATAGTGACCCAAAACTAATGCCCGTTTTCATGAGTGCCCATCTAGAAGAATGGCCCATGCAACACAGAACCTTATTAACTTGAAGTTGAAAACCAACTAGTCGTGAGCCAACAACCATATAACTAAATTGGAAATATTTCGGTCTTTAGTCATTGAAAAGTTCCAAACTTACCTTTTTAGTATTGAGACTCAGGCTAGAATTTTGCCTTAACACAGCCACCAGGGGGCATTTAATCTCCAACTATATTGTGCAGTAGTTCTGAGAATGGTGCTGGGACACTATAGGTACCTGGGGGTGGGGGTGGGAAGCGGGTAGGAGAAATTTCTGAAGCTGGATGAAATTCTAAAAGAACAGAGCTGAAAATAAGATAAATGGTGAATTCAAGCATTGCTGTGAAAATGGAGTAAGATTTTTGCAAATCTCTTCTCAAACTTCTATCTAGTCTATTAAACAAAGTAAGGAAAGAAAGTAACTAAACTGTTTTGACTGTGTGTATGCAATAATCTCCCGTGATTACATTTTTCATTTTCTGTACTTTAACTGTAGGGTCATCCAGACGCCAAAAGTGCAATGTACAATAAGACATTCTTCAACAGAATGAGAGAAACAGACCACATTACATAACTTTTATTACAGTACAATATTGTCATTGCTCACTTGTATTAATTTTTGTTGTTAATCTGTTACTATGCCTAATTTGCAAATTGCATCCTATTGGAGCAGGCAGGTAGATAGGGAAGGGCCCCCCCCCATACTAATGAGATTTTGGGAAATAATAAAACCAACTAGCCCTCAGGCTGCCAGGACCCACCTTGTGGACACAGGATCTAAGGCCTGATAAGACCTTTATCTGGCATCAGCACAACTCAGAGAAGGATGGAGCCCCTCTAAGAGAAGCTCAAAGCAGGGACAAAGACCAGGAAAGGAATTTCAAAGAAAACCATCAGTTGCTACCACCTCTACTCCTTGGCAACCACCTTAGCAACAGATTCCTACCTAGACAGAAAGCCCCACTGGGCAGGGTGGGAGAAACCCAATGAAAGCCAACTGAACAAAGGAGGCATGAGCAGATGGCACCTGGGCCCACGTGCTGCCTACCCAGCACACGTGGTGCCTGAGCACATGTGAGATAAGCACTTTCATACTTTTCACATCTAATGAACTGGGGCTCCTCTCCACTCTGGAGAAGCCCAGATTCTCTCTTGAGTGTTAGTTTTTCTCTTTCCCCTACCCCCTCCCTCAGAACTTCCAAATTTTTTTTGGAAGTTTTTTTCTCTCCCCCCACCCCCTCCCCGGAAGTGGGGGGAGAGAAAAAAAAAACAGTTTTTACTTCATGGCTTGCCTCTTCCTAAAATTCTTTTCTGAGAGGCAAAAGGCAATGAACCCAAAGGCCTGGGTAAAGTCTTGGACTGACTTCCCTTTTCTGCAAGGAGCAAGCTCATAGCACTCTCATTAGTCCTAGATTTCTCCGCCATTCCTCAGGTGGGAAAGGTGGATGGAGAGAAAACGGCAAGTTCCCTTCTCTCTTCCCCACTTCACACAGGTCACACAGGGACCTCACCATCATCACTATCATATGTATGTATTTATAAGGAATAAAGAAAACTTTGGGTTCTGTGGGAGTTGTAGTTCCATCATCCATTGGTGGTCTTTGAACATATTGCCCAGGGATGAGGGGAAAGTATCGTCCTACATCTGCCATGCACTGAGCTAGTAAAGTCATCTTCATTTTCAGCTGCATAGCTACCATCACGTTTCCTGAGACAGGTTATATCTTCCCCTTGTTTTATAGACAAGAAAACTAAGAATCTAAGAATCCATCACTAACCAATTTATCATAATGTGTCAAACAGCAAAGAATCTGCCTAAAAATCAGACTGGCATCAAAGTCTGCCCACTTTTCCCTTCTCATTTATCATGTTCCCAAGTACATCAGCACTTGCTTCCATAATTCCCAAGTTTCTAATTTCCCAAACCTCATAATTACCCTTCCATCTTGGTGTGTTTTTGTGTGTACACATATGCATGCATGGGCAAAAAGCACTCTGAGTAATTGATCCTGTGTCTAAGTCTTTTCATATTTGTTCCACTTTTACTTGTTGGTGCAATGGAACATTTTTAATTTGGTTCAGTATGAGTTATATACTATACTCCATATAAGGCTGACATGGTAGAAACTCCTGACAACAAAGGGAAAATAAGGTATGTTGACAGTTGCTTATGTAATTCAATGAGTAAACAAGCAAGTAAATGAACGTGGCTCTTAGAAAAGCAGCAGCTAGTGACTTCCTCTATCTAGAATTTTCTCAGTCTGTGTGGTAAGATCCATTAGAGGATACTGAGGGGAGGAACAAGGGCCCAGTTGCACAAGATTGGCTCACCCGCCCTGCAGACATCACCCAATGCCATGAGAAAGAGCCCTTATTTCAGCAGTGGCATAGTGTCAGAGCAAGCTTGCCACTGAAGGGGAGCTAGGCCAGCATGCCTGACTTCCAGGGCACCGAAACCAGGATAATTTGATTTGCAGTGTTTGTCACTCTGTGCTTCCAGCTGGATCCCAGAGCAGCTTTAAAGGAATGGGCTGCCTCCGTCTGCCTTGCGGAGTGGGAAGACAAAGAACACAGTCATCTGTGGAGCCAGAGGCCGCCTGCGTTAATGAGAACTTTGATCTCTGGACATGCGAACTTTGGGATTAGCAGTATGAACACCAGTGCTCCTGATAAACTGAAATCTATTTGCTAGCACCAGTGCTGTCTTTCTGAAAATGTGGTCTGACTAGACTCACCAGAGACTACTAATGGTGTGAAGAAAGGGGGTAGCATGAAGAGAGATTTTCTGGAAAAAAAAAAAAACATTGATTTCAAGAATTCTGGAGTTCACCCTTTAAGATCTCTTCTTTTTCCAACTCTTATCCAATAAGGTCTTCCCAGTATAATTTTAGTTGGAAAAAAAAAATCAGTGTCAGAAGTAGGAAATAGGACAATTTCTCTCTGCACGGGTCAGAGGCTGTGCTGAAGGGCCCCAGTTGCAGAGTTCCTATGGGGACTGCACCAACTGTTGCTCATTTCACAGTGGAGTTTGGTGGTCAGTATTTTAACCTAGCGCAGGGGACACAGAGAGATGGGCAGAGCCACGGCACGGCCATGCTGGTACAGTCACAGCCCCTGCCACCACCACCTTTGGGATCCTGCTGTCCCTTTTCAGCAAATTCCTGCAGTTGGTCCCTCCCCCCACTGCCTGGAAATCCCTCTCAGATCTGGTAAAGGAACCTCATAAGCAATCTTCCCTCGTCCTTTCTTATCTGTAGTGGGCAGCATTCAGCAAACATCCATTGATTACTGGACACGTACAGCAATGAACTCTCCCACAACCACCCAGCCTTAGAAAATTGTCTGGGCATGATGCACTGTTCTGTTACTCAAAAAAAAAAAAAAAAAAAGAAAAGAAGAAATTACTTTAAGGCATCAAAATGTTTCTCCCTATGAAATAGATTTCATGTGAGAAATAAGAGAGAATCTTGGAAAATCTCTCATTTGCTTTCTCAGCAGGCCTTGAAAACATTGCATTTTTGGAAGAACAGGCAAGTTTGAGTTGAAAAATCTGTTTTAGTATGAAATTACAGTTACTGCACAGAACGGAGTGAACACATTTAACATGATTGGTGCTGTAAAAAAACAAGTAACCCGCATAAAATTTATAGTAAATAATGAAAGCTGAATAAGATGATGGAGAGAAAGAGAAATGAGTGATACAGAAAAGTCTCAACAGATCTGTACAACAAAAATGCTGGAAGGGAGAATAGGCTGGAGAAGAAGCAACAGTAAAAATGATGAAGACAATTTATCTCACTTTAAAAAATTGGCTGACTGTTTTAATACAGTGAAAGGAAACTAATCTGAATCAATTAGCATCCAAATTTTCACAATGTGATAAAAACAATCTAACATTATTAAAAATTTAAATAGAAAAAAATGAATCACCAGAAAGAGGCGAAAAAATAAGTTTATGCCCCCTACAACATGTTAGATTGCCAATATTGCCTTTCACTTTCACATTCATCATGTGTCTTAAAAGCTAGAAGAAAAAAATATGGTAATAGCAAAAGATTAAAGGTTTTAAAGATATCACAGAAAATTTCCCTCTAGCATGTGAAGACTTAGAAAATAGACTATCCTTCCTAAAATAAAAGCTAAAAGTAACCGTAAAACTGTAGCTAGGAAATAACCAAGAAAAAAACTTGAGAAATGAAAACTGAAAGAACACACAAAATGCCAATATCACCCAGAAATAAGAGTTAAATAAGTTTTGGCAACATACTCATGAAGCTAAAATGTAAATGCCAAAAATGATTGTACTAAAATTTACTAATAATTTGATTGAAAAATCACAGATGATTTCAACAGAACCTGAGGACTGAAAGATAATAAGAATATGCTAATTTATTATTTAACATAGTGTTATATAAAATTTTTAATAATTGAGGTTATTGAAAATTAAACTTTAATTTTCTTACATTTTCTAGAAATTAGCATGTGATTAAAGATAATGATTACATTTCAAAGAACTATAGAGAGAAATTACAGTAAAAACACCAATGGCAAAAAAAGGTAAAAAATTAGAAAATGGAAAAACAATCAGTCACCACAGTAAACTACAAAGGATTAAATCCAAATCTAAAGCAAATTTTGAATATAAGTAAAACACAAAAATGTTATGCTATTAAAAAGATGAATAGCTGATGAAAAATTGAACAAAATCTGTATAAAGCTAAACATTTCTATAAAAATATAAACCATTAAAGTACAAAAACAGTTAAACCAAGCATAGCAAAGTTAATAATAGAACAATAACAATTCAAATATAAAATAGTAGAATTTTGTTGAGGAAAATCAGTGGAATTCATGAAAATAAAATTCATCACAAAAACAGTAAACCATAATCAAAATTTTTAATTGCATTAAATACACATATACAAAATTACTAGGAATTTAAAAGTACATTTTAAAATTACTACAAAATAATTTGATTAATCACATTCAAAAATTTTGTTATAGATATAACTTTTAAATAAGAACACTATCACTTAAAACTGATCATAAGTGAGAAAATAGAAATATCAATAAATGATATGTAGTTAATTCATAGTCACCATCATAAGAATTCTAGAAATTTCATTAGGTGAATAATCAAGTAAAGGAGTGGTTACAAAACTTATGTAATAAAAAAGCACCAGAGCCATCTTGTTGAGTTTATATACATAATAAAAATGCTACATTACAACTTGACAACTTTCGGAATTTGGGGATATTTTGCTTTTATATATTTATTGGGAGGCAGGTGTTGGGGCCACAGTGACCATGCTCAGGGCCTGTTCCTGCTTCAGTGATCAGGAATGACCCACGTGCAGTCAAAGATTTGAATTGGAACGTTAGATGACTAAAACCCAAACATGAATAACTTTGCAACTGTGCATCTCAGTGTATTCAATAAAAACTAAGGGAAAAATAAAATATTGCTTTGTATTTATTACTTTAAATTCAAAGTGAATAAAACTTCAATCTAATTAGTAAAATTTAAAAAATGATTTGAGTTGGGATCAGCCACTTTGCCTCCTGTATTATTTCTTCAGACTCCCGATGTTTTAATCATTTAAAAAAATGTATTTATTTGTTTATTTTACATTCAGGGGATTACATCCAACAGTTCTCAGGAGGTACTCCTAGCTCTGTACTCAAGGAACCACTCCTAGCAAGAGTGAGGGACCCTGCTATGGAGAGGCCACACAATGCGAGCACGTTAAATGCTGTACCATCTCTCTAACCTTCCCTGTCTTGAAACTTTTGTTACAATGAAATGGGAAATATAAATAAGATACATATATACTTCAAAGTAGAGCCAAATTTGTCATTTGCCATTGGTTATGATAGTATCCATAAAAAATAGAAAGGGACAATTAAACAACTATTAGTGTCAAAAATAAAATTAAGTTGGCTAGAATCGAAGTATCACTGAATCACTGTAGCACTGTCATCCCATTGCTCATTGATTTGCGTGAGGGGGCACCAGTAACGTCTCCATTGTGAGACTTGTTATTGTTTTTGGCATATCAAATACACCATGGATAACTTGCCAGGCTCTGCCATCAGGCGGGATACTTTTGGAATCAAAGTAACTATATAAAAATTAGGTACTTAAATATAAGCCAGTTAGTTACCACTTGGAAAAAATCACTGTCACTGTCACTATCAACCCCTGGCTCATCGATTTGTTCAAGCGGCACCAGTAACGTCTATCATTATGAGACTTATTTGTTACTGTTTTTGGCATACCCAATACACCACGGGTAGCTTGCCAGGCTCTGCCGTTCCAGCACGATACTCTCAGTAGTTTGCCGGGCTCTCCGAAAGGGGTGGAGGAATTGAACATGGGTCGGCCGCGTGAAAGGTGAATGCCCTACCACTGTGCTATCGCTCCAGCCCCTTGGAAAAATATAATAGCATAAATAAAATTTGTCATTCACATTAAAAAATTTTTAATTTCAAATTCAAAATTCAAATTTAAGGCAAAATATGTAATACTACACATCTCATGCACAGATAATACTTCAATATAAATTCATATTTAATACTAAATATAAAGATTGTAAAGAAGTTTTGTAAAAAAAAATTGAAAAATTCCACTGTAGCATGAGAAGAAAATATTTTGGTATTAGCTAATACAGTTAAAGATTTCCTTCCTCCAAACCAGAGCATTTTCATGCTTAGACATAGATGCTACACAAAACGTATCTTGGTAGTATTGTTTATAATTGCCCAAGCTAGAGATCATTCAAAAGTCTGTCAAATAGAATGGTATATTGGAATAAAAACGAAAATAACTTCAGACATGTGCTACTAGATGAGTTGATCTTATAATAATCAAATAAGCCAGACATGAAGAGTACACACCACATAGAACTATTGTCACCAAGTTGAAAACAAGCAACACTCTTTTGGGAAACATATACAAGTAGCAGCAATTTAAAAAAAAATAACTAGAATCTAAGAGACAGTAGAGTGAGTTGATTTCTTGCTCTGCATATGGCCAGCCCGGCTTGCTCCCCAGCACTGCGTGGTTCTCTGAGCACTGACAGAAGTAAGCCCCGAGTAATGCCATGTGGGCCCCAAGCCCGACTCCACCCCCAACTCAAAAACCAACAACAAAAGAGACCTGGTTCGATGTTCTTTCTGGTTGTGATGAGTTGGGTTGTGACCCAAGAGACAAGGGTGACTTCTGTTCCTGTAATGTTTTCCCTCCTGAGAGCTGTGGCTGCCTGAGCCCTGGCTTCATAGTATTAAATGATCAACTGTACTAAATGAAAGTAAACTGGGATTATGTGCACAGCTATTTTGTGCACCAGTTTTACATTTTTGCAATAAAGATACTTTAAAAATGTAAACATAAACATTTGTCTTTCAAATTACTAACATTATATTCCTCACATAAAAACAATTCTTTTTTTTTTTTTTTGAGGCTTTTTGACGGGGGAGGCACACCCAGCTCTGCTCAGGCCTTACTCTTGACTGTGCTTAGTAATCACTCCTAGCACAGCTAGGGGACTATAAGGGGTGATGGAGGTAGAAATGGGTCTGTCATGTGTAAGGCAACCCTACCAACTGCACTAGCTCCCTGGTCTGCTACGTAAAAAAGATTCCTAAAAAATCATCTTAAATAATGAAAAGGTAAACTGAGTTTCCAAATATAGTTTGCAAGAAATGAAATAATCCATAAGTAAATGCTGAAAAATAATTACTGATTAAATAATTCACTCCACGCTATTTTTTTTTACCTAATACCTTTTAGAATAGTAACAGAAAGATAATTTTTTTAATTTTTAAATTTTATTGAATCACCGTGAGATAGTTATAAGCTTTCATGTTTGGGTTACAATCTCACAATGATCAAACACCCATCCCTCCACCGGTACACATTCCCCACCACCAATATCCTGGGTATACCCCCCCTTTCCCACCTCCCCCTGCCTTTAAGGCAGACAATATTCCCCATACTCTCTCTCTCTACTTTTGGGCATTGCAGCTTGCAACACAGACACTGAGTTTGGTCCATTATCTACCAAACTTTGGTCCATTATCTACCAGAAAGATAATAACTTAAGAACATTGTTAAGTACTTTGGTGCAAGAGAGAAAGTGCTTGCTTAGCATGGGACTGACCAGCACATATGGATGCCCCCTCAAACCCCACTAAGAGTGACCCCTGAATGAACACGGCCAGGAGTAAGCCCTGAGGAGAGAGAGAGAAAAAGCGAGAGAGAGAGAGAGAGAGAGAGAGAGAGAGAGAAAGAGAGAGAGAGAGAGAGAGAGAGAGAGAGGACGGGGAGGGAAAGTTTAACCCATCTTTGGGTACTGGCAGTATGACTCACAAATGTTGGAAACCTTGATTTAAAATGAATTTGCATGATCTTTGATATCTGTTTATTCACTTAATGAACAGTTCACTTATAAGGTGTTATTTCTGCAAAAGCTTTATAGTTTATGCAGTTCATTGCTTGGAAAGCTGCCAAAAAGGCAGAAGGACAGGTGCAGGCCTGGCCCTGACACTGGACGAAGGGCCGGGAAAGAGCAGCCCAGGGCCACCAAGGGGAAAGAAGGAAGCTCAGTCATGCTGGAGGTACCCTGAAGGCGGGTCAGGTGTCCTCTCCTTGAGTCTCACCTCTTAACCCAGGAACTAGCTTTCCAGGCTGTCCTAGCAGTGGGCAGGACTGAGCTTGTTCTGCCGGACTCACTCCTCCCGCAGTGCTCCTTCATGTCCTGGAATCGATGCAGGGTCCTGGCTCACTCTGCATCTTCCAAAGATGTCCCCAACCTTCCTGTTTCGTTCACCACCTCCAGGAAGAAGCAGTTCTCGCTTTCCTGAGACTTTTGGGCTTCAGTAGAAGCCCACAGAGAGGGTGTGTGGGCTTGTGGGTGCAAGTTCCCCAGTCGGGTGAGGTAGGGGTGGAATCACACAAGTCTGTGAGAATCTAAGCTCAGACACGATGCTGGTTGGCCCAGGGGAGAGGGCCTTGGGGGGCCCCTGCAGATTCCATGGGGAATAAGTGGCTGGAGGGTGACTGGGGTGTGCAGATGGGGCTTCCCCAGTCTGTTGGTCCAACCACTGTTGAATTTAGAGACAGATCCACTGTGTAGCACATTGATACATCTAGACATTTTTTCTCAGAAATTAGGCATATGCAAATAAATGTTTGTCATGCTATTGTTTATGATAGAATAGATAGCTAAAATCATCATCATCATCATCACCATCATCATCTCGTTGATCGTTGATTTGCTTGAGCGGTCTCAGTTATGTTTCCATTCATCCTAGCCCTGAGATTTTAGCAGCCTCTCTTGACTCGTCCTTCCCAACAGTGCCACATTAGAGGCTCTTTCAGGGTCAGGGGAATGAGACCCAGCTTGTTACTGGTTTTGGCATATGAATATGCCATGGGGAGCTTGCCAGGCTCTCCCATGCCTATAGCTAAAATATGTTTTTAAAACTTTATAGTCAATTGAGTTCATTATATTCTACATAAACACTAGAAAATGGGAAGCTACTAAACTGGTCACATATAGTCTGGGCTGATGCTCTTTGAAAGTTGAAATGGTCGAGTCCAGCAAACTAGACTTGAGTCAGATCCTTTGTGAGCTTAGAATAAACTTTTCTGAGATTCATTGAGTTTACATGTAAATCTATTGATAACAAATCCACATCTTTCAGTCTGGCTGGAAGGAGTCAACGAAGCAATGTACATTCAATGCTATAAAGACCATGCTGGAACAGGAAGTCATGCTTTTAATTAAAAAAAAAATCAAACTTTCGGGGCTGGAGAGATAGCACAGTGAGTAGGGCATTTGCCTTGCACGCAGCCGACCCGAGTTCAATTCCCAGCATCCCATTGGCCCCCCAAGCACTGCCAGGAGTAATTCCTGAGTGTATGAGCCAGGAGTAACAGTAACCCCTGCGCATTGCTGGGTGTGACCCAGAAAGGAAAAAATATCAAACTTTCTAGTGGAACCTTGTAAAAAGAGCCCAGTCATGGGCAGGGATGAGCTTGAGGAAAGGTGAAGGATTCATGATTTATACTTATATTCTCCAAAACTATTGCTCCAAACGGGTTGGTTTCAGGTCTGGGTGGGAACAAGAAGGTGATTTTGTTGTTGTTTATTTAGTTAGGTTTTGGTGTTTTGGACAACCTCAGCAGTGTTCAGGACTAACTCCAGACTCTGTGATCAGTCATCAGTCATCAGACCTGTGAGCTCAGAGAACCATATGGAGTGTCAGAGATCAAATCTAGGTCAACCGTGTGCAAGGCAAGAGCCCTACTTGCTATAGCAACCCTCTAGCCCCTCAAATCTCTGGTTGCTTTTGTTTGTTTGTTTGTGGTCACAGCCAGTGATGCTCAGGGCTTATTCCTAGCTCTGCACCCAGAGATCACTCCTAGGGGTGCTCAGGGGACCATATGGAATGCCTGAGATGGAATGAGGGTTGGCCAAGTGTGATACAATGCCCTACCCTCTGTACTGATGCTCTGACCCCTCAAATCTGTTTTTATAATTTCACTTCTAGACACATATTCTTGTAGCACTGTAGCACTGTTGTAGCAATGTCGTCTTATTGTTCATCGATTTGCTCGAGTGGGCACCAGTAATGTCTCCATTGTGAGACTTTTTGTTATTGTTTTTGTCATATCAAATACGCCATGGGTAGCTTGTCAGGCTCTACTGTGTGGGTAGGATACTCTCAGTAGCTTGCCGGGCTCTCCGAGAGGGACGAGGAATTGAACGCGGGTTGGCCACGTGCAAGGCAAATGCCCTACCCATTGTGCTATGGCTCTAGTCCAAGAAAGATATATGGGGGATTAAATTTAGTGGTAGAATATTTGCCTTGCATATATAAGGTTCTTTGGGAAAGAAATAAAAAGAGAAAGAGAGAGAGGCAGGAAAGAAGGAAGTTTCCTTCATGATCCTCCCTAGCTCCCCCACAATCTCTGGGTCTTCCTGCATGACATCCACAGATCTGAGGTTGCTGTGCAGGTCCTGGTGCCACTCTTACTTGAACCCATTTGATCTTCACTGCAGTTAGGTCATCAGCATTGCACTAAACTCGGATTTTTCTTGCATTTCCAAGATCTGCTCATTGAGTCTTTTTTAGCTCTATGGTATGTGAAAGTTCTTCCCCACAGCCTCAGTGCTCCACAGAATGTGTGAGGATTTAACACTCCCTTGCTTTTCCTGGACCATCTTTCCCACAGGAGTGCTCTAGCCTACATGGGTCCTAGCAGACAATGGACACTTGTGCTTTCCCTATCTTTAGCTCCTGAGTCCTGCTGTTTGGTAGCCAAAGCAGGGAGCGGGGAGCCACATTACCACGTCACATTAGCCCTGTCTACAGCTGCTTCTCTTGACCTCAGACCAGCTTTCACCCTGTGTCAGTAAACACAGGAAGCTTCATGCAGCTTTCAGGAAAATGTTGGGGTGAAGAGTCCCCAATACACTGTGTCTCCCTCATATAGGTGAAAAGACACAGGATATAAGATAGTGCCTCTATTTTCACCAGGAAGTGTGTGCTTAAGACACTGCCTGGGCCTCCTGGCAGAGCTAAAGAATTGTGAATGAATGGTGATTGCACCCAGGGTATAGGTATAGTGACTCCAGAGTTGAATATGGAAACTCCACCCAGAGGAATGGAATTATATTAAGGCTCCCAGACAGAAAGGTTGTGCAGGTTGTACCTAAGCAGTACTCTTATTCCTCACTCTGTTGTGGAAATGCCCTGTCAGTGAGCATAGTTATTAAAAGTCTCCATGAAGCCCACATCACATAATAACTTTACCCAAATCTCTAAATATTCTCAACTTTTTCCAAAGTCAAGAGAGGGTAAGTGATGTGAAATGTTGCTCGAGGTATCTGGAACCAATGTACTAGTGAACCATGTATGGGTAGAGTCAGTATATAAATTACCATCAAATCAAGGCACCTTGAAGTGATTGTAATTAAAAGTAATTGCTTTGGAGCAATGGATAAAATTAGAGCTAAGCAAATTAGGTTTCACATAGTATTATAGCCACAGAGCATACTTTGAGAAACATCACTCCAAAACCCTGCAGTAGCTACTCATAACCAAATTCAAAGTACACCAGCAAAAGGCCTCTTAGAGTCTAGATGCTTCCCTAAAAATTCAAGAAGGTTGAGGGAGCAGGGTGAGACGTTACTAAAAACAGCCCTGAGGGAGGTGAAGAGAGTATAGAAGTTAAGGTGCTTGCCCTTGTATGCATCTGACTCACATTTGATCTCCTACACCATGTATGGTCTACCAAACAATGCCAGAAGTAATTCTTGAGCACAGAGCAAAGACTAAGCCCTGATCAATGCCAGTATGACCCCCAAACCAAAACAATAGCAATAACAATAATAAAAGAATAGCTCCAGGCTACTAAGTGATTTTCAAAGGAAGGATCTTTAAGTTCCAGCCACATAATTCTGCTGAGTGGGAGCCTAACTTAGTCCATCAAAGGTCTCTGTCTCTGCATCTGCTCCTGATGAAACAGTTTTCTGAGTACCTCAGAGGAGATGATTTTCTTATGAAAACCCATTTCCTGATGCTACTCAGACTAGACCTTTTCATAATGACTTCCTGCTCCCAGTGCTCTCTCAATGCCATGCATATCCAGAATGACAGTGAAATGAGTCATCCAGAAGAATGTGACCCTATCTGGTCAGACCTATTTCTAAATAGGTCTTAAAAATCCGTGGCAAACATCTTTTGCTGCAAACATTATTGTTATATAATAAATTGGCTGTAAAGCAATTTTGCAGTAAAATAAATACTGCATTAAACTGCAAAAAATTAAAGAGAAATATTAAAAGAACATACTTAAATGCTATTTTGTTTTTCACAAAATTTCTTCCTTTATCAAGAGAACTACATGTTTTTTTTTTAATTACTTGATCTTGTTTGTGAGTGAGCTCTGCACTGCATTTGTAAAATCCTCTATTCATTTGACAGATGATGCATCTAATGTTCTTCTCTTCATTACATGCAATGTATGTAATTGCTGGCAAATATCTGGATCACATTTAAATGTTCCATCACCTGTCCAGACCTTATTTTTAGCAGATTATTGAAATCAGATTCTGTCCCAAATACCAAAATTCTGTCTACATCATGTTTTCCACTATCAAATAGAAAAAAAATCATTATCTTCAAGAAATTTATACTCAGGATTCATATATCCACTGGAGGGTGGAAGAAGCTTGATTCTTTTTTGTTTTGATCTTCTGATAGCTTCATGATGCCCTTGGTATAAATACCTAAAAGAAGCTGTTATTTCTAAGTTAGCTAAATATTGATAAATAATTATTTATCAATAACTCAAAATTATTGCAAATTACCAGTTGCCTCTTTCACCTTTGTCATAGTTTGATAAAGTTCCAGTTTGACAGCACAGGATCACTGCTCAGTGCAGCATTACAGACTGGCTCACAGGCTTCACATGCACTAGTTAAGACCATCTACCCCCACCACATAGACCAGACTTCAAACCTGCCAGATAAAGTTGGCAACCACATATTTTACCCTTTATGAAAGTATTACCTTAGAAATAATTAACTATACAGAACACATTGTTGGCAGCCAAAATGCTTGTGGCAAAGAATTCACTCTACCCAGAACCAATCATAAGAGGACGAGAAAAAAAGTATGGGGGTCTAGTACTGATGAAAAGCAAAAGCTGTGTCCCTCAAATGAAAGATGACATCTGCATTCTGGAAGTGAGAGATGTGCCACCAATGCCAGTCCAAGTAGCAGAGTTAACAGCCCTGGGATTCCTAGAACATCAGATTTGATATTAGAGTGCTAACTGCCCTATAAGCGGGAAGGTTTGTTCCCCTTAAAACTCAAGCCAGTCGCACACAGTCACAATATGATCATCACAGGGGATAGAGGAGCTGGTTAAGATGGAGAGTCACGCCCAAAGGGCATCTGAGTTTGATATTAAGTGAATTGTTAGAGTTTTTAAAACATTTTCATATAGATTATCTATGTGTTGCATACAATAGCAAATGCTATAATTGTTATTTTGTTATTATGCTTAATGTTACTCTAAAATACTACCAGGAAGCCCAGAGAGATGGTACAGTAGGTAAGGTACTAGTCTTGCATGTGGTGGACCCAGTTCCATTCCCAGTACTACATACGGTCTCCTGAGCCTTTCCAGGACAGAGCCAGGAGTAAGCCCTGAGCACCACCAGGTGTGAACCCCCCACCACCAAAAAGAATACTGTCATAACACTAAACACTCAGGAAAAGTATCAGAATTTTCCACCAAAATAAATAAATAAACAGAACCAATGGATAATGCTTGTACACACATATCTATCTATGCACCTATATAAAACACATATATCTTGAGTAGCAATTATTTTTTACCAGTGGAAATAGCACATACCTATTTATAGAGACAGAAACTAAATTTAAAGAATTTTTCTGACATGATCTTGGGGACTGAAAAATATGAAATCCATACAGAAGACAGCAGGCTGAAAACTCTGACACAATATCTACACTCTTTGAGGAATTCTTGAGGAATAATTCTGTCTTCTCTGGGAAGCCTCAGATTTTTCTCCTAAAGGCTCTCAATTCATTGAATGAGGCTCACTATGTGAGGGATAATCAGCTTTACTGAAAGTTAACTGATTTTATTTGTCACAGTTGCAAAGTGCTTTCACAGACAGCAACATCCTAAACTAGTATTTGACAAAATAACTGGGATATAGCCTTGTCGAGTTGACACGGAATATGTAACCGTCATAAAAGATTTCCTCAGCTCTTTTGATTTTCTCCTCAACATAGGAGTATTACTGTAAACTCCAGACTGAGATTTATGCACTGTGACCAAGATTCTGCCCAGACTTTGGGGTGCTTATGAGCTGAGCTTTGGACTCAGCCTAGAAAGAAAGCCTACTCTTCAAGATCCCCTGGATCCCAGACAGCCCCCGGCTCCAGGCAGGGTCTCTGCTTACTCTCTGCTATGACTTGAAACAGATGAGAATCTCCCTTTGAAGGAATCATTGAGAACTTTTAATGGAATACTTGGCACTTTAAATCAGTGGCTCTCCTGCTTTTTATTTTTACTAATTATACATTATTCAGTGGGACTTTAATATTACTATATTATAAAAATCTGCCAAAAGAAAATGAGTAAGATAACCCATAATCACACTACCCTAAAATAACCACTCAACATTTTGTATACTTCAGTCTAGTTCCTTTGTGTATAATTTTGCAAAGTTATAATCATACCCAATATACAATTTCATCATGTTTTTCCACTTACCATTATATATAAGCATTTTTAATGTTGCTACATTATCTTCATGGCTGTCTTGTTAATAGCTACACAATAGTTCACTGAATTGAAGTGTTTTATTTAACTACCTTGTTATCTTTAAACACTTTCCAATTTTTTCTTACAATAACTACTCACATCTTTGTGATTATAGGGTTCTTTTTCACATTTGGGGAATTTTCACAAAGGCTTAAATTGTTTGGCCAAAGGATAAAAGACTTCTTTATTTGGGCTCCTGATGTACATTTTCCAAGTAGCAAATTTTCAAGGTTGTTTAAATTTGCAGAAGTCTCCCTGTCAATAGACTCCTGGTGTATTTGTTTTCTTGAGGGTCGGACTCTGACAAGTGAGGCTTCGAAGTCAGGAGACAGACATTCCAGAACCAAAGCTGGAGTCTTGCATTCCATAAAGCACTCATTCCTCACTGCCCTGTGTTTGTAACTTTCTTTCTCATAGACCGAGCAGTTGATCACTCTGTGGGTCCTCTTCATCTTCACCATTGTGGGGAATTCCACTGTGCTTCTCTCCACGTGGAGGAGAAAGAGAAAGTCGAGAATGACCTTCTTTGTGACACAGCTGGCGATCACAGGTAAGTGAGCAAGAAGGGGGAAGAGAAGAAAACCACAAAATGTGGAGTTCCCCGTTTTCAGTTTGTTTACCAATATAAATGGTAAAAAACAGTCAGATGGCCAAAGTCATTGACAGTAATGATTTTTTTCTATGGAACTGAGTTACATGGGAGGGGCCCTTGGGACACTGGTGGGGGGAGTGGGGGTGGAGGGCTCTCTGGCAATCGTTGTGGTGTTGGAGTCAGTATTCATAAGACAGGGTATAATGGTAAATTATTGTAAATTCAAGTAAATTTAATTTAAATTAAATTAAAACATTGTAAATTCCAGTACCTCAATAAAAATTATCTTTAAAAAAGAAAGGAAATGGTAGAATAAATTAAAAGGGCACCAGTATATTTGGGAGTGATTTCCATAAGGTTATAAATGGATATTTACATTTGCTTCTTGCAAAAATTAAATTGCTGTAGATTCCTACATAAGAATAAATACCTACACTTGAAAAGCCATTGTCGTCTCCAAGAAATGATTCTATGGTATTTTACTCTTACTATGAACTGCAACCTCCTCAGTTCAGTAAGGGGATATTACTATTGCCTGTCATAGTAGGAATTGGAAGAATATATCACAGAAAATGAACCAAACTGATCTCTGTTCAACAGTGAATATGAAGTATCAACTTCTTTGTAGGTTTTAAGTCAATGATTATTGTCTCTGAATGTGGCATAACTGCTGGAAATAGTATATAGATACAATATAACATGCAGGACCAGGATGCTTAAAGGTGGCTGGAAGTGAGGTCAGTCCAGGACAGTATGAATGCATCACACCAAAATTGAGAAAGCTATGATCTGTGAAACGAGTATCACCAGAGAGCAAGGGAGAGTCCAGGGTGTTAGGTTCATAACAAAAGGGAAAGAGAATCAGGGAGAGTCAGAGAAGAGAACAGGTGCTAGCCTGGAGGTTTCAGTGCTCAGATGCTTCAGACGCCTTCAGCCTTCAGCCTTTCCAATACTTGGAAGCCCATCTCCCACTCCTGTAACTACAGGCATAAAGAGTAAGACTATCCAGTGAGAATAAGATGTAAATCCATGGAAGAGCATGAAATAACTTATACTTACTTTCCTTCTTCTATTTCTTCAGTTACAGTGTTGCATCTATAGTGTATTCTTTTCAGGCTAGATAGAAGAAATTAGCAAGGATATCAGCTTGGAGCTTAATATATTGTCAAAAGTTTTGAATAAGTAATGAAATTTCGCCAACTATTGCCAGAGAAAAGTTATATGTTCTCTTCTAACCCAGACTCAGCTGTATCACCCTCTGCTTAGTTTCTCATGACTTTTCCAGATGTCTGTGTCTTATTTGCTAATTTATTCTGGAAAGACTCAAGGGGTCAGTTCAGAAACATTTTATGTGAAAATTCTCAGAGAGCAAAGTTTTGCTCAGAGTCTATGATGCGCAACCTTCTTATTAAAGATATTGATATTTGCTAAGGCAAAATTGGCAGAATAAATTTATAGATCTCATTAGTTTTATTAAATAATTCATGAATTATACAGCATCCCACAGAGTAAGAAAAAAGGCTTGCACAAAAGGGAAGGATTTTATAGCCAGATAGATGATGGGAGAAGTTGCTAGCAAAGAAAATAATTATTTTTTCATGTAGTTATCTTCCCTCAAGGAAGGCTGGGGAATACAATGCAAATTACCTCTCTAGGATTGGTCAGAAAGAACCAGATGGTTCACTTGAGATTTCAGTTTAGGAAAGGGTGAGATTCTAATTAGATTGGCTATTAAATCTGAGCTGGGCCCACTTGTAAAACTCAATTTAGGGCAGGTTTTGTTTTGCTTCTATTTTTAACACATTTCTTTCATGAGCTCAGATTCCTAGATAAAGGAGTTGAGAGATTTTGCTCAGATATCAGCTGTTTATTAGGACCAATGTTGGGACAGAAGAGAGAGAATAGGAATTAAGATGCTAGTCTTGAGTCTTGCACACTGCTGACCCCAGAATGAGTACCGGTAACACAGGATGCCCAAAGCATTTTAAGGGTCATTCTTGTGCACAGAGGCAAAAATAGTCCCTGAGGACCACCACATGTGGCGCAAACTTAGCTTACCCCTCACACACGCGCATGGCACACACACACACACATACCCCACACACAACCCTTTCTTCCCACACACACACAATCCCATCCAACACACCCCCCCTCACACATAAGCTCCCGAGACACACACACAGGCCCCACTATTTTTGTACATTTTGTTTGATTTCCCTATCATTTGCTGTTCTCTTATTATCTCTTCAGATTTTTGAAACTTATATTCTTACTAATTACTTCTGCTCCATGCCTCCCAACTCCTTTGAGTTCTACTCACTTTCCTAATCATTCTATTATTACTGTTATTAGTTTATGTTTTCCCTAGTAATATGCTCAGGTCTCTTTCGTTCTCTTTAAAATCATCTATAGAGACATGACATGACTTTTGTTGTTAAAACTTTTACTGAATATTCAGATAATAGATAATTTTGGTCATTGTTGAAATAAAATGTGAGATTAAATATTATTTCTTTTGTAAAAATTCATCTGCAAGCAGAAAATTTTCACATTAACTTGCTCTTGGTCTCATATTGTATTGTCATTTTTCTACTTTCTCCTCTCAAGTGCTAAATGTACCTAAACCATAACCTATAGGTTTTATTTATTTTATTTTTTGCTGTTGTTAACGGTCTTAAAACCATAACATTACAACATTGTGTATTTTTATAGTCAAATATTTCAAATAAAAAGAGAAAGAGAGAAAAAGGAAAATAAATGAGTATGAATTAAATTTTTTTTAATTTAAAGTCAGATTGGGATGGAGGTGGGGGGCAAGATAAGCATCTTCTTTTTATTTTTATTTTTTTTTAATTTTAATTTTTTTAATTGAATCACCATGTGGAAAGAGCTTTCAGTCTTAAGTCTCCGTTATACAATGCTCAACACCCATCCCATCACCAGTTCACATTTTCCACCACCAGGAGCCCCAGTATACCTTCCCCCTAACTGCCCCCCTCACCTGTGTAGCTGAATAGATTTCACTTTACTTTGATTCCCTTTAATATTTCAACAAAAAAACTCACTATTATTGTTTGGAGTTTCCCCACCAAAGTCAGACCTGTTGAAAAGGAACCATTTGATAATGTTTTCCATTGTTGACAACTAAGAGATATGAGGTTTTGGATTTCTGTATTTTAGTAACTAAGTCCAGGGAAATTTCTGCCAGAAATTGCATCACTGCAAGCTTTTACTTCCCTTTTGTGGTGTTCATAAAATGGAAAAGCTGAAAGAGAAAAACCCTTCCCTCCTGGTTCAGCATGGGGCAGTGGCTCAGTTCCCAGTCTAGAGACATTTCTGTAAGCTGTTGGTGCCCAAAGTAGTTTAGCTGGCCTCTGGGATCATGCTCGTGCAGCAGTGGAAAGCAAGATAAGCATTTTCAAACAAAGGAAGTTGCATACATATGTGGGCACACACACACACACACACACACCCTGGAATCGGTTACAATAAACATGAAACTGGGCAGCATATATGTCACTTAGGTGACGTATCATCAAACAGACAAACATACATACTTAAAGATATATTTGGGTGTAGCAAAGATATCAATTTGAAACTTAAAATGCTGTCAAAAACAATTAAATAAATAATTAAAAATTTGCTTTCTAAGCATTTGACAAGATCCAACATCCTTTCATGATGAAAACCCTCGCCAAAATGGGGTTTGGAGGAACTTTCCTCAAGATAGTCGAAGCCATCTATCACAAGCCTACGGCAAGCATTATCCTCAATGGGGAAAAACTAAGGGCCTTTCCTCTGAGATCAGGCACAAGACAAGGATGCCCACTCTCACCACTCCTCTTCAATATAGTACTGGAAGTACTTGTGATAGCTATTAGACAAGAAAAAGAGATTAAGGGCATCCAGATAGGAAGGGAAGAAATCAAACTCTCACTATTTGCAGACGACATGATACTATATCTAGAGAAGCCTAAAACCTCTACTAAGAAACTCTTAGAAACAATAGACTTATACAGTAAAGTTGCAGGCTACAAAATCAATACCCAAAAATCCATGGCCTTCATATATGCAAACAATGAGGCAGAGGAAAGGGACATGAAAAAAGCAATCCCATTCACAATCGTGCCCCAGAAAATCAGGTACCTCGGAATCAGCTTAACCAAGGAAGTAAAAGACCTTTACAAAGAAAACTACATAACGCTACTCCATGAAATCAAAGAGGACATGAGGAAATGGAAACATATACCCTGCTCGTGGATAGGGAGAATCAATGTTGTCAAAATGGCAATACTCCCTAAAGCATTATACAGATTCAATGAGATCCCTATAAATATACCCATGACATTCTTCAAAGAAATGGATCAAGCAATCCTAAAATTCATATGGAATAACAAACGTCCAAGGATAGCTAAAACAATTCTTGGGAAAAAGATGATGGGAGGCATCACCATCCCCAACCTCAAACTTTACTACAAAGCAGTAACAATTAAAGCAGCATGGTACTGGAACAAAGGCAGAGCCGTAGACCAATGGAACAGGGTGGAATATCCCTACACACAACCCCAAATGTATGACCATCTAATCTTTGATAAGGGAGCAAGAGATGTGAAGTGGAGCAAGGAAAGCCTCTTTAACAAATGGTGCTGGCACAACTGGACAACCACATGCAAAAAAATGGGTTTAGACCTTGACCTGACACCATGCACAAAAGTCAGATCAAAATGGATTAAAGACCTCAACATTAGACCACAAACCATAAGGTACATTGAAGACAAGGTCGGCGAAACCCTCCACGATATTGAAGATAAAGGTATCTTCAAAGGTGACACGGAACTAAGCAATCTAGTAAAAACAGAGATCAACAAATGGGACTACATTAAACTAAAAAGCTTCTGCACCGCAAGAGATACAGTGACCAGAATCCAAAGACTATCCACAGAATGGGAAAGGATATTTACACAATACCCATCAGATAAGGGGTTGATATCAATGGTATATAAAGCACTGGTTGAGCTCTACAAGAAGAAAACATCCAACCCCATCAAAAAATGGGGCAAAGAAATGAACAGAAACTTTACCAAGGAAGAAATACGAATGGCCAAAAGGCACATGAAAAAGTGCTCCACATCACTAATCATCAGAGAGATGCAGATCAAAACAACCATGAGATACCACCTCACACCACAGAGACTAGCACACATCCAAAAGAACAAAAGCAACCGCTGTTGGAGAGGATGTGGGGAGAAAGGGACCCTTCTTCACTGCTGGTGGGAATGCCGACTGGTTCAGCCCTTCTGGAAAACAATTTGGACGACTCTCAAAAAATTAGATATTGAATTCCCATTTGACCCAGCAATACCACTGCTGGGAATATATCCCAGAGAGGCAAAAAAGTACAATCGAAACAACATCTGCACATGTATGTTCATCGCAGCACTGTTTACAATAGCCAGAATCTGGAAAAAACCCGAATGCCCCAGAACGGATGACTGGTTGAGGAAACTTTGGTACATCTATACAATGGAATACTATGCAGCTGTTAGAAAAAAGGAAATCAAGAATTTTGTAGTTAAGTGGATGGGCATGAAAAGTTTCATGCTGAGTGAAATGAGTCAGAAAGAGAGAGACAGACATAGAAAGACTGCACTCATCTATGGTATATAGAATATCAGAGTGGGAGACTAATACCCAAGAACTGTAGAAATAAGTACCAGGAGGTTGACCCCATGGCTTCGCGGCTGGCCTCACGTTCCGGGGAAAGGGCAACTCAGAGAAACGATCACCAACTACATTGTAGTTGAAGGCCATGTGGGGGAAGGGAGTTGCGGGCTGAATGAGGGCTAGAGACTGAGCACAGCGGCCACTCAACACCTTTATTGCAAACCACAACAGCTAATTAGAGAGAGAGAACAGAAGGGAATGCCTTGCCACAGTGGCAGGGTGGGGTGGGGGGGAGGTGGGATTGGGGAGGGTGGGAGGGACACTGGGTTTACGGGTGGTGGAGAATGGGCACTGGTGAAGGGATGGGTTCCCAAACTTTGTATGAGGGAAGTATAAGCACAAAAGTGTATAAATCTGTAACTGTACCCTCACGGTGATTCTCTAATTAAAAATAAATAAATTAAAAAAAAAATTTGCTTTCTATTCACTGTATCACAGTTACTATCATCCCATTGTTCATCGATTTGCTCGAGCGGGCACCAGTAATGTCTTCATTTGTCCCTGTCCCGTACTAGTGTAGCCCAATGGCATCTGCTCACTCCAGAAACACACAGAGCACGTTCTTGCTACTATTTTTGGCATATTGAATATGTCAAGGGGAAGCTTGCCAGGCTCTGCCATGCAGGAAAAGAAAATAAATAGATAAATAAAAAATAAAATAAAAATAAAGAGGTTACACGTGGCTGCACGCTCCAGAAGAAATTGCATCGCTCTCTTCTGAGAGCTTTGTTTTATAGTCTCTGGATCTTGGCCGTTGATGAGATTACATGGCACCAGGGGAGAGTTTGTGGGTGTGACTGCCAAGCTATTGGAAAGCTGGGGATCTGGATAGAGGAGGCCCACTCCTGACCCAAGCAGGCTGGGAGATCTCAGCCACAGGTTCCACATACCTGGGTTCCTCTGTCAGCTCCTTCATGGGTGAGGCTCGTCTGAACGTGTGGAGAGTGCTTTCTATTATCAAAGAGAAAAGTCATGTCTTCTATTGCAATCCATAGTCTACTATATTAGCCTGGGATTAAATAAATTAATAATTTTTACATATGATGTAGCCAAAAATAAACTGGCATGAGAGAAGAGGGAAGATGGTTAAATATGGAAGCACCTACAGCCTTCTCTCATCATAGCAAAAAACTACCTCCAAATGAATGTAGTCCAGGGTCCTAAGTGGGGCCCCCGAGTGAAAACTGGAGACTGTTTTCACCAGAGAGGCCCGTCATCTCTGGAAGGCCCCTGCTGTGGGACAAACAGCGGCAGCCAGGAATGAAACTTGAAGGTGCCTGACCCACTCTCGAAAGGTGAGGGTCCAACTGATGCAGGCAGGTAGGTTGGGGAAGGCCCCCTCCCCTCCACATACACATGATGGCAATGAAATATCTGAAAGAAATACAGCCACTAGTCCTAAGTATGACTCACCTTGGGGATACAGAAAACAAGACCTGACAAGACCTTCTCTAGCAGCAGCCCCTGAGGAGACTGGACTCTCCCTACAGAAAGGGCCTGAAGGAAATGGCTGGATAACCCCCAATTCCTTCCTTTAATCTGGTTAACCCTCAGCTATCCCAGACCAGAGAAGGTTGGACCCCTCCTCCAAGAGAAAATCCGGCAAAACCAAAGGAAAGGCGTTTCAAAGGCTGCACCCCATTCTACCCACTTAGCAACAACCCTAGCAATGGACTCATGTCTTGGTTGAAGCCCTACATTGAGGCAAGAGGGAGAAACCCTATAAAGGTCACCTTCAACAAAAGTAGGGGCCACATATGCTGCCCGAGCCATGTGCTGCTTGTGCCCATGTGGCTGAGCACATGTGGCACCCACATCTCTCCTCTAGAGATGTGGAATTTCATGCTTTCATATCTAATGCTGGGATGTGTGTAGGGGCTCTTTCCATCCTTGGAGAAGCCAAGGTTCTCTCTTGAGCACATTACTCTCCACTCTCTTCCACTTTCTCTTTCTCCTTTTCTTCAAAACTTCTAAATAAAATCTGTTTTACTTCACTGCTTGTATACTCCTGAAATTCTTTCCTGTGAGGCGAGACAAGAACCCTGTAACCCTGGGTCCCAGGTGGCAGAGGCAGATGGCGAGAAAGTGACCATCTTTCTTTCTCCCCACTTTGCATAAGCCATCATGATTGGAACAGAAATCAACAGTCAGAGAGGGTTTTCTAACTTCTGAAACCCAATCCTTGTCCTGAGAAAAGAGAGGGCTCAGGTGGAACATATGGATCCCAACCTTAAAATTCTGCTCTTAGAAAACTTGACAGGGAGGCAAGAACATGCCGGACAGTGCCTTGGGGGCCTGAACCTTGGGAGTCTCTTGCAGCTTACAAGGAGCTGCTACCTCAGGGTCCATTTTGAGCAAGTAACAGCCTGGGGGCAAACTCTACCCTTCTACACTAGGGCAGGGCAGCAGAGAGATAAATGACAGATGCTCGCCCCAGACAAAAATGGCTCTCTGTACTTCAGCTCTGAAAGAGAGCAGGCAGCCTTAGCAAGTGCCTAGAGGCAAAAAGTGTTTTATTTTTAAAAAAATGTTTTCAAGTCCTTGGTAGACCTCCCACTGTCTATTGTGGCCAAGCTTAGTCCATTTGAAAATTTTTTGCAGCCCATGCTTGGTCAATCTGGGTGGCAGAGACTTCAGCCAGGCTCCATATGCTACGAAGAGTCACTCTTCTGTGAGCCTGGATATGCCGGTTTGCCTGCCAAATGCAAACTTTCTGGTATTTAGGCAGTTCTGCTTGGTGCTAGGGTGGCTATACGACATACCTGAGCTCCAGTCATCCTTCACTCCCCAGGTCTGCTCCGACACCACAGCTGCAGACTCCACTCCCAGCACAGATCTGGTCCTCAGAGCTGTAGCTGCCACTGTAAGTTTGTGATGGTGAACTCCCAGCAGTGGTGCACAGTGGCACAGACTCAGCCCACAGTGTCTGCTCCGGAATTAGCAAATAAACCCCAGACTTCTACTCAGACCTGCACAAAGTCAAATCCTCATGTTTGCACCACGCAGAGGGAAGAAGTAGGAGAATTCACCAGCATTAGTGAGTAAAGATAAAGGACCGAGAAGAATCCCAAGCACATCAGGGCTTTCTTAACTGTCTAATAGAGACTGTAAGGGTAAGGGTGTTCACTGAATTGGGATCAATAGAAGGGAATTCCAACAGTAAAAGAAAAAGTACTAACAAGTATAAGAAAACTCTAATCGAAAACCACCAAGAAAAAGAAGACAGTAGTTGGACAAAACACATTTGGTCCGAGCATATCTTACACACAGTAGGATAAACTGAGACACCACATAAATGTAGAGAATGGTGGACACTTCAGAAAAGAGCTACAGAAGAATCTAGGAGATTATGAAGAGAATATCAACAGTACATAAACAGTGCAAGAGATGAGATTATGAGAAGACAATCATCAGTGTAAGGTTTTCCTATGACAACACTCAGATTAACTTTTAGGTATGCAGAACTCAAGAAAAATAACATAAAACAATCTGGAAGAACGGTATAATGCCTCCCTCCTAAAGTCTTTCAAGCCCTTGCCCTCCCTGCAACAGGTTATCTTTCTTTGTCTCTTTGCTTGCGCTTTCAGACTCATGTTCTCTTTGAACATGTTTTCCTTTCCTCCTTCCCTGCTCACATCTTTCTAAGTTTCACTCAATAAAAACTACCTTGCATCACTATTTTGCCTCCTCCTGAGATCCTTTTCTGTGAGGGAAGATGATGGACCTGGAACACTGTGCAGGTTAGGACTGACTTTCCTTTCCTGCAAAGAGCAATTCATCTCTCCAGTCTGAGCTCATGGTTCCCCAAAAAGCAGGTGGTATGTGCAGAACTATAGGCTTGAATCCTGTAGTTTGGAAATATGGCAAATTCTCTATTTTATTAGTCATCTTCTTCTAACTTGGTTGATTGATTGTTTCCCATCTATACTCCCAGAAAAACAGGTTTAAGTGCCCAGGGAATTTGGATATTTCTGACATCATTCAAAAGTCATATAATACAGGCAAACAACGCAATTGTCATACATGAAACATTTATGTCTGTCCCATCATTGGTCCTCTTAATCATTTTTAAATTTTTGCTTGCATGCTAGAATAAATCCTGAATTTTTCTAATATCTGGCTGTGACATTCTGAACTGAGCTTCCAGTTTTGTTTGTTTTGTTTTGTTTTTTTTCTAGCTGACTCACGTTGATAAGAATTCTCACGGTTCTCTTCTAAAGACTATGCAAGCTGAAAATGAAGTGCTTGATTGTGCTGTTTTTCTGTGTGCCTGAGAATAAAGCATCAGAGACACTATAGCTAGGAAAATCTATCAATTGAAGATCTGAAAACAGCAACTCTCAGAACTTTTGACTGGTTTTCAGTTTACTTCCATTTTAACTACTTTATATCATTCTTATTGGCATGTCTATTAAGCAATTATATTTTATTTAACATCCCAATTTCCATAGAAATGGAAGAAAACTGACATTGGAGAGATGGAAGCCAGCTCAAATAATTTAAAGTTGACTTCAGTATCTGATACCAAAAAATCTGTCTGGTTATAGATGATTGGAAATTTTGAGAATGTCCCTTCATCTTTCCCTAAAGAATAAAAGAAACTTTTATCAGAAATCTTTATTTGCAGTTACATAGGAAGTGTATCCCAGAGAACCAATCCCTGAGTGAATTTATTGATGGTGTCCACCCTTGCTAAAACGTGCCTCCCTGTTCTCTTTTCCTATGAAACTATTTCTATTTATCCAAAGCACTGACTCAACAACACTGAAAACAAGGACCATCACATTACAACCATGAACATTACAACCACTAACTTTAAAATTTGCCTGTCGAGGTGGCAGACTGGGGCTGGGGTGTTGAGAGGGAATGTGGAAACACTGGCGCAGGGAAGTTGACACTGGCGGTGGGATTGGTACTAGGACATTGTATGTTCCAGCGACAATCAACTAAAACTCAACTATAAATAACTTTGTAAATCATGGTCCTTTAACTAAATAAAAAATAATAATAAAACTGCTTCTAATGACCATGCAGACAAAATTTGGGGTGGACATGAGTCCACCATCATTCAAGCAGCCTGCCCTGATAAATCTGTTTTTCTCACATCAACTCTTACCTCTTGAAGGTTCACACTGTGAAAACAAAAACAGGCATATACTAGCGAAGACAAACAACTGAATCCACGCCATTTAAAGCCTTCTAAAGAAACTTGAACAGAACACCAAGATAAAAGGACAGGCTAGATTTGCTAAAAGGCCACTGTTCTACAACCACTGTTGTATAAAAGTTTAAAATCACAAGTTCTATGGTGCTAAAGTGATAGTATAGCAGACAGCATGCTTGCTTTGCATGAGACACATCCGGGTCTGATCAGCGGCACATCATATAGGTCCCCCGAGTGATCCTTGAGCGCCAAGGAAGCCTGAGCACTGCTTAGTGTAACCCAAAAAATCAAGGAAAAAAAAACAAGACAAAACAAACAAACAAAAACAAAAAATAAGCAGGTATAGGGGATAAAGAGCTGCATTAAAACTCAGGATATCTCAAAGTGCAACAGTAACTAAGAATGCCTGTAGATGAGCAGTTGGCAGGTTTTGTAAACTCCAAAGTTTGTGCCAGAACTGCAGTGCTCACATGGCCAGCTTGCAGGCAGTGGTGGGGCTCAGGATTCCTCCTGCTCTGGGCCCTGCTTCTCAAACCTGCTGAATGGCTGTCTCTGCTGCCAGGACAATAGTCATATAACTCATGTTTCAGTGAATAAGACATAGCTTATGCTCACCTTCTTCACGTTTCCTTCACCAGAGGGAAGGAGTCTTTGAAAGTCCTTAGAAAAGTAAAGGCTAGGGGCCATAATGGCAAGGATCAGGGAAGCGCCAAATTCTATGAAAATCAACTTCACCCATTTCACTTTCTTCTTTAGGGAGTTATCTAAAGAAAAACAAATATAATGGCTCCAAATTTTGGACAGACCTAAGTATGGCAACATTTTTAGTTTTTTATTTTTATCAACATGCTGAATGGAAATCTACTTTTCCCGAAGTATATATGGAGATATACTTTTCCCAAAGTATGTATTCTTTCTTCAGCTAGTGCATTGAGTCATTTTTTTAAAGTACACAAAAATTTTCCACTCATTGGATAAGCATTTTCCTTTCCAGTATCAGGTTATTCAAGCATGTTTGAATCTCAGAATTCTACTTCTTATCTCAATAGCCTCATAAAAGTTACTGAGTTTTTTTGAATTTTTAATTAAAAAACGGGGATCATCTTAGAGTTATGGAGAGGATTAAACAAGATCATCTCTATCTCTAAAGTACCTAGCATAGTGTGAAATAGAGTCATTGTTCAGTATATGCCTGCTATTAATGTACCATCAGTCGTTTTATTTATTAAAATGAAATTATTAATTTAAAATCTTTGGACTACTTACTGAAGTGTGAAATTTCTCCAAAGTGCCTGTCATTCATTGCATTCATTTCATCCTCATTTAATTTGCTCTCTCATTCAGGATAATATACTTTGCTCCAACGCATATTTGCCTCTCAAGTGCTGCTTTGGAAAATGTATAATTTCATATAAAACTATTCATAAATCAATAAACAACTGACATTATCAGTGACAGAAGTATTTGGAAAAATAAGAGACATTGTACTTTCTGAGGGAGGAAAAGTACTTATCAACAGCTATTACTGGGTAAGGGAATGCCATCATTTCTGGATTCTTAAAAATGGTCTTACATAAAGCATCTGTTTTTGGGCACTCTGTTTTTTTTTCAGATTTTGGTTATTGTAAACAGTGCTGCAATGAACATAAAAATACAGATGTCATTTCTACTATATCTTTTTGCCTCTCCACGATATATTCCCGAAGTGGTATTGCTGGGTCAAATGGGAGTTCAATTTCTAGTTTTTTGAGAATTTTCCATATTGTTTTCCAAAAGGGCTGAACCAGTTGGCATTCCCACCAGCAGTGAAGGAGTGTCCCTTTCTCCCCACATCCGCACCAACACTGGTTGCTTTTGTTCTTTTGGATGTGTGCCAGTGTCTGTGGTGTGATATGATATCTCATTGTTGTTTTGATCTGCATCTCCCTAGTGATTAGTCATGTAGACTATTTTCTCATGTGCCTCTTAGCCATTCAGATTTCTTCTTTGAGAAAGTTTCTGTTCATTTCATCACCCCATATTTTGATGGGGTCAGTCGGCTATTTTCTTATTGTGGAGTTCAACTAGTGCCTTGTATATCCTTGATATGAACGCCTTATCAGATGGGTATTGGGTGAATATCCTTTCCCATTCTGTAGACTGTCTTTGTAATTTGGTCACTGTTTCTTTTGAAGTGCAAAAGCTTCTTCCTTTAAGATAGTCCCATTTGTTTATCTCTGTTTTCACTTGCTTGGCCAGGGGTGAGTCATCTTTGAAGATACCTTTAGCTTCAGTATTGTGGAGGGTTTTGCCAACCTTGTCTTCAATTTACCTTAGGGATTCTGGTCTGATGTTGAGGTCTTTAATCCATTTTGATCTGACTTTTGTGCATGGTGATAGGTAGAGATCTGAGCCCATATTTTTGAGTAGTAGAGATAAGAACCAGGAGGTCTGCCCCACAGCTTGGAAACTGGACGCACATGCTGGGGAAAAAGGCAGCTGAGATAGAGAAGGGAACACCTAGAAAAGGATCTTGGGAGGACCCATTCTGGTTGAAAGATGCATGCCGAAAGTAGACCATAGACTGAACATGATGACCACTCAATACCTTTATTGCAAACGGCAACACCCAAAAGGAGAGAGAACAAAAGGGAATGCCCTGCCACAGAGGCAGGGTGGTGTCATGGGGGATGGGGTGGGGGTGGAGGGAGGGATACTGGGAACATTGGTGGAGGAGAATGGGCGATGTTGGAGAGATGTAATCAATCACTGTATGACTGGGACCCTCTGCACCTTAAGACTTTGATTCCAGAGACCTAACACATTCGGGCATCCAGCGCAGCTTCTAATAGCAATGCACTGGGACTGCGAACTGGGCTGCAACTCTGTGCTGCCCGGGGGTGGATTTTTCCTCCCTACCCTGTCTTCCTGCATGGAAAACAGCGGCAGCGGCGGCACCCACATAACAGGCACCATCTTCTAAGAGTCCTAACCCAGAGGTATTCGATTTTTACACTTGGGGCTCTTAGGGACTCATGGGAAGGGGGTGTAACTGGCACGCCCTTGGCCCAGATAAATTCAGAGCTGCTGAGAGTGAAGCGGACCCTCTGCGCCTAAAGACTTTGATTCCAGAGACTTCTTACAGCAATGCACTGGGACTGTGAGCTGGGCTATGCAATTTCTGGCAGAATTTTCCCTGGACTTTATACAGAAATCCAAAACTTAACATCTATAATTGTCAGCAATGTGAAACGGTTCCTTTTTAACAGGTCTGACTTGGGGGCGGGGGAAACTCCAAATAATAACAGTAAGTTTTTGTTGAAATATTGAAGGTTATTAATGTAGCAGCCACCTCTCTGGACTGTGAACTAAGCAAAAGCCCCACGCCGGCCGAGAAGAGGAAATAACCCTCTTTCCAGGTTGTTTCCCATTTTCAGGGAGAAAGGCGGCACGGCGTACACCATACTATGAGGCACGGGAAGGGGGATGAGGGGGAAAAAAAAAGGGAAAAGGAAAAAGGAAAAAAAAAGAGTTATGTACTTGGAGCAGTGGGGCTACATATCTCTTCATTCCCAGCAATGGAAAACTAATTATCAAATGCTTCCTTGGTAGTAGGGCTGTCTTTCTTGGGTGGAAACTCCAACAACAATAGTGAGTTTTGTGTTGAAATATGGAACGTAATCAAGGTAAAGAGAAAATGAAGTGAAATTCATTAGTTATACAGTAGGGGGTGGAGGGTGGGGGCGAGGGGTATACTGGGGTGTTTGGTGGTGGAATATGGGCACTGGTGAAGGGATGGGTGTTTGAATATTGTATAACTGAGATATAAACCTGAGAACTTTGTAACTTTCCACATGGTGATTAAATAAAAAGTTAAAAAAATCATTATATGACTGAAATGCAAACATGAAAGTTCATAAGTTTGTAACTGTACCTCACGGTGATTTACTAATAAAAAAATTAATAAAATAAAAATGGTCTTACAGCCTAGAAGTCTTGAGTCTTTGACAAACATTTTGATTGGTTTCCATTTTGATTCATTCATCTGCTGAATGAGCTGGAATTAGCTTCAGCTACATAAACATACATTCCAATCATTGTTTGACCACCAACAGAGCATCAATCTCTTCTTTATATTTGCAGTCTTGACTGGCTGGCTGGCACTCTGCATACTCCCTATGAAGCAGGAAGATGCATTAGATGATTATTCTATTATGTAGCTTCCATTTTCCTCAATTATCAAGTAATCCTGCAACTGATGTTCTCACAATTAAACCATGTATTATTTATTTAATAAAAGCTTTCATAAACGTGGGTTCACTGCATCAAAGATAGGCAAATGATTGGCTTTCAAGCTGGCTGGTGTCCTTTCAGCTCTAGAAGGACTAAAAGATGATGGAAAACATCATGAGTCCAGTGGTCTAGAAGTCACTAGCATAAGTTCACATGAAGTTTAATTGAAGAGGTTTGGGGGGTAGCGGGGAAATACTAATTTGCAATTTACAAAATTATTACCAGTTTCATAAAGACAAAGAAACTTCTACTTTTAATATAATATTTATAACTAAAGTATAATTTGCCATTTAAAAAATGAATACTTCATGGGGCCGGAGCAATAGCACAGCTGGTGAGGTGCTCCCCTTGCATACGGCTAACTGAGGTTCAATCCTCAGTACCAGTATGATGCCCCAAGCCCACCAGGAGTGATCCCTGAGCACAGAACCAGGAGTAAGCCCTGAGTACCACCAGCTCTGGCCCAAAAAGCAAATAACCAAAAAACCAAATAATTTTACTGTAGTCAAAGTATCAGAAATTAATTCACCCTTACTCTGTCTTCTTTTTTACACCTTGCCTAGAGCAGCATTCATGGATGTGAAAATAAAGAACAAATCACTCACGGGCACATTAAATAGAGTGGGTGTTTTAATGTGGTTCCTCTAAACCTTAATTCCCCTACTTCTTTTCTATTCTTGTGACCTCTCCAACAAAACCTCTTAACTTACTCTTTTCTACATAGAAATTTTGGCTCTAGGATTATTACTCTTAAGAATGGGAGGCAACCAGAAGATCTTGAAGTTGCTATTTTGGTACATTCTGAAATTTTTAGCATCTCCATTGTAACAATTTTCTGGATGAATTTAATGACTGTTTATATTTTGTTAAAGTGCCAATTAAAAACTATTAGGCATTTATCATCTTTAAGACTGACTTGTCATTTTATTTAAATGTAGTTAAGAAGGGGAGCTAATGATAGTAACTCTGAAAATATTTTTTTGGCACACATTCAAATAACTTCCTTCTTCTGCTAGGGATAAATCTCATATTGGAAAAGAAAATTACCTTTGCCTGAAAGCACTTTCTGAGAGCAATTTCTGTTAACTAAGGAATTCTCTATCTTCAAAACTTTCTTGTTTATTTCCCAACAACAGAGAAAATACATTTGGCAATAGAAGTGAAATAGCAGTGCTGAGGTGATCATGGTCATGATTGAGATTGACTGCCACTTTCCTCTGCTGATTTTATTCACCTCTACATTTTGATTATTTAGTTAAGTAGCTAATTATTTTAGTCATTCAATTTATAATTTTAAAATAGTTATTGAGATAAAATTGACATACAACATATATAAACTTAAGATATACAAGATCGTGATGTAATAAATGTACATATTGCAAAATAATTATCCCAATATAGTTAGAATCCTTCACATATATGAAAATATTTAGAGTTTCTAATGATCTCTCAATTTTTAAATATATAATTCAGATTGCTAATTTTAGTAACATATTGTATTTTCATACCCAAAACTAATTCATAACTAAAAGTCTGTACCTTTTAACAAACATCTATTCATTTTCCCCCCTCCTCTGGAAAACACCAACATATTCACTGTTTCTTTAAGATATTTTTAAAAATTGGATACAGGTGAAATTACATGGTATTTGTATATTTAAGAACTGCATATAAGTGAAACTAGAGTATTTGTTTTTTTCTGACTTAATGCAGCTTATTTTGCTAAAATAATACTCTTAAGATTTATCTATTTGTAGTAAATGGCAGAATATTCTTTATTGTGGATGAATAATATTTACATATACAAACATACTTACATGTATATACATACATATATCTATTTGCCCATATATATGTATATCACATTCTCCTTATCTATTATTTCTTTGGTTAAAATTTGTTTCCATATCTTGGCCATTGTTAGCAAGATAGCGAGAACATTGCAGAACCATGAGAAATCTGTAAGCATCACTAGGAGGCATGGCCTAAAAGCAAAAATAAATAAATACAAAGAAACTGTTAAAGGAAGAATTTTATTGGATCTTGTTTTCCTTCCACAGAATGCAGTGTGGGGGTTGTATTAACCTGGACATGCTCATACTCAGGTGGGGCTACATCTGGCTAGCTATATTCCTGGTTCTGTGCTCAGTGATCACTCCTGGCAGTGCTCAAGTGGCCATATGCAGTGCCAGGAATTAAACCGATGTCTGTCACATGCTAGGCAAGCACCTTATCCCTGTCCTATCTGCCCATGTGTTTTCCACTTTATTATTATTATTAATTATTATTATTTATTTTTAAATAAATAACTGTGAGGTACAGTTACAGACTTGGAAACTTTCATTCTTACCTTTCAGCCATACATTGATCAAGTACCCATCCCTCCACCAGTGCCCATTCTCCACCACCAATGATCCCAGAATCCCTCCCACCACCCCCAAGCCATCCTCCCACCCCACCTCGCCTCTCTGGTGATAAATAAATAAAACTTATAAGATAAATAAAATTACTCTCTCTCTCCTTTGGGGTGTTGTGGTTTGCAGTAGAGGTATTAGTGGACATCATGTTCGGTCTATAGTCTGCTTCCAGGCTGTGTCACCTATCCCAAGCGGGCCCTCCTAGCACCCTTTACTTGGTGGTCCTTTTTCTGTCTGAGCTGCTTCCCCCCCGTAATGTGAGGCTGGCTTCCAAGCCGTGGAGCAATTCCTCCTGGTACACATCTGTAGTATTCTTGGGTATTAGTCTCACATTCTGTTACTTTATATTCCACAAATGAGTGCAGTCTTTCTATGTCTGTCCCTCTCTTTCTGAGTCATTTCACTTAGCATGATACTTTCCATGTTGATCCACTTATATGAAAATGTTATGGCTTCATCCTTTCTAACAGTTGCATAGTATCCCATTGTGTAGAAGTACCAAAGTTTCTTTAACCAGTCATCTGTTCTCGGGCACTCGGGTCTTTTCCAGATTCTGGCTATTATAAACAGTGCTGTGAGAAACATACTAGTACAGATGCCATTTGTACTATTTTTTTTTTGCATCTCTGAGATATCCCAAAAGTTTTATTGCTGGGTCAAATGAGAGCTCAATTTCTAATTTTTTGAGAAGCATCCATATTGTTTTTAAAAAGGGCTGAACCAGTTGGCATTCCCACCAGCAGTGAAGGAGAGTCCCTTTCTCCCCACATCCTCACCAACACCTGTTGCTTTTGTTCTTTTGGATGTGGGCCAGTCTCTGTGGTGTGAGATGATATCTCATTATTGTTTTTATCTGCTTCTCCCTGATGATTAGTGATGTAGAGCATTTTCTTTTATGCCTCTTAGCCATTCGGATTTCTTCTTTGAGAAAGTTTCTGTTCCTTTTCTAAGATCTTTAGCTGTGAAGTCAAGTTATTTATGTGGGCCCTTTCTTCCTTCCTGAGAAATGCTTGCAGTGCTATAAATTTTCCCCTTACTAGGCATTAGCTGCGTCCCATAAGTTCTGGTAACTCGTGTCTTCATTCTCATTTGTTTCCAGGTATCTTTTGATTTCTTCCTTGATTTCCTTCCTGACCCACTCATTGTTCAACATTGAGTTGTTTAATTTCCAGGTGTTTGATTTGGTTCTCTGCATCTGTGTGTGATTAACTTCTATCTTCAGTGCATCGTGGTCTGAGAAGATAGTTGATACAATTTCTATCTTCCTGATTCTATTGAGGTATGTTTTGTGACCCAGAGGTTGGTCTATTTTCGAGAATGTTCCATGTGCACTGGAAAAAATGTGTATTTTTTTTGGGGGGGGAGGATGTAAAGCCCTGTATAGGTCTATTAGCCCTCTCTTTTCTATCTCTTCCTTCAAAGCCAGTGTTTCCTTGCTGAGTTTTAATCTTGTTGATCTCTTGTTGATCTATCTAGAGGCAATAAGGTGGTGTTGAAATCCAACTACTATTTTGTTGCTAGTAATGTCCTCCTTAAAATCTGTTAGCAGTTGTTTTAAGTATTTAGCTGGTACCTCATTAGGTGCATATGTGTAGGAGTGTGATTTTTTCCTGCTGTACATAATAAATATGATTAATAAAAAATGTCCTTCGTTGTCCTTTCTAATCTTTTCAACCTGAAATCTATCTTGTAAGATACTAGTATGCCCACCCTGACTTTTTTGAGGGAGTTATTTGCTTGCAGGATTGTTTTCCATCCTTTGACTTTGAGTCTGTGTTTGCTCTATTTAGATGTGTTTCTTGTAGGTAGCAAAATGTGGGTTCAGTGTCTGAATCCATTTTGCCACTCTATGTCTCTTAATTGGTGCATTTAGACCATTGACATTGAGAAAGATGATTGTCATGGAGTTTTGTGCCATCTTTTTGTAGCAGTTGTTGTGCTTGTAGGGCTTTTTCTTGTCAAACAGTAGCCCCTTTAGTTCTTCTTTTAAGTTTGGTTTTGAGTCCATGAAGTTCCTGAGCTGTTGTTTATCCATGAAATAGTGTATCGGTCCTTCAAGTTTGAGTGAAAGTTTAGTATAAAGTATTCTTGGTGAGGCGTTCATTTCATTGAGTTTTTTCACTATATCCCCCCATTGTCTTCTGGATTGAAGGATTTCCTCTGATAGGTCTGCTATAAATCTAAGGGGTGCTACTTCTTATGTGATTTCCTTCTGTGACCTTGCTGCTTGCAGTATTGTGTCTCTATCCGTGGCATCCATCATTCTGACTATAATGTGACTTGGAGTATTTTTATTAGGATCACTTTTAACTCTTCTAGCTCTTTGAGTCTGGATGCTTGCATTCTCCAGCTCTGGGAACTTCTTAGCAATGATGTCTTTAACTCTGGCTTTTTCATTGGGGTTGCCTCCCTATCCTTCTGGTATTTCAGTGATTCTAATGTTGTTCCTCTTGAGTTCATCCCCTAGGACTCTGATTCTGTCCTAAAGCTATTTTGATGTCTTTTCCCATTATTTGTTGTTGTCTGTAAGCTTCCTACAGCTCATCGTTGAGCTCACTGATTAATCTGTCTTCAGCTATAGTCATTCTACTGTTGAGGGCACCTATTGAGGTTTTTATTTCATCTACTGACTCCTTTATTTGTTACATTTCTGCTTGTCACTGTCACTGTCATTGTCATCCCTTTGCTCATCGATTTGCTCGAGCGGGCACCAGTAATGTCTCCATTGTGAGACTTGTTGTTGCTGTTTTTGGCATATTGAATATGTCAGGCTCTGCCGTGCAGGCAAGATACTCTCAGTAGCTTGCTGGGCTCTCTGAGAGGGGCAGAGGAATCAAACCCGGGTTGGCCGTGTGCAAGGCAAACATTCTAACCAATGTGCTATCACTCCAGCCCAACATTTCTGCTTGTAGCTTTTTTATTTCTGCTCTCATTTCTCCTGTATTTTCTTGGGTGTCCATTCCATTGTTTCTTTTATGTCCTCCTTTCTTTTTTTTTTTTTTTTTTTTTTTAATAGTTTATTTTTAATTAGTGAGTCAACGTGAGGGTACAGTTACAGATTTATACATTTTTGTGCTCATGTTTCTCCCTTCTTTTATGTCCTCCTTTCATTTGCTGGATGTCTGTTCCACATTTCTTTGAGTTCAATGATCATCTTCAACATTTCATCTCTGAATTCTTTTTCAGAGAGATCGTATTTGTGGGTAACCCCTGTTGAGGCTTCTGGAATCGTTTCTTTATCCTCTCCTCGTGGTGGGGATTTGCGCTGTTTCTTCATGTTGTGGTGGTGGTATTGGGGTGGGACCTTCCAGTTCACTATCAGTATTACCCTCTCGCTTTGAGAAAGGATTTTGGAAGAACTTGGTTGATGGTGGTCCCTTTTTCGGTATACTATGATTGGACTAGGCTAGTGGTCCATGGGATAGTCAGGATGTCGGCTTTAGAAGCAGGTAATGGAGGTGAGCTGTGAGTCCAATGTGCTGGGAAAGGGGAAAATAACTGGCCTCCTGAGCAGCTGCCGCCCTGGAGGCCATGCCCAGCACATAGTCGTACCTGTTGGTGGGAGGAGCCACTTATACCCCTGTTGCTGCCATTATTTCTCTCTGCCACCTTCTTGAGGTTTCCAGGGGGCTCCTTTTGGTGGCACTCTGTGGGCACCTCTACTGGGCCTGGGTCTTGCAGGGTCCGGGGGGGTTGGGAGGCTGGGCTGTTTTCCTTTATAAAATATTTATCAGTAATTTCATGTTCTTTCAGTAGTTTCTTTAATCTATTTTGATTAAAATAATCTTTGGTAGATAATAACTGTCATTGTCACTGTCGAGTGGGCACCAGTAATGTCTCCATCTTGAGACTTGTTGTTACTGTTTTTGGCATATCAAATACGCCATGGGTAGCTTGCCAGGCTCTGCCATGTGGGTGAGACACTCTTGGTAGCTTGCCTGGCTCTCCGAGAGGGGTGAAGGAATCAAACCCAAGTCGGCCGTATGCAAGGCAAACGCCCTACCCGCTGTGCTATCGCTCCAGCCCAGATAATAACTATGCCAGTTTATTATTTATGTTTATTATTTATATTTTCAGATATCTTATTTCTTGCTTCCAGCTTGCTTTCTTGTAAGTTATAACATTTTGTGGTGATATGCTTTAAGACTTTTGTCACAATTTCCTGTGTACCTAACACAGTTCTTTTCTTAGTGAGTTACCATAAATTGACATGAAATAACTTAATATTTATGAAATTCTGTTTTATTCTAATAGCAACCTGACTTTGATAGAGTACAAAGACTTTATAATTTTACTTCTCTTTCCCTCTGCCCCTCTTGGAGAGCCTGGCAAGCTACCCAGAGTATCACACCCGCATAGCAGAGCCTGGCAAGCTACCCGTGGCGTATTCGATATGCCAAAAACAGTAACAGTAAGTCTCACAATGAGAGACGTTACTGGTGCCCACTGGAGCAAATGGGTGAGCAATGGGATGACTTTATTCTTGACATTTTCAAATTCTCTATCTTTCTCTCTCTTTCTCTTTCCCCCCATCTCTCTCTCACACACACACATACACACAGACATACACAGACACACACAATTCAATTTCAATGACTCAGTAAAGCCCTTTAAGTATTTGTGGTTCTATGGGCTTCAGAATCCTGGGTGTTTGCTTTCCTCCAAAAGTTTTAGAAATACTCAACAATTGTTGCTTTAAGTAACTTTTACTTAAGTGGAATCTCTGCTTGTGAAATTCTCATAGGGTCTATGTTGTTCTTTTTCAGTACCCTGTAAGTCCTATACTTAATTGCCCTTCTTCTTGTAGTTCTTGAACTTCCTTAACAAGTTTATTCTGAACTCTTTGTCAGTTTGTAAATCTCAATTTTTTAGGGTTAACTATTAAACCTTTACTACTTTCCCTTTATGTTATACTGTTTTTCACAATCCTTGATTTTATCCATTAGTAAAAAATCATTGAATTAAGCAATCTCCTTTTCTGTAATTTACATGTTTGTTTAGCCAGTTACTCAGTTTTGGGTTTTGTACGATTAAATAAGTAACATATTTGGAACGCATGGTTTGCTATCCAGATCTCTATAAAATGTCACTACCCATGCCTTATAGTCAAGGGGTACTGCATTCTTGTGGGAGTTCTAAGACACTTTTCTTTGGGAAGCACCATTAAATATGTTCCTTACCATGGTCACTGAACTCTTGAAAACCTCAAGTAGGAAGGACTATAGACCTAATATCCCAATTACTCCAGGTTTGCTTGTCTCTTATGCCTTTATCCTTGGTTGGATGGCACCCTTAGGTGAGTTCTGTTTTCAGACAGTGCTGCAGGCAAAGTTGGACATTAAACATGGCTTCAGGTGTACTCTTTGATCACCTGTGGATGCTGATATGCTCCAAAGTTAAGCAATGTCACAAACTGATTTTCAATGAGATAGACTACTGAGCTCATTACTGAACACAAAGCCAGTCAATCTCTTGTCAGAAAGGGCACTTTGTTACATTCCACAGTGAAGGATAGAGACCATGCTGGTGGCTGGCAATCAGCATCTTTTATCAGGTAGGGCTATAGGGTTTACTCTGATAGAACAGGTTCAGTAGCTGTATTCCCTGCCTGAGTAAGAGTACAAACTGGTCACCAAACAATACTCAAGGCTGGACTCTTCTAAGGCTAGCTATAAGCTGAGTTCTTTAGTTGGGCATTATTATTGATTTGCTGAATTTGAAGACTTCCCTGGGCTATTGATGAAGCACAGCCAGAGGTATACTTAACAATTGCACAGGCCTCCTCTTAGCTCCCTTCCCAACAGTGACTATAAAATGGCTCTATATCAGTCAAATATCTGCCGTAGGTGAGATGCCAGTTGAACAGGGTCTGTGGATTTGCCTCTCTGCTTACAATGACCTGTAATTTGGGGTCCTGGGCAGGTATAACTTATTGAGTAGGAGCTGAATCACCAAGAATTGGTCATTGAGTTTCCTGACTAGCAAGAATGGGCAATTCAGCTGTAACAATGGGTAGGATGTTGGCTAAAACCTCCACTTTGGCTGAATAGTGAATGGGCATATAGTCAGCCAGGATTCAATCATTAGTTACTCTAAGTCCCACCATCCTTATTCCTTATTCCTCTTTTAAAAATCTGTTACACAATGGTCAGGTCCTACATATACCTCCATTAATCCCTGTGAAATGAGACCCAAGTGAGCATCCTTGGATCTGGCTCCCAAAATAACAGCATATGGAAGTGAACTTTGGGCTCTTTTTATTCCCTACTGAAGAAACTGCCCAAGGTCCAAGGGAGTCTCTTGGTGAGGTATGTTACCTTCCTGCAGAACAGTTAGATGTAGCCCTTCCTCTTTCCTTTCTAATGAGCTCCTTCTATGGTCTTCTGTGGTCTAGGTGGTACTTTCATCTCCTCCTTGGGTTCTGAGATTTTTCACTTTCATCTATAGATAGTTGCTAGTTGGTCTTCTTATGAGATGGATTGAAATCGGGAGAAATCTTGATGGTATAAAATGTAATTAACAATGAAAACATTTAATATACATTTTTATTAATTTGTGTATTTTATAGATTTCAAGTATTATTTTTTGCTGAAGCAAGAAAGTCTTTATTGAAACTTATTCAGAAAGATGTGAGGGGAGTTTGAACTTAGGCTTCTCCAGGGTGGGAAAAATAGGCAAAGAAACAGAGATAAGCAAGCAAAATATGTGCTGAAGTTGTGTCCACCTCCCTCACTTTCAGGTAACAAGCATTTAAGTTTGGGATTATTTTTTGTTTAATTTCTGGGAGATTTTTATTTTTTTATTTATTTTTCTTTTTGGGTCACACCCGGCAATGCACAGGGGTTACCTCCTGGCTTTGCACTCAGGAGTTACTCCTGGAGGTGCTCAGGGGACCATATGGGATGCTGGGAATTGAACCCAGGTCGGCCGCATGCAAGGCAAATGCCCTACCCGCTGTGCTATTGCTCCAGCCCCGAGATTTTTATTTTTGCTGAAAACTTTTGTGATTTATATTTAATTTTATGGACGTTTTGCAAAGGAATAATTTTGGAAGGATTCATAATTCTTAAAATTAATAAAAACAAATATAGTTTTAGGGAAATGTGCCATCATTTAAAAAAATAATTATAATCAAATCATGAAAACCAATTTTATTTGTCAACATTTAGGCTGCAACAAACCAAGACCATACAATAGGGAAAATATGTATTTTGACAAATAGTTGAGAAAACACTGAGCAGCCACATACAAATAGGTAGAAAGAAAGGAGATAAGGAAGGAAAGGAGAGAAAGAAGGAAGGAAAGGAAAGGAAGAAGGAAAGAAAGAGAGAAAGAAAGAAGGGAGAGGAGAAGGAAGGAAAGGAGAGAAAGAAGGAAGAAATGAAAGAAAGAAGGAAGGAATAAAAGGAAAGAAGGAAGCAAATAAAGGTCCTTTTGTTTTGGGAGCCACACCTGGTGGTGCTCAGGGCTTACACTCAGGGATCATTCCTGGCCATGCTTGGGGGCCATATGGGATGTCAGGGAGCAAATCCTGGTTGGTCAAGAACATTGCAAGTGCTATCTCTCCAGACCAGAAAGACATATATTTAAGTTGAATCACTGTACTCTGGGTCCCGTGCTCACTGTAGTAATAGTTCTGGCATTTAGACACTTAAGGACATCTCATCTCTACATCTCAGGTGAGCCCAAAGCCCCTGTGTTTCTTCCAAACCAGATCTTGCTTTCTCCCTCCATTTCTCTCCTTCCTTGACACTTTTATTTCTTCAATCTAGAGGCAGGAGTCTACCTATTCTATGATACCTACTAATCTTCTGTTATACTGCTCCACATGCCACAGATTGGTAAGGACATCTGGTATTTGTCCTCCTCCTCTGACTTACTTCACTTCATATGAGATCCTCCAGTTCCAATAAGTCACAACGAATTTCATAATTTTATTTCCTGTGACTATTAACATTCCATGTGTATAAATGCCACAGCTTCACTATCCACTTATCAACTATTGAATACATGTAGTTGTCTCCAAATCCTGACTATTATACTAAGCGGTGCATTGAACACAGGTAAACATAGATATTTTTTCAAATGAATGCTTTTATGTAATGTGTTTCTTAATTTGATATATCAAGGGTGCTTAAAAGTGTTAAGAATTTGCACATCTTTTTCATCTCTTCCTAGTATTTTAAATAATTATTTTGTTAAGCTTAACATTTTGATATTTTTATTTCTTAAAGTCTTTTAACTAATATACTTTTAACATCTATTTATTTGTGTGATTGGTCTCATAGCACATACAAACACACACACGCACATATAATCCTTTGTTTTATTGATTTAAATTTATGCAAATATTATGTAATAATATTAAGTTCATCTATTTTTAATTTTCTTTGTAGGTGAAACACTAGGCTAAGCATTTTTAATAATATCTCATTAAAATATATGTATAAATTTCCCTTACCTTTTTTCTAAGCTTGCAATATAATGACAAGTAAGCATTTATATCCTTGTGTATTTCAGTTTACTAATGCTTGCCCATTTTTGATATTTCTGTTATGATACAGCTTCAAACTTTCTGTACTACTTTGGTAATTTTTTCCTTTTGTTTAGGACAAGCAGCAGTAGGGAAGTGTAGAATAGCCTTGATTTGTCCTTTCTCCCTTGCTACAGAGAGCTTAGGTTTTTTGGGTGATACCTATCACAGTGTTCCTGAAGCACCTCCATTCCTCTGTGTTTATTGTAATGTAGCTCTAAACATTTTAGGACAACATTGGAATGTCTATGTCCCTCACCACAGGGAGCTCAGGTTTATCACAGTGCTCCGGAGGCACTTCCATTCCTCTTTGTTTATCTGTAACCTCTTCTCTGTGCTCTCTTCCCCAACCTGTCTATCACCTTCCCTAATCAGACTCTGTTAGCTTGTAAGGTCAGATTCCTCAGAAATCTATGATTTTATATGTATGAGTGAAATATTACCTTTCTCCTCTCTTTATGTCTTTTGAATGGCTTACTTTAAAGCAATGCCCTTTTTGTATAGACACGGGGAGCCAGTTGGTAGTACGCTTTTGCAGCTTGGGATTTAATTGGCTTTGAATAATATTCCTTCCCAGACATTTGCTTTCTTGACTTAAGCCTCAGTTGCCCTTAGTTCCTAGAAACCTAAAAGCAGGGTCCTGGCAAGGGACTGAATGGATCCAGGGCAAGCTGTGAGCTACCCTGGTATCAAAATGGGCCAGGCCAAAGCTCCACAATACTCAACTACAAGTTGAGAGCTTGATAATGGACAAATGCTGTCATGCTCCAAAAGTAACGATGAGATAAGGACACTGCTAGGGATAGGAAAGACTAATCTGGCCTGAGCACTGTAGTCTGAGATGGAGACTGCCCCAGGAGAGCAATTCTATAAGGTTAATGTATCTCTTACTGTGTCTATACAAAATGATTAATATTATGAATGTTTATATGTTTGTTGACTAAGGAGAGGAGAAACATGCATAGTTGAATTTCAGTCTTGGAAGGGTCCTTCTGCTGAATGAGTGTCTGACCTAGGAGCAGCGTCTCCTGAGGGAAAGGACTTTAACCCTATTGATTGTGACCCCACCTGTGTGTAAGCCCCAACCTCTCATGCTTTGGGATTTAACTAGGCTGTAAGAGTGGGCTGGTGGTCTAGATCCAGATCCAGAGTGAGAAGGAGAATGAACTAGCAGGGGGGAAGGCGAAGCAGAAGGAGAATCAGAGGAGAATGGAGATGGGAATGAAATAAACTGCAACTGAGACCAACCAGCCTGGCCCTTGTTACTTCCTTTGTCTGCCTATCACCATCGACATCCCCATGGTGGGGGAAGCGGCGTGAGACTACTAAACGTGGGCAGTGGGAGAGATAGAGCACCCCTGCCCTTTACTGATTACACAGGAGAGTTTCAAAACCTGGAATTTATATGTTCAAAATCAATGTTATTTAAAAAAAGGTTTTTTTTAATGACAATGATTTATGGGTATAGAAGTCTTGAATTCACAACTCAGATTTCTAGAGATTCTTCCCCTTCAATCCCTAGTATTTCATGTCCAAAGGAAAACTCCAAAATCAATTTATCGTATCTTTATGGAGGATAAAATTTTATGATTTAATTATAGATTCTTTTTTTAAGGATACCTTTTACTAAGGGACTTTGCACCAGATTGTTTTTACTCGGGGCACCCCAGAGGGGGGCGGGTGAGAACCCTCCCCGCCTAAAAGGACCCAGTCCTGGCAGCCGACCTCCACTACCCAACTGCCGCCACGCTCCAGGCTGCTTTTCGGACTGCAAAGAGGCCACGCAACACATTATATAATACACTTCCTGCCAATTTTCCATAATTACCACACCATATTTGATGGAGCTCAGACAGTAGGTAAAAAATCATAGAGAATAATATATATATTACTTCACTTTGAGTGTACATTTCCTACATGTATATTCGATTTGTTCGAGCAGGCACCAGTAACATCTCTCATTGAGAGACTTCTTGTTACTGTTTTTGGCATATCCAATACACACGGGTAGCTTGCCAGGCTCTGCCACGCGGGCTCGATACTCTTGGTAGCTTGCCGGGCTCTCCGAGAGGGTCGGAGGAATTGAACTCAGGTCGGCTACATGAAAGGCGAACACCCAACCACTGTGCTATTGCTCCAGCCCATACACGTATACACACACACACACACACACACACACACACACACACACACACACACACACACACACCTCTCGGAGAGTCTGACAAGCTACCGAGAGTATCCCGCACACACAGGCAGAGCCTGGCAAGCTACCTGTGGTGTATTCAATATGCCAAAAACAGTAACTATAGGTCTCATTCCCCTGACCCTGAAAGAGCCTCCAATCATTGGGAAAGACGAGTAAGGAGAGGTTGCTAAAATCTCGGGGCTGGGAGGAATAGAGACATTACTGGTGCCTGCTCAAGTAAATCAATGAACAGCGGGATGACAGTGATACAGTGATAACAGTGATACTTTTTACTAAATGGTTAAGTCTATTGGTCTGTAATATCTTTTTTGTCATTTTCAGGTAAATTCTTTTAATCTTTATATTAAGATAATTTCTTAGCTCAGTTTGTTACTATTTATCTTCCATTTTTTCTATTCTAGTATTCATGTTCTTGGATTCATTTATGCATTTACTATTCATATATTAGTAAACATGAATATATATGGACTTTGACATCATTAAAATATCTTGGTCCTTTCTATATTTTGAAAGCTTACCCTTTTCCTAATCACTTATTTGATTTTGTTTCCAGTATTACCAGTTTTGGTTCTACTTTTTATTATTTTTATTCCTTTTGCTGTCTAGTTATCTTTTCATTTCCTCCAATTTCTTGGTATTTTACTTTCACAAGTTATCAATTGTTTTATCTCATTTTTCTTTTTTATTATTCCATAATTCCAAGATGTTCCTAATATGGACGCAGGACACACAGTCGATGTTGCTTACATTATACGCATGTCTTCTGAGTTTTTAAACTTACTTTCCTAAACTTTTAAAAAAATCTGTCTCCTTTTATTGACATTTCAGTGTACATTTCCTACTTAATACTGCAAAATCTCTACCCTTTGATTCATCGCGTCCATTCAGAGTTGCCTAGTTGCCTAACATCTGAATAAACCAGATGACTCCTATAGTTATTGCACAATATCATCTTCCTTTCTCTCTCTGGATATTTCCTGAGAAGCAATATTTCAAGGGATGATCATTGTTTATATAGAAAATCAATTACTCTTCAGCAGGAAAAGAAGGTATTGTCTTATCATTATGGGAATAACTGAGCTAAAAAGAATGATTCTTCTCCCAAGAGAACTTTTTCTTCTTTAGAGAAATATTCTCAGCCTCAAGAAGTCTTTTCCTCATCTCTCAAATGAAGAAGTTGTCTGACTTACGTTAAGAGGCCAGAAGTAATCTGGTAGAGTGATTTTAATTAGAAATTTCCAATTGAGAAAGTTGAGGGAAATTTTAGCATCTCCACATTTTCTAATTAAGCTACTTCTACTTAATGACCACCACAAGCCACCTTATGAATGAAGTCTGTCCTTCACTCATGCTAATGTCTAGCTTCTGACCCACATAAAAGAAATGTGGCTAATGTCCCCTACTGCTAACTGTCTCACTTGATTTCTCAGGTAAAATTACTACAATTCTAAGTTTATCTTGTGTATCTTATCCTTTCCTTCATTCATTAAACAAATGTAATTAAGTGTTATAAACCACTATAATAAGCCACAGTTTTTATAAGTACTTTTCCCTTATCCACCAAGGATGATAATATGTTAATATATGTTATATAAATATATAACCCTTATATATCCAGTTGTACTTTTTAAAACAAAGGTAGTGTCACCCCATATATATATATATATATATACATATATATGCATATGTATATATCACTGTATCACTGTCATCCCGTTGTTTGTCGATTTACTTGAGCAGGCACCAGTAATGTCTCTATTACACTCAGCCCTGAGATTTTAGCAACCTCTCCTTACTCGTCTTTCCCAATGATTGGAGACTCTTTCAGGGTCAGGGGAATGAAACTCATCATTACTGTTTTTGGCATATCGAATACACCACGGGTACCTTGCCAGGCTCTGCCATGTGGGTGGCATACTCTTGGTAGCTTGCCGGACTCTCCGAGAGGTGTGCATATATCTGTTATTGTATTTGGGATATGAATACACCACAGGAGTTTGCCAGGCTCTCCCGTGTAGGCAATAGACTCTCAATAGCTTGTTAGGTTCTCCAAGAAGGAGAACTAGGCTATTAGATGTCGAGGCCGCATCGTGGCCGCACACTTCTGGAGCTTGGTTTTATAGTCTCTGGATGTTGTCCATTGATGGGATTACACAGCGCTGGGGGCAGTATATATATATATATATATATATATATATATATATATATATATATAAAACATATATATATATATGTGTGTGTGTGTGTAAATATATTTGTCTATATGTACATACCTATGATAGTTTAATTTATAAATTAGGCAAAGTAAGAAAGTGATAGCAATTCAAAATAGAACAGCTATAACAATAAGCTATATTTAAATGACAAGTAAAATTAATGTGCTCTTTCTCAAAAATTTTTTTGTACAAAATATTTTGAACTGCAGTTGACCAGAGGTAACTAAAGGCAAAATGCAAAACTGCAGATAAGAATTCAGTGATGCATCTGATTATAAGTAACAGTTTCAAACAATAACAGTAATCAGGGAGTCATTTTGCTTCTGTCCTGCAAAGTTCAGTTGTGGAATAGAATACAATTGGAGCTTGATTTGCTCTAGCATTCCGCAAAGCCACAAGTACCCTGTTTCAGCTTCATAGAAGGCATCATCCTGATCCCCGTCCTCACCCTGATTATAGCATGCTGTATTCATTTGCTGAGGATGCCATAACAAATTCACAGAGACCAATCATTTATTAGGCATCTCAGTTGTTTCCATATTTTATTTATTTTGTTTTGGGACTACGCCCAGTAGCGTTCAGAGCTTACTCCTGGTTTTGTACTCAGGGATCACTCCTGATGGGCTCAGGGGACCATATTGGGTGTTAACTCAGGTCAGCCTTGTGCAAGGTGAATGCCCTATTCACTATATGTCTCTGGCCCTACTTCCATATATTAGCTACTGTAAATAATGGTACAATGAGCACTGGGGTGAATATAACTTTTTGGTACTAATTTTTTTTTATTCTTCAAATATACATCTAGAAGTAGAATTGTAGGATTATAGGAAACTTCATTTTTAGTTTCTTAAGGAAACTTCATACTGTTTTTCAAAAATGGTGGCACCAGTTTACATTTTCACTAAACTTTCACAAAAATTATTTTTTTGCCACACTCTCACCAATATGTGCTGCTCTTCATTTTAATGTAATTAATCCTCCAAGATATGAATAGGCCTCTTACTATGCTTTCAATTTGCATTTTCTTGGTAACCATGATGATTATTTTCTTGATAATCATAATAGGCATACTTTCATATGCCTGTTAGCCATCTGCCCACTTTGAAGATGTTTATTTAGGTCTTTGAATGTATTCTTTATATGTCTTAAATATTATTAAACCCTTACATTACGTGCAAATATTTATTCTCATTCAGTTAGCTGATTTATATCTGTTTACATCTGTTTATATCTTCTTTTTGCTGCAAAATATGTTTCAATTTAATGCACACCAAATTGTAATTTTTTTACATTAACTTTCTTTGATAGTTTACCAAAGATATCTCCAGCACCAATGTCATGAACTCTTTCATCTATATTATTTTCTATGTACTTTATGGTTTGAGGTCTTCAGGTTGTTTATCTACTGTGAATGTATTTATTTGTGTATAACTGAGAATAGCCCAGTTTTATTCTTTTTCATGTGACTGCCTTGTTTTCCCAAGGCCATTTGCTGAAAAGACTTTCCTTTCTTTATTTTTAAGATCTTGTATCCTTGTCATAATTAAATTTAATAAACATGTGAGTTTATTTCTGTGACTTTAATTTTATTATTAGTGTGGTATTGTCAATATCAGTAGTTTATTCTGTTTATAGTGGAATAGTCAGATTTGGTGCTGCAATTCGAGCTATATTGATAAGCATAATATTGTATCATTCCCTTAATCATGATATAATCTCTATTTTGATATTTTATTAACCTTTGAATCTAGAAATATATCTGATAAATATATAACTATGCCTTCATTTTCAAAAGATACCATTGTGTTTAGCATTGTTTTCCAATCTTTGATCTTATACTTATCTTAGAAGGTTGTTTTCCTATAGTAACAAAAGTTTTGGGTTTTTTAATTCATGAAGTCATTCTATGCAATTTAATTGCTTATTTCATAACATTAACATGTAAGGTAATTATTGAAGTGTAGTTACGTAGAAATATTCATTGCCATTTAATTTGCTTTTTGGGTATTTTCTTGCTATGTCATTAGCATTTTTATTTCACATTTTCTTCTCTGATATACTTTACCAAAACCCTTTTGGGTTATTTTCACTCTTCTTCCCATTTCTTCTATTTTTTTCCATGGATTTTGTCTGACAGTTTTCCTGAGGCTAATAAGTAAAATTCTCTTCTATGTCCTGTTAGATTGATCTTAAATTCATTTCAGTGGGTCACACTTTTACTCTTCATTCCCATCTCAAATTATGTAATTTTAGTGTCTTGCTGCCCCAGGTGAGAATGCTCTTTACTTTAGGGTCTTTTATTTCTTTCCAGATGATTTTTGGTGATGATGACTTGCTTTAATTTGTGTTGGTCTACAAATTTTTGTTGTCTGGTCTTGTCTTCTAAATAACAATCTGGCAGAATATTCACTCTTTAAATGTTTTCTTGTATAATTATTTCTATTATTTAATGCCATTTTCCCATGTTCTAAATAGTTTCTGCTGAAAATTCTCAAATAATCTTAGGGGATTCTCTTGTATGTAATTTGTTTTACCCTAGATACTTTGCAGTATTCTATTCCTATCTTTAGTTTTCAACACTTTAATTATACCTTGTGTGTTTGTTTGTGTATATTTTGTTTGGTACTCTGAATATTTGAATGTTTATTTTCTCCTTAACAGGGAACCTCCCAGCTATTATTTCTTCAAATAAGGTTTCTACCCTCTTCCTCTCTTCACTATATTCTATAATGTGCATGTAACTCCTCTTGATACAGTAAAATAGTTTTTACATTATTTTCCCATTTACAATTCTTTTTTATCTGTGTTCTCTTCTTTTTTGATGTTTTCCATTATCAAACTTTCCAACTCGCTGAGTTTATTAAATGTTTTTTTCTTGTTTACTGTGAAACTTTTCTATTGTATGCATTAGATCAGCTATTACAGGTTTAAATTCCATTAGTTTGAATGGAATTTGTTTGAAGCTTTAAAATATTTTCTTTATCCTTGTTATAAATAAGATTATCAATTCTTATTTTATTTAACACTGTTATTTATTTTATTTAACATTGTTTTAACAATTGTTTTGAACTCCAGGCATGCTACCCAATTCCATTACATTTAGACTTTTCCCTGGGCCTTTTTCTTATCATTTGTGGCAAATTACTCTGTTTCCTCATTTGTTTAGGATTATATATTAACTGCTATAGGTTGAGTTGAGCAATTTTTTTAGCTTGCTGTCCCTAGGGTAATCTCAGATTAGTAGAGAGCAGGGTATAGTGCACTATTATTTACCCAAGAAAGTGTGGCATTGTGCTTTATATGTTGACTCTTCTGTACCTGTTCAGATAATTGAGGTCTACAAAAAGCAGAAGCCAAGTTGATAAGAAGTCTCCAGATTACTGCACAGAGTACTACAGATTGAACTTCTCAAAGGACTGTCGGTGTCTGAGCTGGTGAGGGGGGCATGAGACTGGCAAAATCGCTAGGCTAGTCCCTCATTTTCTGCTTCCCCAGACACTTCAGATTATCTTCACTGTGGTCTGGTCTTTACCTATAGGTTCTGTCTCTCAAATCATTCTCAGGGGTAGCTAGGAAGGGAGTGATCTAGTTACTACAGATTATGACTGCCATTAGCCAGTCTCAGTAGACATGCATGGATAGATATAGGGACGGTGGGTCTCAAGTCTTTAAGGACCATCGGTACAAAGGTGACTGTGAATTCACAAAGTAAAATGCGGGTGCTGCTGCTGCAACACGTATGTGTTTGGTGGTCCAGAGCCACCTCTCCACTTCCCCAGACCTCCCCAACAGAGAGACAGAGAGACAAGGAGACAGGGGACCACAGCCTGGTGGTGAAAATGGCCCATTTAATGCAGAGCTGCTAGTATCCTTATAGAACAGCTGAAGGGAGGTCGAGGTGAGGACATATATGTGATTGATCATTTACATAGATAAACATTTGGTGGAGGAAATCCTCTTGGGGATATTAACTCAAGAAAACACAATGTCTCCCGATGTCTCCCAGGGCCATCTACATTGCTTTTATCTTTCCCTCTAGTTACATAAGTTATTAATACTTGCAGTTATTTGGATAAACACAGTAAGAAACAAAGATTCCTCCCAACACTTGCTTCTCTGGGCTGAGAACAAGCAAAGCTTTTGACACTTAATTATCTGGGTTAGGGCTTCTACTGTAAATCCCAGACTAAGTCCTCAGGCCAGTTCAACTTGTCCTTCCCCATGGAGGTCCTGTCTCTTAATTCATAACAGCTTGCATCAAGACCATGATTTATGCTTCTAGAAAGCCAGGGTAGTTTTGCCACTTGCCCCAGTCCACCCCAGTCCCTCAGTGGGACCTCCCTTTTGGAGTGTTAGGAACTACAGCACTTGAAGCCTGAGTCAAGTAATTATGACCAAGTAATAATGCCCAGGAGTAGATATATTTCAGAGTCAATCAACTCCCAAGAATTAGGAGCATGGCATTAACAGTCTTTCTATGTTTAACCAAAGAACATTGCTCTGTAGTAAAATATAAAAAGGCTATAGGGGAAATAGAAAAGCAGATACAAATACACAGCACTTGAAATATAAAGCACTACAAATACAAAGTTCAGAATTACCAGAAAGTTTGGGCTTATAAGTAATCAAGACTGACTTGGGGAACTGAGACAATGGGGGGTAAAATGCAAAGGAAAGGTCAAAGATAAACTTAAACTAATTTAGGGATACTAGCAAGGGCACAACAAGCTTCTCTGAGAGTAGGAAAAGGGGCAATTCACAGATGAAGCTTAAAACACTTGAGGCTAATACCCAACAGTGACTACCTTAGAAGCCGCTATAAGTTCAGGTACTCTACCCTCTGACTGGAGATGGTGATGCCATAGAAGACAGAACCCCAGAAATAGTCCCAAGCATGAACAGCTACTCTGCTAGCTCACGGTCAGACATAAAGAAGAGTCTGTCTAATTAGGATCTCAGGGTCTAGCTCCTGTCGAGTTCCAATACTGCTCCCCTCCCTCAGGGGGCTCAAGCTGTCATGATCACCCCAGAGAAGCCATGTTCACAGTGTCAGGAACTGTCTGATGGTTCAGCACCTCCAGAAGCTGAGCTCTTGTCCCTTCAGCCCTGGCTCCTTCACTGGTTCCCGACTGTTTGCCCTGATGGCATCTGTCTGACTCTTAGCAGTCAGTTAGGGAGCTGCTCTCCGCTGTTCCACTCCTCTCTGCTTTGGAACAAGCTGGGTGTGTTTCCATAACTCATGCAATCCCCAAGCATCCGAGTCCCTTACAGAGACCTGAGACCCTCAGTCTCAAAATCACAGACAGGTAAGATGACTTCCTCCTCTAGGGCATTTTTAAGCATACCACTGGCCTTGACCTAGAGACTCACAAATGAGTCACAAAATGAATTGGCCCCCTATGAAGATGTCGCTGGACCCCAATCATTTATATATTTAGAACTCCAGGACCTCTCAAGATATTCATAATAAGCAATAAAAATAAACAATCTAGAATCTGCCTGTGGCAGGCAGGCTTGAATGGTGGTGGGAAAATTTGAAATTATGGTGGTGGGAAGGTTGTAATGGTGGTGGGATTGGTGTTCAAATATTGAATGTAATCAATTAATGTGAACAAGCTTATGAAAATAAAATTTTTTAAGATAAAAAGAATGACTTCCTCCTTCCATGTCAGATAGCCTGGGGACACACCAGGAGATCTTATACTGCAGATAATCCGACCCTTGCCATCCTTCTGAAGACATTGCTCCACCAACCATCTGTCCTCTATAAGCATCTTCATTTCATTCATTAGTCATTTGTTTGAAAATGTGGGGAGGAGGAGGATTTGGCATCTTTACTCATCTGCCATCTTGTTAGAATCTCTCTCTTGTCCTAATTATGATAATTATGGAAAGGTTTACACTCCCAGTGACTCCATCTAGTTTTCTCTGGTGTACTTCTTGGGAAGTTACAATGATATGGTCACTGTTATACTAATAGAGATGGCACATTATGCATGATGTTTTCCACAATAATAACACTGCATCCTCTTGAATTTCCAAGCATTTTATACAAGTGTGCCCTTGTCTCAGTATCCAAAGAATCAATAGGTGTATTAAAAATGTGTTTCTATAGCACACATTTTAGACCAATGTAATTCACTGTGCTCCAAATTTACACATCTGACTGTCACTTAACATGCCTAAAAACGTTCTTTCTACACAGGTTTTCTCATTTTATACAGCTTTTCAGTTACTTAGAACAAACATGGAGTTGTTTAAAATCTCTATTTTTCTAATTCAATTAAAAAATACATCTGGACTGGAGTTATATTATAGCAGGTAAGGCACTTGCCTGGATTAAGTCTACCTGAGTTTGATCCGCAACACCACATATGGTCCCCAAAAGTTACCAGAAGTGATCCCTAAGCACAGGGCCAAGAGTAAGGCCTGAGCACATCTGAGCATAGTCCAAGAACTAAAAAAATTAAAATAGTTTTCTTTGTGTCTTTATATTACACATATGAGTAAATCATCCAAGATTTGCCTTTTGCCTCAGACATTTCATTTATTATCCCCACTACAGTTCTCTACTGTTCTAAATGGCAAAATGTCATCTTTCCTTTGCCAGCTTATTTTATTTTGTATATAATGTTTCACAATGGAGACATTACTGGTACCCGCTCAAGCAAATCGATGAACAAGAGGACGACAGTGCTACAGTGCTACAATGTTTTATTATATCTCATCCAGGCTCATTTGTTGTTGTATTATCTGTGTGTGGGATGGTCTGTGATGTATTGTTTTGTGCTAAATTGGCCAGATTGAGCAGATAGGACAATTGTATTGTTAAGAAAGCCTAGGATATTAATTATCTGACCCTTTTTAAATATATACTGGGGGTGGGCAGTGAAATTACAGTTTTTATTTGGAGGTTTTGAAGGGAAGGAGGGAGAAAAAGTGGGAGGGAGTGGAGAGTATCATGCTTCAGAGAGAACCCGGGCTTCTCCAAGGGCAGAAGGAGCCCCCACACACATCCCAGCATTAGACATGAAAGCATGAAAGTCCACATCTCAAGAGGGGAGATGCAGGTGACACATGTGCTTAGGACTCAAGCAGCACACGGACTCTTATCTGACCCTTTAAAGAAGAAATGTGCTGGCCCCTAGAATATACTCAATTTGAAATAAAAATCATATCAGTCATGCCTCCTTTCAAATCCTTTTTATGACTTCTTCTTTCCCTAGGAGTAAAATCGAAATGGCTTGACAAAGGCCTTTAAAACGACATGATCTGGCTTTTCTGTTGCCTCTCTGATACTCTCTTTTGCTACTTCCCTCCATTATTCATTATGCTCCATCCCAGAGGAATTAGTGCTATTTGTCCAGCATTCCAGGCACAGTTTTGAGGACTGTGGATATGGTGTAGCTTCTTAGAAGACAGATCTTCCGCAGATGGTTAGAAGTGGGATTTTTTGGTCTGCATTCACTTTTTCATGTTCGTTGAATAACATGAAGAGTCATTAAGGGATGTTCCCTTAATCAAGAGAAACAACATAGCCACTAGTCCCGAACCTCCACCTTTCTGATACTTCATTCATCTTGATCTATTTTTTCTTTTTTTATCACAGCAAATGTCACATTCCACATTCAACTGTACAATAATTTACTCACATATTGAGTTTTTTGCTGTTTTCCTACTTATAGAACCTTGTTTTATCCTATAAGAACTCAGAAAATAAGTACACAGTAATCTTCCAACAAATATTTGCTGAAGTAATTAATGAAAAAAAATGAATGAACAAAGATGACTGTGAAAACATTTATAAGTCTTAACACTATACTAAACACTAGGGAAATACATAAAAACAAAATGTGACATATTCTTTTATATCAAGAATTTATTATCACAGACATAGTTAGTGAAGCTCAGAGTGAGTAAAATGAGATATGATCTGCAATAAAATGATTAGACAAATCTACAGGGCATATTTGAGTGAAAAACAAAGTTGGATAGAATTGTTTGCAGATACTTAATGTAACACTATGAATCATATTTTTAAAATGAAGAATTAAACAGAATTATGTAATGCATGACAGGAGGAGTCTAGAGTATATGAAGGGTACAGCATAAACAATGCTAGGAAAACAGGCAAGAACAGTCCTTACCATGATGGCTACTTGGCAAGATACTCAAGTTCTATCTTCACAAACCAATCATCTTACTCACTCAATGAGACTTTGAAGACCAGCATCTAGTCATCTCAGGTGTATGCAGGGAAGGCTGTGTAAACCAGAGCAGGAGTTTCTTTACATATAATATATACTATATATATAAAGGATATATATTATAATATATATTTGATATGTGTGCATATATATATATATATCTCAAATCATCATGAGAGCAGTTACAAAGCCTCTGGGTTTAAGTCTTGGTCATACAATGATGAAACACCTGTCCCTTCACCAGTGCACATTTTCCACCACCCAAAACCACAGTATAGCCCCCATCCTACACCCTCTCCCTACCTGTGTGGACGATGATTTCCACATTACTCTCTCTCTAATTTGGTTACATTCAATATTTTGACACCAGATCCATCATTATTATTTGTTATTTTACCCCAACCCTCAGATCTGCCGAAAAGGCAACATTAGACAATTTGTTTTCTATTGCTGACTATGAATAGCATATGATGATTTTGGAATTTTGAAATTTTAATAATTAAATCTGGAGGGATTTCTGCCAAAAGCTGCTGGGTTCTGAGATTTGTTTCTGAGTCTCTGGGATCATGGCCATTAAGTAGCTTGATCAGTAGCCAGAGGGGCCGTTCATGGGTGGCAACTCGGGGTCTCGTTGGGGTGGGCAAAGAGGAGTGTTTTTCTTTCTTTCTTTCTTTCTTCCTTTCTTTCTTTCTTCCTTTCTTTCTTTCTTTCTTTCTTTCTTTCTTTCTTTCTTTCTTTTCTCTCTTTCTCTCTCTCTCTTTCTTTCTTTCTTTCTCTCTTTTTCTCTTTCTCTTTCTCCCTTTCTCTTTCTCTCTTTCTCTCTTTCTCTCTCTCTCTTTCTTTCTTTCTTTCTTTCTTTCTTCCTTTCTTTCTTTCTTTCTTTCTTTCTTTCTTTCTTTCTTTCTTTCTTTCTTTCTTTCTTTCTTTCTTTCTTTCTTTCTTTCTCTCTTTCTCTCTCTCTTTCTTCTCTCTCTTTGCTTCTTTCCTTTTTTATTTCTTTCCTTCCTTCCCTCCCTCCTTCCTTTCCTCCCTCCCTTCCTTCCTGCCTTCCTTTCTTCCTTCCTTCTTTCCTTTCTTCCTTTCCTCTCTCCTTCTCTCTATTCTTTCTTCTTTTTATTTAGAGACAGTTTTAATTGAAACTTATTTGAAAGAAAGATGTGACGGGAGAGTGAGGGAGAAGTACGTTTGAAAGAGCACACAGGTTTCTCCAGGATGGAAATAGGCAAGCAAAGAACAGAGACAAGTAAGTAAGGTACAGGTTCAGGGAAGAACACAGGCTTGAAGAATAAGCCCTATTTGGGGCTGGAGCCATAGCACGCGGGTAGGGCATTTGCCTTGCACATGGCCAACCCGGGTTCGATTCCCAGCACCCCATATGGTCTCCTGAGAACTTCCAGGGGTAATTCCTGAGTGCAGAGCTGGGAATGATCCCTGTGTATCGCCAGGTGTGACCCCCCCCCAAAAAAAATAAGCCCTATTCAAGTTTTGGGACCTCACCCAGTGGGGCTCAAAGCTTACTCAGGGGTCACTCCTTGGGGGGCTTTAGGGACTATTTGTGGTGCTGGGGATCAAACCAGGGTCAGCTGCACACAAAGCAAGTCCCTATCCACTGTCCTGCGGCTTGGGGTCAACCAGGAACTTTCTGAAGACTGGCCAGCTTGCACAGCAGGAGCACCAGGCAGGGCCTGACTTAGGAGCTTGTGTAGGTTTACATGCAGAAATAAATCCTGAGGAGTTCAGGAAGCCTCCACACAAGACATGTGAGTAAGACAAAGAAGGCTCCCCACTAGTCATTAAACCTAAAAAATTTAGGAGAATCTTCTTCCAAATTCTATTGATCTTCACCGCAGATCAATCAGCAAATTTAAGGATCTCAGTTATACAAAGATGTAAAAGGTATATATTTACATGTATTTACAGACATATAAAAATCAAAGAGAAAGAAAGCAGCAACCTCAACTATTTTAATAGAAAAAGACACAATAGAATTAGATATCCACTACTGGCTGAGAGGGATTTGCACACAGGTCACTGTCGTGGTTCTGTTTAAATCATGACTCTGTCATCAGGCCTCACTCTGAGTATATATTCATGCAGTTAACCACAAGTCCCTGAGCATCTACTATGCTCCAGGCCTGTGCTTAGAGCCAGGGACTCGGTGGTAAGAAGAGCAAACAGTATGCCTGTCCTGAGAGCTAAGTGTGTGGGTAAAGATTTCCAGCACTCACTAGTTGAGGAAGGGCGGAGGGTCTCCAAGACAACCACCACTTCACTCCAATTCTGGCTCAAGAACAGCCTGTCAGTGACTGCTTCAGCCCCTTGCTGTTCCCAGGAAGCTGCTTGAGGGGGTTCATTCTATTCCGCATTTTAATTCCTGTCTGGAGGGGGAGGGAAGCTGTGCATTAGAGGTCCATGTCTGACCTTAGCAGGGCTGCAACGGGAGCACAGGGAAGCAGCGCCGTGGCCTGGTGAGACGCAGTGGACAGGACAGGCCTCCTCAGAGCACTTCCTGCTCCCAACAAGCCCTTCCAGAGAAAGTTTTTCTCGAGTGTTCTTCCTTTCTCCATTTACATTTCTTACCTCTGTCTCTTTCCCACCCTCCCAGTCTTTCTCCAAATGAACTTGTCTAGATTTCCCTTCCATTTGTTCAATAATTTCCTGTGTGGTGTGGACATCACCTCTGTCCCTGCAGGCATGACTGGTGACAGGGGCGACACCGGCATTGCCCAGATGATTTTGTTCTCTGCTCTGGAGGACCAAGCAGGGAAGAGGTTGTCATTCTCCCACAGCCACCCTGAGGGAGCAGGCACATGTGGCAGACTTGAAATTACCATCAGCACCAGCTAAGCCAAGCTTGGAAACTACCTCATTTCCCGGTTTCCAAACCACCCTGGTGGGGGCTGCAGGCAGCTGGCATCACCGTGGCAACTTTCTTAATCATTTTATGCATTTCATTTTTATGTATTTCATTTTTATGTATTCAAACTAAAGCTTCATTTTGGATCCTCAGTTTTCCATTCAATAATTCTCCTACCTAGAAACCCTAAAAAGTATCTCTCTGACCAAACCCATCAAGTTCTATAAACTTAATGGAAAAAGTCTATAGAAAGAATCTATTTGCTTCTTTTGATCAGCTTCTCAGACCTTTAGAATGTTTGTCAGCCTCTCTTGAGTAAGTGGAGAGAAAGCAGAAGAAAAAAGAAAAAAATTAGATAAGTGTTTTTCAACCTATTTTTGATCATGGATACCCACCCCATCCAATTCATTCGCCCCTTTGTCTTGTGCTATGCATGCACATAGCAATTTGTGCAATTTTTCACATAGGGCTCCCTTGGAGTATCCTGGGGGCTGTATGGACCATGATATCCACTTGGGCTATACGGGGTCTGTTTGAGAAACACCCTATCCTTTATCCTTCCTCTTATCTGACCTTAAAGGTCATGAATAATCAGAAGGTTGCAAAGCAATACTCCGTCAAGAAGATAATGAGCTCTATTTGCTGTCGCTTTGTGTTTTGTTTTTGCTTGGGGGCTACACCTGCTGTGCTCAGGGCTTACTCCTGGCTCTGCAATCAGAGATCGTTTCTGGAGGGGCTTAGGACACCATGTCAGGTGATGGGGATTAAATTCAGTTTAGCCACATGCAAGGCAAATACCCAGCCATCTGTACTGTCCCTGTGGCCCAGGCTTTTTCCTGTGACCCTACATTAGAGTGATCAGAAGTGATCATTACGTCCTCACTGAGTAGGGAAGCACCGCTCGGGATTATCTGTGTTTAAGGCCCTTCCTAGTCCCCGCTGGGAAGATGGACAGGAGTAGGAACTGGATTGTCCCTGGAGATGTTCCATACACGGAGAAATCAAAAAACAAATCAGGGAAATGTCAAACACTAAAAACAATGCCACAAAAGCAGGAGGCTTCAAAGATAGTTAGTTAGAGTCTCGTAGGAGTAATCAGTAAGGCCTTTAAGGAAGAAACGGGTCTCAAATGATGGCTAGGCTTCCCAAAGCAGCTCACAATGCACTGCACTGGCCTAGCAAACAGGGGCCTTAGATTATGCAGTGCCCCCATGGCAAACAGGGCTGCTCCGCTAGGGAACTGGGATTCCACAGAGGTGATATAATCACTATATATAAGAGCTTCTCACAGCCCAAGGCTGTCAGTTTTCAGTCACTTCCCAAACAAGAACAACCTGCAAATGGTGGTTCAAAGGAAGATGGCAAGTATTTTCTACATTCACACCAAAGGGTGTTTTTGTTTGTTTGTAAGATTTTATTATTGAATCTCCAATCACCTGTACAGGTGTTCCCATGGTTCACACCATATTTGAACCCTATCAAATATGGTGCAAAATTATGGAAAATGGGAATTAAGTGTTTCATGATGTGTCGTGCAGCCGCTTTCCGGAAAACGACCTGGAGCACGGCGGTGGCTGGGTAGTGGAGGTAGTGGATGTATGCTGGTGAGGTATTTATCTGGCTCAGGTCGTCTGGGTTTGATCCCTGGGGCAGGGCGCCAGAGATTGAAGGAGGCAGACAGAGGATCTTATTTCCGGGTCTCATTGAGCCTGGAGTCCAAGGTCACAAAGTTCTGCTTTAACTGGATCTGTGGGCTTCACTCATGCGTGATGTCAAAAGACTGCGTGGCCACCCACCAACAAGATGGTCAGACTTCTTTGTCAAAACCCTGAATGAACAGTTTGAGGCTCTTCCTGTTCCTGGAGTGAGCAGATACCGTTGGGCTACATTAGCATGTGACAGGGGTGAATGCAGTTGTTACTGGTGCCCAATAGAGCAAATCGAAGATCAATGGGATGACAAGTGATACAAGTAACAAGTGATTATTGAATCACTGTGAGATAGATATTTACAAAGCTTTTCTGGGCTGGAGTGATAGCACAGTGGGTAGGGCGTTTGCCTTGCACGTGGCCAACCTGGGTTCGATTCCCAGCATCCCATATGGTCTCCCAGCACCTCCAGGAGTAATTCCTGAGTATAGAGCCAGGAGTAACCCCTGTGTATCGCTAGGTGTGACCCAAAAAGCAAAAAAAAAAAAGCTGTTCATAATTAGATTTCAGTCATGCAGTGCTCCAACACCCATTCCTCCAACAGTGTACATTTCCCAGCAACAGGATCCCCAGGTTCCCTCCCATCACTGCCATCCCCACCCCACCCCCACCACCTGCCTCTATGGCAGGTGCTTTTCTTCTCTCTCCTCTCTCTCTCCTTCTCTCCCTCCCTCTCTCTCTCTCTCTCTCCCTCTCCCTTTCTCCTTCCCTTTCTCTCCCCTCTCTCCCACCCCCCTTCACTGGACATTGTCACACCAAAGGCTTTGATTTAACTAGTCTGGGACCAAACTAGGACAGTAGTAACAGTAGTGTCTCCGTATCTGTAGGATTACATAGCTTCAGGTAGTTTAGGTCTATTGGGTTGCTCCCGTCACAGTGCTCCCATTCCTCTGTGTTTATTTGTACCTTCTTTCTTAGTGTTCTGTTGACTTGTAAATAATGTCTTTCTCTTCTCCTTGAGTCCTTTGCATAGTTTATTCAGAGCAAGTCCTTTTTGTATGGACAAAGAAAGACATTTAATTGGCCTTGAATATTATTAATTCCCGGGCATCTGCTTTCTTGACTGTAGCCTCAGCTGCCCTTACTTCCTAGCATCCCCAAAGCAGGGTCCCGACGTGGTACAAGACGGACGCAGGGCAAGCGGTAAGTTATGTGCTACCCTGGCATCGAGATGGGCCTGGCCAAAGTGCCTCATTCTTAACTGTAAGTTAAGAATCTGATCATGGACAAGTGCTGTCATGATCTTAAAGTAATGATGAGACTAGGACCCTGCTAGGGATAGGAAAGACTAATCTGGCCTGGGCACTGTAGTCTGAGATTGAGATGACCCCAGGAGAGCAATTCTAAAAGTTTAATGCGTCTCTTGCTATGCCCATACAAAACTCATGTTTGTTGGACAAGGAGAAGAGAAACACAACCATGGGATTTCATCATTGATGGGTCCTGCTGAAAGCTTGAATTGTTACATTGTAGATTCCAGGCTCTGGCCCAGCCTAGTCTTTGGGATGTAGATTTCAGGTGCTGCCTAGTTTGTAATTGACAATGTAGATTTCATGTGGCAGCCCAGCCCAGTCTTTGGTATGTAAATCCGAGTGCTTTTCAGCCCAAGGAAGTCTTCGGTTTTGGTTTTGTACCTTCTTTCCCGAGGCCTAGATTACTGGCCTGCAGATACAAGAGAATAATGTTGCCTCAATGTTCTTCCTGTAAGATCTTTTGGTGCCTTTGGTGACGTGAATGTATTGTGCCATGAGCACAAACGGGTTCCGAGAGAGAGACATGGGGAAGGAGAGACTAGAGGAGGGGTGGAGTAGATCTGGAGAGAGGCTGGAGCTGGGAGTGCGGGAGATGAAAGGTTAAAGATAGAATAAACAGTAACAAATCAGCAACCAGCTGGGTCCTCCTGATCGTGGACACGGCCAGCTTTACTTTTTTACAGTATCCTTCTCAGATTATTTTTATTTATTTATTTTTTAATTTTATTAAATCACTGTGAGATAGTTACAAGCTTTCATATTTGGGTCACAATCACACAATGATCAACCACCCATCCCTCCACCAGTGCACATTCCCCACCACCAATATCCCGGGTATACCCCCCCCTTTCCCACCCTCCCCCTGCGTCCATGAAAGACAATATTCCCCATACTCTCTCTCTCTACTTTTGGGCATCATGGCTTGCAACACAGACACTGAGAGGTCGTCATGTTTGGTCCATTATCTACTTTCGGTACACATCTCCCATCCCAACTGGTTTATCTCAGATGATAGTTACCATGAAGCCCATAAGGTAAAGACCGGATGATGCCCATGATCGGCCTGGGGTGGAGCCTGCTCAAGAAATCAAGAAATGGTTTCTTAGCTTTTGTTTTGTTCCATTTTTGTTTTCCCTCTGCTCTTTCCTTTGGGAAGTTGAATATGAAAGCCCAGAATTCAGGGGCATTGTATACTTTCCATCGGCCTTCGGCAGCCCTAGTGTGATCACCAGATGGTTTAACACCTCTCGGCACCGAGCACATATTCCCATCAACCAGGATTCTGTATAAATATGGATGAATGCCCAGTGCTGCCTGACTAATTAAATCAGAGTACAGGATGGGACCTAATCAGCATTTTCTCCATTAATTATTCAAAAACATCTGAAGCAGGATTGGATCTCAGTTTCCCCACTTAACTGATGTTCTCTATGCCACTTTGCTTCACAGTCTACCTTGTATTACAGCTGCTTGTGCATATCTTTCCCACTGAGCTGTAACCATCAGAGGTCAAGGACTCTAGTTTGGTTTTACATTGCTCTTATGCAACTCTCCCTGCATACAACATCCAGCTGAATTCTAGGATAGAGAATATATTTAACCAATGTCAATTTAATTGATTGAGGTAATAGATACTAACTGAAACTTCATCTACTTTTCTACTTCTATCCCTTCCCACATTTTCTTTTTTAAGAAAATATGGAAACAACATTGCATTGATTTACAGGTTAAAGATCTTCACAATTATAAATCAAGATCTCTATATAATACTACATGTTCACCACTAAAAATCCACTTTTCTCTTTCGTTCCACAATTGACCCTTTCACTATCTTTTGTGTGAGAGGTAGAGCTTGTTTATAAAGTTTCTCAGATTCCAATGGGCACCCAAATTTAAGAGCCACCACTCTAGGGGCATGTTGATCCCAGATTGGACAAACCCCTGAGTTCTAGGAGCAGGAGCAGAATATAAAAATTGGAGCATTGGGTCACACTGCAATCTTTGAACAGAGGCACAACTTAAACAGAGATATGTTTAATCAGATAAGTCAAATGAAGTAGGAGACTTAATTACTTCTGAGAGAGTGTTTTATTCATTCCTCAAAGGACTTATGCAATCATCTCCATTCCATTTCCAGTTTCTTTCTTGTCGCAATTATTTTTCCTCCGTTCACTTGCCCTGATAGGCTTATACTCATTTGAGTACCTGTCAAAGGGCCACATTTCATTCTATTAATTCTCTGGCTGAATGCTACAGCTTGAATTCCCATCTGCTAGTTTTATTAAAATATGAACAGGAGGAGGGGGAAAACTAGCTCTATATTATCTAAGAGATCCATGTTGACATGTTGTTTGTCCACAGCATGGAAACATTCTGAGTGTACACAATCAAGGACACTGCTTTTGGGTGATTATTAAACTATGCAAAGGCAAGGTAGACAGAAGGCTTCCCTGATCAACACTAGCAGCACTGGTCCCCCTTAGCAGGCAGAATTTCAATTGTCATCTCTATTGTGGTGGATCACTGAAAAACAAATGTGACTTTAATAATCTAGGACATAATTTAAATTTTATGAATCCATTTGCATCTTTTAGAAGAGCACATTCGTGGTTTTGGTAGCACAATGTTGTGATGGGGGTGTGGGGGATAACAACCCCAGGAGACGACTAGAGAAAAAAAATCAGGTTGTTGGGTTAAAATGTCAGGTGTATCAGACTCTGAAATTCCTCATTTGGAGCGTGCCTTTGCTCTTATCCCAAGTTAAAACTTCTAGAAGGAAAACATAGACTTTGTTGAAAAATTAATTATTCAGCTCAAAGGCAGAAAGGCCAGAGGAGTTGTAAATCTGCAGAGCATAGTGGGGATCAAATGCAATCAGTCTTCTCACGTCTCTATGCAGAGATTAGGGATCCATGCAAAAGCCCAGGACTGTGGCTGGCAGATTTACAATCCCTGATGGGAAGAGGAGACTCTCCCACAGGCTATTAACCTTGTCATCTCCCTGGTCTTTTCTGGGTCCCTATGGAAATAGGAACCCCCAAACAATATTCCAAACACAATGTACACTGTGTGCCAGACTGTCCCCTGGGAACTTCCAGGGAAAGTTATTGACCTTACCATGTGCATGCAGGGCTGGAGCGATAGCATAGCAGGTAGGGCGTTTCCCAGCAAGCTACCGAGAGTATCCCACCCGTACAGCAGAGCCTGGCAAGCTCTTCATGGCACATGGGAGAGTAGATATACTGTTTTTGGCATATCAAATACACCATGGAGAGCTTGCCAGATAGAGGGAAGCTCCAATATAAATGGTTATCCTAGAGAGAAATGAAAAGGTGTTCCTGTTAAAAGTCATTTCTTTCTCATTTAGGAACCTGTGAATTCCAAGGAAAGGGTAAAAGTAAAGTCTTTTCTGGGTCCCTATGGAAATAGGAACCCCCAAACAATATTCCAAACACACTGTACACTGTGTGCCAGACTGTCCCCTGGGCACTTCCAAGGAATGTTATTGTTCCTCTTTCTATTTCAAATTTTTGTAATTTTGTAAACAGAAAAGGGGGAGATGTAGGATGACATTACTTTGTCCTCTCCCTCCTTGCCACAAGGAGCTTGTCCCGGTTTTTCCCAGAGTTTAGGCTTACCCCAGTCACACCCATCAAGGTGTCTCCGAATCACTCCCATCCTTTTGTTTAGCTATAATCACTTCTCTATGCTCTCTTTCCCAAAAACAGTTAATCAGCTTTCCCCCTCATCTGACTCTGCTAATTTGTAAGGTCAGACCTTCCTAGGACAAAACTTTATATTATAAGTTAATATTGAATATTATAACACTGAATATTATAAGTTAACATTGCCTTTCTCCTCTCCTTATGCCTTTTGAATAACTTACTTTAAAGCAATGTCCCTTTTGTATAGACACAAGAAGAAAATATCATGCTTTTGTAACTTGAGACATAATTGGCTTCAAATATTATTCATTCCCGGGCATCTGCTTTCTCCACTTAAGCCTCAGTTGCCCTCAGTTCCTAGCACCCCAAAATCAGGGTCCCAATGAGGGACGATATGGACCCAGGGCAAGCGGTGAGTTATATGCTACCCTGGCATTGAGATGGGCCTGGCCAAAGTGCCTAATTCTTAACTATAAGTTAAGAGCTTGATCATAGACAAATGCTGTCATGATCCAAAAGTAATGATGAGACTAGGACCCTTCTAGGGATAGGAAAGACTAATCTGGCCTGAGCACTGTAGTCTGAGATCGAGATGGCCCCAGGAGAGCAATTCTATAAGCTTTAATGCATTTCTTATTGTGTCCATACAAAATAATATTATGAATGCTTATATGTTTGCTGGATGAGGAGAGGAGAAACACACTCGCCCTTGGGTGGATCCTCCTGCTGAAAGAGAATCAGTCCTAGGAGAAGCATCCCCTGAGGGAAAGGAACCTTACCCCTATTGATTGTGACCACACCTATGTGTATGCCACAAACCCCTCATGCTGGGGGGATTTAACTAGGCTGTAAAAGTGGGTTGGGAGGCGAGATCCAGAGATTCAGAGAGAGATCCAGAGCCGGGAGAGAAGCAGAGGTAGAGAATGAAATAACCTGATCGAACAACCAGTTTGGCCTTCTTCCTTCTGTCGCCTGCCCTTGACCAACAGCCACACACAGAGGTTCCAGAGCACCGAACGCAGGCAGTGAGACAGAGCCGCCTGGAGAGCCCACAAGTGCACACGCCCGTTGGCGTGCTTTAGTTTTTTATAGCTGGCAGACCTGGAGCGAGCACGAACTACCAACTAAAGGTAAGAATAGTGTTCAGTGCACCCCCACTCTAGAAAGTGAGTGGGAGAACAGGATTTTTTTAGTGTGCTGGGGATTAGAATCCGAACAGCAATCCCCCACTAAGATCTGACAGATTCTGGGCCTTCCCAAGATCTTTGGTATTTTCTCAAGGCAGACTAAACAGGGCAAGCCATTTATGCATTTGATTCAGTTTTTCTCCCGCAGAACAGGAGACCCGGAACCCTGCATTTCCAGAGACCAACTCCAGTCCTGCCTTAAAGTAGTTTATGAGGCTAACCCATGGTTCCCAGACGAAGGAACTCTAGAAACCAAGATTTGGAAAGAAGTTAAGAATAATGTCTCTAAGGCATCTAAGGAAGGGACTAAGATCCCCGTGGAATTCTGGACTACATGGGAGATTGTTAATTCTATTCTCCCGTTTTTGAAAAGTGCAATTGATGTGGAGGAGAATATTATAAATAATATGGCCTCAGCTTCTCCCACACCTAAGTCTCGAAAGGGTTTTCATAGTAAAAACACTTCTGATTCTGAGTCCGAGAGTGACTCAGCCAAGTGGCCTCCAGACCACTCAGGCCATGCTCCCAATAGCCCAGTCCAGGCAGAGAAGAAGCAGCATCCATCTTATCGAAGGTTAAGGATGGATTCTCTCAGTCATTTCAAACAGGCCTGTGTCTTGTACAGGTCTACATCTCCGTACTGTAGGGAGTATCTTGCAGACTGGAGTAAAAAGGCCTACTGAGTACCTCAAGATTTTCACATGGTTGCTAAGACATGCCTAAGCCCTTCTCAGTACTTGGAATGGAGAATGTGGCTCAGTGATGAGGCCAAGGCAAAGCTTCAAGGCCTAGGCCATGCTGGACAAAACTTTTCAGGGATTGAGTTGATTTATGAGATGTTAATTGGTGAAGGGAAATGGCGCAACCCAGAAAGGCAAGTCACCTTGCCTCGTGCTGTTTTTGCTCATGTCCGTGATGCAGCCCGGGTGTGCATGGGAGAAGGTTGATGCAGATGCAGAATTAAAGGGAAGGTTTACAAAGATTTTCCAGAGAGCCTCAGAACCTTATGCAGATTTTATAGGAAGGTTGATGAAAGCCATTGAAATGCAGGTTAAGGACAAGGCAACTCAGGAGCTGTTGACTAAACTATTGGCCTTTGAAAATGCTAATGAGGATTACCAGGTCATTCTGGGCCCTATTAAGAAGGAAGACATATTCGGGTACTTGAAAGCATGCTGGAATGTTGGTTCTGTTAAACATAAGGTGCAGGTCTATGCCTTTCAGAGACAAGCTCAGAAAAGATGTTTTAATTGTGGAAAACCAGGCCACTTTCATAAAGATTGCAATGCGCCCCCAAGCTGTGCTACTGTGAGAGCACATCTTGGGCCCTGTCCCAGGTGTAAGAAGGGAAACCACTGGGCCAGAGACTGCAGAGCCAGACTTGCACCTTCCGGGCCCTGCCCCCGGTGTAAGAGGGGAAATCATTGGGCCAGAGATTGTCACTTTAATTTTGACCCAGTGGGTGACCCCAACTCGGGACACCTGCAGGGGAGCACATAAGTCACCACTTGCGCTGGATCTGTCCCGTCCCTCATCGGGACCCTGCTTTTGGGGTGCTAGGAACTGAGGGCAACTGAGGCTTAAGTGGAGAAGGCAGATGCCTGGGAATAAATAATATTCAAAGCCAATTAAGTCTCAAGTTACAAAAGCATAATATTGTCTTCTTGTGTGTCTATACAAAAAAGACATTGCTTTAAAGTAAATTATTCAAAAGGCATAAGGAGAGGGGAAAGGCAATATTAACTTATAATATTCAGTGTTATAATATTCAATATTAACTTATAATATAAAGTTGTGTCCTAGGAAGGTCTGACCTTACAAATTAACAGAGTCAGATGAGGGGGAAAGCTGATTAACTGTTTTGAGAAAGAGACCATAGTGAAGTGATTACAGCTAAAACAAAGACAGCTAAACAAAGGGATGGGAGTGATTGGGGGACACCTTGATGGGTGTGAATGGGGTAAGCCTAAACTCCGGGAAAAACCGGGACAAGCTCCTCATGGCAAGGGGGGAGAGGACAAAGTAATGTCATCCTACGGGGTAGCAATTCTAAGATGGACCTCCCAAGGCTGAACACATGGGGAGGAAAGAGCTCATGGAGTGATGCATTCAAAAGCACTTCCTAGTCCTGACCAGTCTCAGGAATAAAGCGGAGCTGGGTCATTGCAGGTTCGAAGGAATTCTCTCTGGCGAACTGGTTTCCCCTCTCAACCCAGCAGCAAGAATCATCACCCACAATCTAGGCTGCTCCATGGTGGGGGTGAGTACTCAGATGAACACAGATGACAAGTTCCTTTGTCTTCTTTTCCTGGAGGAAGATAATAGAGGACACTTGGGAGAAAGAGTGATGGGAGCTCGCTGTCAGGGCATTCTGAATTGTGAAGATTTCTTTTCTGCCTGGCTGCTGCTTCAAAATGGAGAAGAATTGTAATCACCTCGTGATTTGGTGCTTGAAAGGTGACAAAGAAAGGTGGCACCTAATCTTGTGAAAAAACAAGAAGCTCATTCATGGAAAGGAAATTCTTTCCCAGGCTATCATTGCTCTTAGAATAAGCAAATGGGATTGGATTCCAGAAAGTCCTTCTCCCAAAGAAATCCTCTTTTAGCAGCCAGCAATCGTGCCCATCAGAAGCACAGAAGCACTTTGGAGAGTCAGAAAGCCCTTACACCATTGGAGTCTAGACAAAGAAAGTGTCAGTCAGCCTTTCAGAACATTCTGTGTAGTCTTATCTTAAACTTGTAGCAGAAATAATGCCATATGTTCACTATATTCCGTTTCCTATTCTTTCTTTCTGGATGAGGTCATATAATTTGTTCAGGCCAATGAAATGTGAGCCTAAGTGTGTTACTTCCAGCTGAATCCTGGATTCTGTAAGAATATGCTGTGTTTTCCATTTTCAATGGGCATGGATGCTGAATACTGAAATAGGAGAGTTCTTAGATCAAAAGAGCCAATCAGCCAATATTTGCAATTGCTTTTTGCTGTCCTTGTTTTGATTTGGCGACCACACCCAGTGATGCTCAGGACTTACTCCTGGCTCTGTGCTTAGAGTACTGCATGCCTTGAGGAGGGAGGGCCATCATAGTTTGGAGATGAACTAGAGTCATGGGCAAGAAGTACCTTTCCCCTGTCCTCTCTCTCTGGCCCCTGAGTATTTGCATTTATAAGCTATTTGCTCCTGCAGACAGGATAGCTTTATCTGATACTGTTAGTTCTAAGATTCGGCTGCCCCATCCTTGTGCCTCTGGGACCATGATGCTGGAACAAGCACACTGAAGGGACCAGATCTTGGGACTGGGGGTGGCAACTGTCATGCCCCAGTTCAATCTGGAGGCATGACAGTGAAAGACATCCTAGGTGTAGAAGAAGGAATGGGTCCTATCTACTCTCAGGAGAAGGGGAAAGACAGTGTAGGTAAAACCCAAAGGAGAGAGGAAGAAGGCACAGAAATCCACTTGAGAAAAAAAGCACAAGAGGGAGTGATAAAGTGGTTGGCCTCTGAAGCTGAGACTCCAGAAGGCAGACCAAATTGTGCTCTGGTTTGAGCTCTGCAGGATGCGGTTTACAAAGGGGTATTTTTTGCCTTCGTGCCCATTCAGCAGAGAACAAACTTCAGATGAAAAGTGAGCTCTAAATTTGGTCATGAGCTGATTCCATCAAAGGCACTGCTGTCCTCCACCGTGGGAGGAAACGCACAGATGTATGATACTTACCCACAGATGCTCTGATGGAGAACCTCACACCCCTTAGGCACTTTAGCTAAGTCTTAAAGCAATGGACTGATTCAGAAAACTGGGTCTTCCTATTACTAATCTTTGCTTGACAAAACCAGGAACACAGGCATCCTGGCAGCTGGGTCCAGAGGCAGTTTCTCATTTAAATCTTGTCTTTCCTGCTTTTTACTGAGAAATTTTGCAAGATAATTACTTGACTTCTCTCTGTTCTAAGTTTCTTTCAAATGGAAATTAACACCATTCCTTTTTTCATGAAGTCAGTAAAAAAATTATATGAAATCATAAAGAACAGACTTTAGTACCATGTCTGATACATGAATCCTCAGTAACTGTGGCTGAAATCTAATCCAGGATTTAAACCAGGTCCTAAAGTGATGAACAGAGATCCCAGCCACTTTTACCCCTTTTATCACCAATATACCAAGCCAGACCATTTTTCCCCTCACTACAATTGCCCTGCAACTTCCAGATGACGCCCAGAACTGTGTTGTGGGGGCTTACCTCAGACTGGAGTTAGACAGATTAAAGTCCTAATTCCCTTCTCTGCCTTTGTAAGTTCCAAGTCTCTAAACTGCCATGATCTTTGCTTCATACCAAGAAGAGGCTGTTCAGGAGCAGAGCACAAGGAACCCAATATTTGTTGGTCTACAATCTCTCTTTGGTATGTCTTAGTGGACACTGGGAATCTACCCACCCCTGGTCAAGAACTTTATAACCCATTTACTTTCTGGTGATAAAATTTATAAAAGAGGATTTTTTAAAATATTACTAAAATATGAAAATTACATAAGTAAGGAGTAAGGAGAGGCTGCTAAAATCTCAGGGCTGAGTATTATAGAAATGTTACTGGTGCCCACTCAAGTAAATAGCCGAACAACGGGATGACAGTGATACAGTGACAAAAATTACACAGAGACAATGTCAAGACTTATCAAACACATACACCTCAGTGTAAGTCAATTCTCAGAATCCTTTTCCGAAAGCAGGTAAGATGATAAAAATGATAGACGAGTGGTAAAAAGTCAAAGAATTTGAAAGGCAACAAGAAAAATGCTTCTGATAAGAACTCAGAGAAGCTAGGCAGTTACTGCACAGATCCCTTTGGGAATGGCACGGCTACCCTTGTTCTGTTTTGGCCATTTCCCCAATGTTCTACTGGGAATTTTAGGGAGGAAGTCTCCCCCATGAAAGAAACCAGTTCAAATCCAGGGTCTTCAGAGTGTAACAGTAATCTGGGAAGCCATTCTTCCATGTATGAACAAGAAGCACTCTCTGTGCACGTCCAGCAGGCTTGGTCTCTGGGACCAATGGCAGAATGCTCCTGCAGGGACAACTGAGCACATGTCAGATAGCTGCCCTCCCATTCACCCCAAGAATTTGAGATTCCCTGGCCCTATAAAAGCACCCTAAGGCCCTTTGGGTAGTGTAAGCAGAGAAATGAAGAGAGTGGGGAGTCAAATCTATTTAGGTATTATCTCGGCATCATATATTCAAGCCAGCCAGGCCATCCGAATCAACAGAGTTGAGAGTCTCTTGCCCACAGGCCTGGCTGATTTTCCCGGGGCTCCTCGGAGGGGATGGGCTCCAGCTTCCTTCCCGCCCCAGGAGAGCTCCTGGTGGCCAAGAACCACTGGAACCTGGCCACAGCCACGCTCGAAGCCCCTCTCCACACGTTCGGACAGGCCTCACGCATGAAGGTACCGACAGAGGAATCCAGATATGTGTAATCCCATCAACGGCCAATATCCAGAGACTTGGGAGCAAGCTCCCAGAAGCGATATCTTATAACCTACTTCTCCCTCTGGGAGAAACTGGCAAGTGACTAAGACTTCCCTACCTACATGGGACAGCCTTGCAAGCTTCCCATGGTATATTCATATGCTAAAGCCAGTAACAAGTTGGATCTCATTCCCCTCACCCTGAAAGAGTCTCCAATGTGGCATCCTTGGGAACATCAAGTGGAGAGAGGCTTCTAAAATCTCAGGGATAGGATGAATGGAGACGTTACTGAGCCTGCTCAAGAAATCGACGATTTCGTGATACATGATTGATTCGTATATTCAGGCAGCAGTTTTACCCCTTTAGTTTGCAGATTTAAATTAATAATGTAGGAGACATGAAATACAGCAGGTAGGGTGTTTGCCCCTGGCATCTCATATGGTCCCTTGAGCAATGTCAGGAGCGGCCTCTGAGTGCAGAGCCAGGAGTAAGCCCTGAACATCACCTAGTTTTGTATTTCCCAGATAGTCAGAGTGTTTCCCAGTATTGCTGAGCTTAGCAAAGAGAGATAAAGGATGAAGTTTTGTCTGTAAGTTTATCCAAAACTTTTGCATATGGTAACTCTGCAGTAGAGTGTAAACACTCAATAACTACTAATTGCATAGGGAAGCTGTATACAATGACTGTTTCAAGAAGGAAAGATCCTCAGAAGGTAAGTAAAATATGGGAAAATATGTCCCCACCCTTTAACCTCTCAGAGGAAGGACCTCTCTATCCTTTCAGTTAGGTGCCAGTGCCTGGCATCTGGCTTAATTTTCTGCAGAGTATTTTCCCCCCATATGATGGTATGATGGAGTCAGATGGTTAGCATGCTAGAGGGTACAGAGTTATGTTGTAGCAGCAGGTGACCTAGAAAAGATCTGCCCTGAGAAAGAAATCATAACACATTATCTCTGGATAATGATGACATTCTGTCTTTGTACATTCAACACATTTCAGAAATATTGTGGGAAACTAGAGAGGGACTTTTTATGCAGCTGGCTCCTTACTAAATACATACATATTTCACACCTGATTTTTAATGAGGATTTAAAGTGCACTCTTATACTGCTGCCAAAGATTGTTCCTAAGGCACAGACAGATTGTTTCCATTATCTCATGCAAAACAATATAGATGGACTTCCAGTTCAAGGTTGTTTGGCTCACTGCCCTCAATGCAACCCATTCCACTGTTTGACTTAAAAAAGAAATCATGATCTCGAAATCCCATTAAACATCGATTTCTCGGGCGGGCTCAGTAACCTCTCATTTTGTCCTTTTCCTGAGATCTTAGAAGTCTATCTCAACTCGGCCCTCCCAACGATGTCGTACTGGAAAAAGAAATATGGAGAAGAATAGAAACACCACTGACAGACCATCTCAGGGAAGGATAAGAGAGGAATTGACACTACTTATATGTCACATGGAGTAATATTGAGAAAAATCAAGTCATCAATGCCTCAAGATTAATTTCAAAGGGCACACACTGTCAGCAAATGTAAGACAGAGGCACTATTGTGGTAGGCCCGGCACAAGAAGAGACAAGTTCATGCTTTTCTAGAAGCTGCTGGACTACACAGCAAGCAGAAGGTATGCCCCATTTACTACTTCCTAAAAGGCATATAAGTTCCACAGGGAATCTAGACAGAAGACAGGCATAGACTCAGGGTACAATGCCTGGGGGGTGCCATAAGTAAAAAGCTGGTATATTACCTGAAAGAAGTTTCCAACTGAGAATCCCATTCTGGGAATTATGTATAATTAGGAGTTAGGTATATGTGGTATATGCATATATGCATGTACATGTGTGTGTTATGTGGTGCAAAGTCACTGTGTGTGGTGTATACATGTCTACTATGTCTATGGTATGATGTATGCAGGAATAGTTACTATAAAGGTTGTGTGTGCATGTGTGGTAGATGTGGTACTATAGTGTGTGTAAGATGTGTGTGTGGTATATGTATGTGTTGAACATACATATTTGATGCAATGCATATTGCATGGTATGTGTTTGCTGACATGTGGTGTATGTGCTGTATCAGTATATATGCACTGCCCATCATATGGTTGTATGCGTGGTTTATATTTATGTGTATATGGATTATGACATGGTGTGTGTGTGGTTTATATGGTTTGTTGTATATATTATGTGTGTCTGCTTATGTAATATGTGTGTAGGATTGTTATGTACTATATTGTGTAAATATATACTATGCATATGCTACATATATGTATCTATGTGTGGGGTGGATGATGTGTGATGATGTATGTTGTGTGTATCCATATTTGGTGTGGCATGAGTATACATGAGTATGTAGTGTGTGCATGTTGTTCATATGGAACATGTATATGGTATAAACGTGTATGATGGGTGAGTTGTGTACACATACACACATGATGAGTGCTATGTAAAGAGTGCACTAAGTAAAGAGTATCTATATATGCATGAAAGCACATGATGTCTCTGGTGTGGTATAACCTTGTATAGTATATGCCCATGTGTGAGATATGCATAGTTTGTGCTCTATGTGGTGTGTGTCACTGTGAGTGTATATGCATGTAGTGTGGGGTTGTGTGTAGTGTATGTGAATGTCTGAAGTCGATGGGTAGCCAAAGTAACAGTCCTAGAGAACTAGAGAGTTGGAGGAGGGATATTTCCTTAGGCTAATCTCCATCAGCAGTTTGGGATGGGCCTGGCACAGGATGCTGATCTGGCCCGGAGGCGTTTGAGGCCTGTTTGCTACTTGCTCAGCATACGCTGAAGGAAGAGCAGGAGCTAGAGTAGCTCATTTGTCAGCATCATTTTTAATCGTCAAAAATGAAAGAAATCTGACAATTAAAAATAATAAGAAATTCATCAAATCGTTTGAAACTATGGAAGCATGCTTCATACTAGGAGCAAGGAAACAACATCTGGCAGGCTCAGAAGAGAAGGATATCTCTGAGGGAAATTGTACCTTGGTTACTAAGAAAAGGAAATCTCTAGTGTCATCAAAAGATGTAATAAGACATAAATAGAGATTGTGCGATCATCAAAAAGCCAGAGTGAGTGAAGGGCAGTGGACTGTGGGCAAAGGGCCAAAAGACAACCCCCTGGTGGCGGGAGAACGAGTCGCTGACAACCAGTCTGCACTGCTGAAACCTCAGTGTCCTTCTGAGCGACCAAGAGAAAGATGAAATCAAGATAATGCTGAGGAGATGAGAGTGGCAGGCTGCAGAGGGTGTCCCTAGGAGAGGAGAATAGTAGAAGAGAAGCAGAATTAAACTTGTGAGAAAGAATCCTTCCTGAGGCCTTAAAAAAAGGACTTGGTTAAGCAGAGCTCTAAGATCTCACCATTTTTAGACACACTTATTGGAAAGTCATTTCCTCCCATCTCTAACATCATCTAGTCACATCTTGGCAGTGTATTTTTACTCACTTGCTCAACAAATAACCTATTGCAAATATGTTCCTGCAATAAAATTATGAAAGTTTAAAAAAAGTTCCCAATCCTATAGGTAGAAAAATATTGTTTACATATAATAAACAATAAATTCATAATTAGTTTAGATTTCCTTGCAAAATTAAAAGTCATAGTATTTAGAAAGGCTAATGTTCATTTTTTAAAAAGATATAATTGTTGTATAACATTGTATTAGTTTCAGGTGTATAGCACCATGATTTGATATTTTTATACATTGCAAAATGTTCACCACAATAAGTTTTGTTAGCATGTGTTACCACACATAACTACATTTTTCTTGTGATAAAATCATTTAAGAAATACTTTCCTAGCAACTTTCAAATGTATATTATAACATAATACTATAACTATAGTTCCCAGGTTGTGTGTTGCATCCAGGGAATTAGACTATTTTATAACTGGAAGTTAGTTTGTACACCTCCAACCATTTTGTTCACTCACCACCACCACCACCACCACCACCCACCTCTGCCAGTCACGAATCTGTTCTCTGTATCTGTGAGCTCATTTGTTTTATTTTATCTTATTTTTGGTTGGGTTTTTTTCTGAAGAATATCTACAATCTTAAGGGGATAGATTATAGCCTGGAAACTTCATAGTCCTTTTATATGTGCACACGGCAAAATGACATGTAGTTACACAATGGATTAAAAGCAATGACATTATTCCGAATATTCCAAAATGGTTCCCAACAAGGGACAGAGAATGTGGCTCAAATGGTAGCATACAGACCACACATACTGGTCCTGGACTGATCCTGGGAATCACTGAGCGGAACCAGATGTGACCAGCCCCCACCCCATCCACACCTACAACAACCCTGGGAACAAAAATATCAAAATGTGTGTCATCAAGGAAGAGTCTGTGCAAAATTAAAAGCCTGTAACTGAGGCTAGACAAGTTGCTGTGTGACAGAGCTCCTGTCTTTCAGGAAACCTTGTATGAGATCCACTGGGCTACCAAAAAAAAAAAAAAGCTAATAATTGAAAAATTTGTGAAATTCATATCCTGACATTATTAAAGTGCATATATGCACACATAATTAGCATATATAGATATAAACTGAAAAAAATAGAATCTATTGCACTAGGAAAGTGCTATATACTAATGTTCATGCCCTTAATTTAACAGTTCTATTAGCAGCAGCTGAGTGCTTGCCTTGCATGCGTGAGACTTAGGTTCAATCTCTACACTACAAAAAAAAAATTCCATTAGTAAAAAATTTCCTGAGAAATTATTTAATAAATGAGTTTAATGGTTTCTAAACAAGTTGTGATTTACAATGTTAGTTATAAAGTAGGGAAAATTAGAGTAAGAATAAAGCAGCAGTAACAGTGGTAATATAAGCAATAATTTATACCTATATTGAAATACAGGAGAACAAAGTAGATAAAATTCATTTATAGGGCAATAAACTGCGATAGATTGTCATTAAAAACAGCAAACTAAAATCCAGTATTTATAGTGTATTCTATTTTGTAAAAATATATGTGCTGTATAAATCAAAATATAGAGGCTGGAATACAGTTTAATGTTAATATCTAGATAGAAAGCCTTTTTCACACTTGTTATTTTCTGTTTTATTATGGTTTATTTTGGGCTTATCTGGGTCTCCTAGTTTTGCTGAAGGTTAAATGTAGAGAGGTTTTTAAAAGACTGAATTAGATTGTCAAATGTAGAGGCAGGATTACAGGGCCATATATGAGACACAGAAGTGAAAGCAGTGAGGTGAGAAATGATGGTGGTCTAAAACCAGATGTAGCAGTGGGATTGAAGGAAAGTGAGTGATCTGAGTGACTCTTTTGCAAAGAAGAGATAGCAATGGAGCTGGAGATTGGTTTAGAGAAGAGAGTCAGGCTACAGATCATTACAGTGCACTGAAAAATTGTGCCTCCTCTCAATTTTAAGGATCAAGAAGAAACAGCTGGATGGAGAGAAATGGAAGTCCATGGCAGCTGGTGTGTGTGCCCTCTTTGACCTGTCTCACCAGGCCCTTTCTTTGTGAAACTTGAGACACATTGATGAGTAGTGTTTGAATTAGCATTTTCAAAAAGAGAGGAAAGCTCAGGTCCCTCCAGCCCCTGCAAACATGTTGAACATGTTCATCAGGGAGAATCCATCTGTCCTGGCTGTAGCGATTCCTAGACAATGCTGGCCTCGGCTGCTTTGTAGCTGGGGGTCGTTCTCTGCTGAATGTCCCATTTACTGATGAGTGGTGAACTTCTGGGAATCTGGGATCAGCTGAGCACAGCACAGTTACTATTTTCAGGAAATTTTCACTTGACTTCAACAACTTACAATAGAGCCATGTCCCATAGCCCAATAATAATCACATGACCTCCACTGGGCCTGAGCGTCCTTGCCCCCAAGGAGCTGCTCCAGATCCGAGCCCCTGTCAGAACACGAAGATTCATCACCTTGACAGGCTCTCCCTGTGGACATCGAGTGCCTGAGGATTAGAACAAAACATCCTCTTATATACAAAACGAAGGAGAGACAAATTCCTAACTGACACAAAAGAAGGTTGTTTATAATTACTTTTCTTTAGCAGAAATTTGAAGTAAGAATAGGTCCCTTGGATTCCCATTTCAAATCCTCCTAGAAATTCTTTATTAAGAGACTTCTTTTTCACTTGATTTGTTCAAGTATCATTTATAATAACAGTGATATTACTCACAATAAATATTAGTTTGTCAGTTCATGCTATGAACGGGTTTCATTTTATCTCTAGACAAGTTTATGGAAAGGGCAGTTCAATATTTGCTGATGTTGAGAGGGAAGTAAGTTATTTGCTTGAATCAAAACCCAGCTACAGTTCATCCTCAATATGAGAATCTAATTTTGTTTACATATATTTACAATTTTTGGTTTCTGGCTGTTGGATAATACTGGGTTGTCCTTGCTCTTCCCACAGGGAGCTTAGGTTTATTGAGTTATTCCCACAACAGTGCTCCTGAGGTGCACCCAATTCCATCAGGTCCTAATAATCCTATATTGCTTTTCTCTTTCCTTTATGTCCTTTGCCTGGTTTAGCAATGTCCTTTTTGTATAGATACAGGAAAACAGTTGATACTATGCTTTTGTAACTTGGAAGTTAATTTACTCTGAATAGTATTTACTTCTGGACATCTGTCATATTTACCTGACTTAAGCCTCAGTTGCCCTACTTCCTAACACCCCCAAAAGGAGGGTCCCAGAAAGGAACAAGGATGGACCCAGGAAAAGCTGTAGGCTACTCTGGCATCGAAAAGGGACAAGCCAAGTGCCATAAGAAGTATAATAATTTTAGAGCATGGTCATGGACAAATTATGTCATGACCCAAAAAGAAGTAACTGAATAAGGACCTTGGTGGGATTAGAAAGACTAACCTGGCCCATATAGCGAGATGTCCCCAGGAATAGCCACCCCTTAAGCTTAATGTGTCCATATGAAATAACTAGAAATATTATAAGAAATAAATTTACTATGATTGTTTAAATGGATTACTAACTGAGGAAAGGAGAAAGCAATACACCCTAGATGGATTCTGCCTTCGAGTAGATCTCCTAATAATTTAGAGTGCTGAACCCTCAGATGAGATTTTGTCCTAGAGTTAATCTCCTAGAACTTCCCCCTGAAGGAGTGGCTTTATTTGTTTGTTGTTATGACAATGTTCAACCCCACCTATGTGACCCCCACCTTCATGATTTCTATCTAACTATGCTGTAAGGAGAGAGATAGAATGGTGATGGGGAAAGAAGAGAAATTATTATGCTGTAAGGGGAGAGATTGAATTATGTGGAAGAAAATATTGACACAGCAATGGGGAAGAGGTCTATGTTGGAGAAATTACTACACTGTAAAGGGGGAAGAGATCTAACTCTGTGGAGGAAAGAATGGAGCTGTAAGAGGGGAGAAGAAGAAGAGAGAGAAATAAGTTGACCAACAATCAGCCTCAGTTCCCAGGTCCTTCATTCATCTGTCACTATTGACCAGCTTGGGGAGGTGGTTCTTAGCCACCAAACACTCACGTCCCTCACGCCCACACTTTTCTGAAACTCGCATGTGGCCACACCAGGTATGTTCAGAGATTGCTCCTTACTCTTCTCTCAATAATCATTCCTGGCAGGGCTTAGGGGACCACGTGGGGTACCAGAATCAAACATGGGTTGGCCACAAGCAAGGCAAGTATCTTATCATTGTGTCTCTCTCTTTGCTCCCAGATCTTATTTTAAAGACAAATACCTGCTATAGTTTCAGTTTCACCTTTGCCCTCAGAGTAACCCAAGTATTATCTATTTTAACCAAAACAAGTTTTCTATTTTCTCCAAAATTGTGGTGATTTTTATCAACTCTTACAACTAGATAGGAAAAATAGTATAACTTGAATGAAGGAAAATCTACAAACAACATCGCTATATAGTCACAGAAATAGATTCAGAAAAATAAACCTAGGAAGTCTAGAAAAATAAAGCATATTATATAAGTTTTCCCCCTAGAGTTTGGCACCTTTTGTTAATAGTTGAATACATACTCATTGAGTTTCACCAATAAGTCCACACTACCTCATTTCCTGGTATCTGTTCTTTCCTCCTGAAATCTAGATAGATTTTCTGATATAGTGTGAATTTTTTTTTTTGGCAGGGGAAAAAGGTGTGTTGAGAAATGGAGATAAAGCAGACAAACTGATTCAGATGGTCTGATGTGAGACCTAGGAATCTCTTGAAAGTTCTAATCCTCACGTGATCTTGGATTAAGCATGTTAAGAATCTGAAGTGTGCTATTTGGTGATATACACATAGTGGCTAGGAGCATGAAGTCAGGGCCAAATCTCAGTTCTATGTCTCACCAATTGGGTGTACATGGCAAGTCTCAATGTTCCAATTTATTAAATGGTAGCAATGTTATATAAAGATCAATAAGATAACATCACTATATCACTGTACCACTGCCATCCGTTGTTCATCGATTTACTCGAGCAGGTGCCAGTAACATCTCCATTTATTGCAGCCCTGAGATTTTAACAGCCTCTCCTTATTTACCTTTCTCAACAATTGGAGACTCTTTCATGGTCAGGGAAATGAGACCTGTTATTGTTACTGTTTTTGGCATATCGAATATGCCACTGAGAGCTTGCCAGGCTCTGCTGTGGAGGGGGATACTCTAGGTAGCCTGCCAGGCTCCCCAAGAGGTGCACACACATGCACGCACACACATACACATATACATATACATATATGTATATATTTCTCTCTATGACTTTATGGAAAATGAGTAGGGAGTGTCTTATGATGTGTTGTGTGGCTGCAAAGCTGCTGCACAGTCCAGGAATATGTTCACTCATGCATGAGACTCAGCCCAGGTGTGTGGAAAGCTGCCTGAAGCATGGTGGCTGTTGGGTAGTGGAGGTCAGCTGTCAGGGCTGGGTCCCTTGGGGCGGGGAGGGCTCTCACCTGCCCTCCTCTGGGGCACCCCAAATGGAAACAGCCTGATGTGGAGTCCAGTGGCACGGTTATGGGAGCCGCATTTTATGCTCTCTTCTGGGAGAAGCAGCCGTGAGTTCTGGAGGGTAGCCAATGAGGAGATTATTTGGCACCGGCAGGAGGTGGCTCATGGGTGTGACCCCTGGGTCACAGGAGACTGGGGGAAGCAGGCAGAAGATCTCTGCTCCTGGGTCCCATTGAGCCCAGAGTCCAAGATCACAAAGTTCCGCAGATAACATAGAAATGCAAAATACTAAGTGAAGTAACTCAGTGTCTGAATTAAAGTAGGTAATAAATGTGGTTTATTATTGGTAGCATTATTGTTGTTATATGAAAAGTACAAAACAGGTAGTACTATAGCAGGTAGAAAAGCCCTAATTTTATTTAATAAACACAAACCCCCAAACTTTTGATTCCTATGAGCATAGACTAGACAAACATCTAATGATATCGACAGGAAGTGTCACCAAACTACACAGATGAATGATCCATTATTTACATTCCATTTTAAAGGGAACAAAAATGAAGAAGCATCTCCCAAATCCTCTCTGCACAGAGAAAACTCTCAGAGTAGATACAGTCTGCCACAAAGTCACCACAGGGAATTTTCACGGCACTCCTAATACCATTCTGATTCCATAAAAGTACCTGGCCATTACTACGATTAAAACTTGGTATTTAAGACATCACAGAGCCAAAGAAAGGACACTGCAGAATATGTCATAACACCCACAATAATACTCTGGGGTAATTAACTATTGTTCATGAAAGTGCCAAATCCTCTTCTGGGACAAGTACACTCTATCCTGATACTGCCTATGAGGATGGTGATTTTTTTCTCCACCTGTGATGCTGAAGAACGGAGACCAGAGAGAAGTAAGTTACTAGCCATGCAGTACACCTCCCAGACATTCAGTCATGACTCAGAGACAGGCTAACATATCTGATTCCTAAGTCCAGAATGAGAAACACCACATAGAGTTGAGCACATAATCCAGGATGTAACAGGGTCCAAAAAAGTGGAAAAGCCCAGTGGAGATACTGTTTTCATGACATGGTCAGATCATTATTGTCACAAACCTGTTATTAAAAGGGAAGTGGATCAACGGGATGAGAAGACCAGTAATACCATCATCATCATCATCATCATCATCATCATCATCATCATCATCATCATCATCATCATCATTATCATCATCCCGTTGATCGTCGAATTTCTCAAGCGGTCTCAGTAATCTCTTCATTCATCCTAGCCCTGAGATTTTAGAATCCTCTCTCTACTCGATCTTCCCAACGATGCTGCACTGGAGGCTCTTTCAGTGTCAGGGGAATGAGACCCATCATTGTTACTGGTTTTGGCATATGAATACAGCATAGGGAATTTTCAAGGCTCTCCCATGTGGGCAGGAAACTCTCGGTAGCTTGCCAGTTTCACCCAGAGGGAGAAGTAGACTATAAAATTTCTAGGAGCTTGCTTTTAAGTCTCTGGATGTTGGCCATTGGTGGGATTACACAGCACCAGGGGCAGTCCCTGGGCATGACCGCCTAGCTACTGGAAAATGGGAAATCTGGGCAGAAGAGGCCCAGTCAGAATTTGAGCAGGCTTGGAGGTCTCAGCCCTGATCCCACACACCTGGGTTCCTCTGCCAGTTCCTTCATGTGTGAGGCTCATCTGAACGTGTGGAGAGGGGCTTTGAGCATGGCTGTGGCTGGGTTCCAGAGGTGTTCAGCCATGGAAGCTCTGCTCGGGGTGGGGAGGGAAACTGGAGCCCATACCCTCCAAGGGGCCCTGGGGAAGACAGCCAGGCACACGGGCAAGAGACTCTAAGACCAGTAATATACAAGGACAAAATACTTGGCAAAGATCTGGTAGCGGACTTTTATTCAAAATGCACAAATAACTGTCAAAATTCAATGGAACCTGGGCCAGAGATACAGCACAGGGGCAAAGTGTTTGACTTCAAGGTAGTCAAACCAGATTCAGTCTCCAGTTGTCCACAAACACTGCCAGGAGTGATCCCTGAGTGCAGAGCCAGGAGTAAGCCCTGATCATTGCCCGGTGTGGCCCAAATTTCAAAAGTAAATATATAGTAAAACTAAACAGAACCAATTAAACAAAAATCCAGGCCAATTAGAAATCAGCCAACAACTGAATAAAAATATATTATATACCATGTCAATAGTAAAGAATGTGGAGCAGGAGGAATGCTCACTTATTGCTAGTAGAAGCAGTTCTAAAGTGATGTGTTTCTGAGAAAACTAAGCTTACCCTTAAACAGGATTCATTGGTTATTCTATTTGCACTCTTACCAAACACACATGCTGGCCAAAATACAAAACCTGGCACATGGATTTTTTCACCTTACTTTTCCTTTGTTGCTCTTGGTTCATCAATGACTGAGGATTACACAAACTTATTCATGATGCTTACCAGTATACAAACTTTGTGTTATCTGCAGTAGTCCACATACTTTATTTTATTATACCATGTCATGATTTACAGCAGTATTAATATTTATGTTTTAGGCATATTCCACACCCCGCCACTAGTCTGCCAATATTCCTCCATCACTTATGCCCACCACCCTTAATTGTTCACACCTTGTAACAGTAGAATGCTTGGCAAAATATTTGCTAAGTTCTTGGGTCATTTGAATAGGACCCTGGGCAAAATAGTTCAAGTGAAAATACAGTCATAAGTGAAATCTGTGTTTTAATAGGCTGTATTGAATGAGCCATGTATTCATTAACCTTGAATAGCTTCTTTCTACATCCTATTTTAGTTCTTCCTCACCTGGTCTCAGATCTTTGGTTGAATTGCTAGTAAAAATTGAAATAATTTTTTTGAAAGTGAACTGTAGGAAAAAAATCTTAATTTATTTGTGTACCTAAAGACCCAAGAGTATTCCATTTTGTTGGACTTTATTCTTGGAGAGGGCTGGAGTGATAGCCCAGTGGGTAGGGCATTTGCCTTGCACGCAGAAGACCTGGGTTTGATTCCTATGCCCCTCTGGAGGAGCCTGGCAAGCTACTGAGAGTATTTCGCCCGAACATCAGAGTCTGGCAAGCTACCTGTGGCGTATTCAATATGCCAAAAACAGTAACAACAAGTCTCACAATGGAGATATTACTGGTGCCTGCTCGAGCAAATCGATGAGTAACGGGATGACAGTGACAGTGTCAGTGATCATGGCACCCTGAAGATTACATACTTTCTTATGTTACCAGAAGCCTCAAAATACAGAACCTTTGGAATTACTCTATGGCATGTGAGACAGTGCTGGGAATCAAACTCACTGACCTCATTCTCGCAAGACAAATGCAACACCACTGAACTATTCCTGCCCTCCAACAATGTGTATCACTCCTGCTAGTGCCTACACACTACATGCATTTGTGTGTAGGCACATGTGTTTGTGTTTTATTGAATGAAACTTGCCTTGAAATATGTGGAAAGAGAGAAAGTGGAAGTGTGTTGGAGAGAGAACACAACCTTCTCCAGAATGGAAGCAAGCAGAGGCAAAGCACATGACATATATGTTAAAGGGAGGACACAGGTGTGAAGAGTAAATCCCAACACAGGAACTTTTTTTTCAGTTTTTTATTTTTTTCTTTTGGGGTCACACCCGCCATGCTCAGGGGTTATCCCTGGCTTGTGAACTCAGGAATCACTCCTGGTGGCCCTCAGGGACCCATATGGGATGCTGGGAATCGAACCTGGGTCGGCCGTGTACAAGGCAAACGCCCTATCCGCTGTGCTATTGCTTCAGCCCCCAACACATGAACTTTTATGACAGTTTCTTTCATAATTAAAAACTTGGAAGCAACAACTATGTCTTTCACTCGGTAAATAAGTAAATAAACTATGGTGCATCCTGATGATGAAATGTTATTTAGCATAGAAAGAAGTGGGAAGCTCAGAGAGAGAGTATGGGAGTTAAGGTGCTTGTCTTGCATGCAGCTGGTTGTGGTTCAGTCTCCAGCACTGCAAATGGTCCCCTGGGCACTAGCAGGAGTGATACCTTAGTACAGAGCCAGGAATAAGCACAGCGAAGTGTGGCTCCAAAACAAAAAGAAACAAGCTATCAAGGACAGACTTGAAGGAAACAAATGCATATTACTAATGTGTGAAACATTCCTTTATAATGTTCATAAAAAACATACTTTTTATTCCAACTATATCAAATAATGTGACAGACAAATCTATCCTAAAAGTAAAATTGGCGACAGTCAAAAGATTGGTGGTTACCAGGAATTTGGAGGAAGGAGGGACGAATGTACAACAGAGGCCACTTTTAAGTTTTACTTGTCCACCATTCTATTTGAATAGTGGGTTTATGTAGCACTGTAGCACTGTCGTACCATTGTTCATCGATTTGTTCAAGTGGTCACCAGTAAGGTCTCCACTGTGAGACTTGTTGTTAACTGTGTTTAGCATATTAAATACACCACGGGTAGCTTGCCAAGCTCTGCAGTGCTGACAGAATACTCTTGGTAGCTTGCCAGGCTCTCCAAGAGGAATGGAGGAATCGAACCTGGGTCGGACTCATGCAAGGCAAATGCCCTACCCACAGTGCTATGGCTCCATAAGGCATCTGACTTCGGTGGGTTTATATTGTCACATATTTATCAAAGTCCACTGAATGTATTCCACCAAGATTCCTAATGCACCATCTGAGCTCTGGCTGATAATGATGTGTCCGTGTAGGTTCATCAACTATAACAAGTGCACCACACTGAGGTAGAATGCTAAGAGAGGGGAGGTTGTATGAGTTCTCTGTAACTTTTTCTCATTTTTTTTTTGCTGAACTCAAAACTGCTCTAAAAACAGAGTAGATGATGATCTTCAAACAGGTGCAGCTTTTTACCACTCATTTTCATAAACAGAAGATAAGAATCTTGTTTATCTCAATCACTTTCTTAAACTTACTTTGAAGTCATAATAAATTCAAAGAAAACGACAAAAATAGTAGTGATAACCCTTGTTTCCCCCAAAAATTTTCAAAATTTTCATATGCAACCCATGTTGCATAACCTTAGTTTAATATCAAAACCAAGAAACTGATGTATTTTTGCAAAACTATCATGACATTTTATTTGTTTCATCATCCAATATTGACCAACATATTCAAATAATAATCTTTTTTCAATTTTGTTATTCATTATAACATCAGGTTTTATTTCAGCATTAAAAATCAACAAATGTATATGCTATGTTTATCAGCAAAATTCTAATTTTAAAAAATAATATTACTAGGTGACTCAATGGGTGGTTGATAAATGACTGAGTAAATATGTGATAGAAATGACTGATTTTAATTTCAGTACAGACTTAATCAATCTCATAAACGTTTTTCTTTTATCTAGTCTTGATCTGCATTTGCTTATGAATGCATGACTTGGAAGCATCCCCATCAGTAAAGTGCTTTCACTTTATTTCAAATTAGCTAATTAAGCCCACATTAGTCATTTCCCTCCCCCAAACATTTTTTAAAAATAATATAACATTAAAAAGGATCCGTTTCATGTTGTTACTTTAGTATCAACAAGAAATCTTTCCACGAGACAAAAAAGGGTGAAAATTAGAGGGGGGGGCATAGACATAGTTTCAGGATTAGCATACATGCTTTCTACATACAATGTTCTAAGTTCAATTCCCGGCACTGTACACCCCATAATTTTGACTCTTTTGGTCACTCTGGGTTTTGGCAGCTCTGCATTGGGACCAAGCACTGAGCACTGAGTCAGGTACGCCCTGCTGGGGAAACCTAGCTATGAAAGAAAAAATATATATAGGTTTTCTTACCACATTCAGAGCAGGTGAGATGGAAACCCCATCACAGGGAAGGAAGATAAATGCTTTGTAGTAAGTGGAAAGGAAATTCACTAAGACTCTGCCTCAACCTTAGCACTCAGAAAATGAAGAGTTGGCAGCAAAAGTTATCCCAGTTATCAGGAATAGATGAAACATAGCAGACCCAGAGCCTAGCATCTAGCATCTCCCAATCTACACCTGGCAGAGGAAGCGAGCTGGAGACCTGTTAGATGTGTCTGGGGCCGGACTGGGCTGGGGTGCATGCTGGCAGAGCCCTGTCTCGGTGATGGTGGCGAGAACTGCCCAGGCCCTCTTCAGCATCAGCCCCCAGACGGCTTAAGAGCACCACTAGAGCTGCAACTCTTTCTTCAGCCACTAGTAATAACAGGATATTGACCTGCTCAAAAGAAACTGTGGAAAATTTTCACTCGTGCAAGGCTTAAAAAAAACTGTCCAAGAATCTGTACACACTACATTTTCTGAAAACACAATCTCAACTCCAAGTCTGGTATTAGAAAAGACCTCAGGGAAAAACCCTCTATTGACCTGACGACACTGACAGCTACATGTGCTGGATCCTTCTCATGGGACTCCACGGCCAGAAAATGGTCATAACTAATCAGTCCCTCAGTGATTCTGCCATTTGCTGTTCTATATGCTAGCAATAACCTGTTAGACAATATAATGGAAAGAAAAGAATAAATCTCAAATAGCAATACAATTGAGTGCATGTTAAAATAAATGCTGTAACTTGGATTCATAAAGCTAGAAAAGTTTATTCAGTGACATTTCAAAAAGTTAATAGTGAAAATTCACTCAATGTTTCTGGTTGAAAGATTTCATCTTATAAAATTCCAATTATTCTCAAATCAAAATTATAGTTTTATGCAATTCAGTTTAAAACTCCAACTAGGGAGCTGGAGAGATAGTTCAGGAGTCACGGTGCTGGGTTACATGTGACTGACCCCAGTTCTGTTCAATCCCAGCACTGCACAAGTGGCAAGCACTTCAGGTGTGATAACTGAGCACAGATCCAGGAGTAAGTCCTGAGCACTATTGCATGTTCCCCTACCCCCAAAATATGAATCCAGTCTCCAGCTGGATTTATAATTTAAAACCTAATAGATACTAGTTTAAAGTACATCTCAGGACAGGTACTATATATTTTCTTTTACAATTGCAAAAATTGAACAAAATAAAGTTGGGCTGGAGTGATAGCAGAATGGGTAGGGCATTTGCCTTTCACGCGGCCGCCCCGGTTTCATTTCCCAGCATCCCATATGGTCCCCTGAGCACTGCCAGGGGTAATTCCTGAGTGCAGAGCCAGGAATGACCCCTGTGTATTGCCAGGTGTGACCCAAAAAGATAAACAAACAAACAAATAAATAAATAAATCTAGCTACTTTGCATTCAAACAAATTTGTGTTGGTTTAAGACCAACTTTTCTTATAGCCAAGTAGTGTTGCATTTTATCCAGTCTTGAACAATTGAGTTGTTTCCAGATTTTTGGCTATTGTGAATAGTGCTGCAATGAACATAGGAGTGCAGATGTCTTTTCTGAATAGATTTTTTGGGTCCTTGAGGTTGATGCCAGTAAGTGGAATTGCTGAATCATATAGATGGTCACTTTGACCTCCAGCATACATGCAAGTAAGTTGCAGTGGGGGACACACTTGGCAATGCTCAGGGGTTACTCCTGACTCTTCACAAGCAATCACTCCTGGCAGTGCTCAGGGGACCATATGAGATGTTGGGAATCAAACCCAGGGTGGTCACACCAAGGCAAATGACTTTACCCATTGTACTATCTCTAGCCCCAAGTTGGTACATCTAGAAGCTACATACATGAATGGTTCACTGCTCAAAAGTGAGAAGGGAAGTCTGGAGTGAGATCAGAAGTTGTTTAGTTGTCTAAATGATGTCACTCAGCAGTTCAGCTGGGAGTTCACAGTCAGGTAGCTCTGAAGATCAACATATGCACAGCTCTTGATAGTCTTGGGGTTTATCTTATCCATGGCTAACATGTTGTACACAAATTTTAGGGTATACCTAATGGACTGGAGCGATAGCACAGCAGGTAGGGTGTTTGCCTTGCATGTTGCTGACCCAGGTTCGATTCCTTCATCCCCCTCAGAGAGCTCAGCAAGCTACCAAGAGTATCCCACCCACACGGGTAGAGCCTGGCAAGCTTAACTGTGGCATATTTGATATGCCAAAAACAGTTACACCAAGTCTCACAATGGAGATGTTACTGGTACCTGCTCAAGCAAATTGATGAACAATGGGACGACAGTGCTACAGTGCTACCTAACAGACAGGATATAAATAAATTGTACCATAGTAAAACAGGATGTCTACATCACTATTGACCCCAATGTTAGAAAGGAGAAAGAGAAGAAAAGAAATCTTGTGGGGAGGAAGATAGTGGGAAGTAATAGGTGAGCAAGCACCAGGGCTTCAGTTATACTGATAAGGGGAAGTGGTATAGACAAATATACAAAGCTCAGCAAAACAGGAGATCTAAGCCACAACCACTGAAACTTTGTAATGTGCCTGTCAAGTTGACAGGCAGGGATAGGGTTGGGGTTTGGTGGGGAGGGAATCTTGGAACACTGTGGAGGATTGGTGCTGAAATACTATATGCCTAATACGCAACCATCAATAACTTTAAAAATCATAGGTGTTAATAAGAAAATGGAAAAAAAGTTTAAATGTGCTGTATTTTAAATAGTTGGGTATAAAACTTTGGTACCAGTGGGTTTTTGAATTAATAGACCCCAACCTGCAATGAAGAAGTAAATAATACCGACACTAATACACAAAGATTTTCTTGAAACTCTTTATATAATATACTCCCACCCCTTCCTCCGCTCCTTATCCCACTTATATTTTATTACAGCATTTATCACTTTGTGACATTATGATCTATATTTGTTTGTTTGTTTAATCTATTTTTCTTTACATTATAAAGCCAAGTCTATATGACAGCTGTATTATCCTGGTTCCTTACTGCTTCACCACTGCCAAAAAAAAATGAGTGCCTGAGCAAACTTAAACTCAGTAAATATTGCTGGAGGACAGAGGAGGGGAGGGGACAAGAGCAAGGAGTTGTGCTAAAATAAGCATCCAAATAGGTGAAGATTCTGTCTTAAACATCAAAATGTTTCAAGTGAAAAATTAGTAATTAAGGTGAACAAAGATTTTTCTAAATGTGACATCAAAGTAGAAATTATGCTTTACTTTTTGATCAGTGTTTCAGGCCATTGACAGTTTGTAGAATTACTGATATAAAGGAATTAATTGTCATTTGTCTATGGGGATTCTGGGTAATTGTGAAATTCATCTATTTCTTCATTCTTTTCTTATTTTCTTCCGATGTACTTTGGTATCTTCCTGTTAAAATCAGATTGTTTTTCTTCTTTATTATTCTTTATTAGTCTTCTGTCTCTTTTGTTTCTCCTAAGTGTTTTTGTTTTGAGATCACTATGAAGTTTACACCTAGATTTTCAAGCTAATTACTCCTTTTAAATGTAAAGCAAATAAGTCTTGAGTTCATTCAAAGATACTCCATATCTATCTTCTTCTATTCTCATATTTTATGTTTTGTATGTATATTTATACTTCCATGTGGGGTTTCCTTTTGTTTTGGGGGTTTTGATGGTTTGTTTTTGCATTTTATAGGATCATAGACTATTTAGTATTTCTTGATGGTTTAGTGGCCAAGAATTTCCTCAACAATAATTAGAGACAAATACATTTGACTAAAAATACAAAAACAAAATTTAATTATGAAGTAAAAATTTTTAGAAATAATTTATGAATTAATCAATATGCTTGTGATAGGAACAAGGTCTATACTTGCAGCCAACCCTAGTTTGATCCCTGTACCACATGTGGTTTCCCAAGCAGCTCCAGAAGTGATCCCTGCGCAGTCAGCACTAAGTTCTGAGCACTGTTCATTGTGGATCCTGTGCCCCAATAAATGTAAATAAAAATTAAAATGGCCTGCCATTTCATTTACCTATTAAGAAAGCAAGTTGGTTTCAAGAAACCTTACTAGTATATTAAGCCATCATTATTAACTAAAATAAGAAAGTGGGGGGGTACAGTGCCGCCAGCAGGTCAACCTGCACCTGTGGGGCAAGTGCATCAGCAGCCTGATGGTGCCTTCAGACTTCCAGATACCCCAAAATTGCTGCTGTGTCTTTGGTCAGACCCCAACAACTTAGGACCAAGTTTACCAAGAAAGTAAATGGCCAAAAGTAAGTATGTGGGAGACACACCCACAAACCACCTTCAGCTCAGCTACATAAGCTCATTTATTGACCTTATTTTAGAGACCGATAAATCTCGAAAGAGATCAAAAGATGTAGTAAGGGCCCATAGCTCAGAGGTAGGTGGGAACCCGTGACTGTGATCTCCAAGCCTGCTTGGATCAGGACTGGGCCTCCTCCCCCAGGTCTCCAGTTTTCCAGTAGCTTGGCAGTCACACCCACAAACTGCCCCTGGCACCATGTAATCTCATCAATGGCCAAGACCCAGAGACTATAAACTTAAGCTCCCGGAAGAGAGTGTCACAGAATGCCCTGCTGCTGCGCCAGGCTATCTTCACCAGGGTACCTCAGAGGGGTGAGGGTTGTTTCCCTCCTTGCCCCAAACAAAACACTGGCAGCTTAAAACTTCCAGAACCAACTGCCACCATTTCCAAGACCACTCTCCCCATGCTCAGATGAGCCTCGCCCAAGAGGGGACGAGCCTCACTGAAGACGATATGAACCTCACCAGAGAGCAGATCGGCAGGACAACCCGGATATGTGGAACCTGTGATAGACATCTCCAAGCCCACTTGGATAAGGACAGGGCCTCCTTCCTCTAGGTCTCCAGTTTTCCAGTAGCTTGGCAGTCACACCTACAAACCGACCCTGGGCTCCATGTACTCTCATTAACAGGCAAGGCCCAGAGTTTATAAACTAAAGCTCCCAGAAGAGAATGACACAGAATTTCTTGGACATTATATTCTATCCATAACAAGCAATACAAAACTAAACGTCTAACATTGCATTTTTGGCAGGTTTGAGTGGTAGTGGGACTTGTGTCGAAATATTGAATGTAACCAAAGTAGAGAGAGAGTATGGGGTAAATTATCTGCCACACAGGCAGGAGAAGGTTTGGAATGGGGGTGGGGGAGGAAATACTGGGGATTTTGGTGGTGGAAAATGTGCACTGGTGAAGGGATGGGTGTTTGGTGATTGTGTGACCGAAGCTCAAACATGAAAGCTTTATAACTGTATCTCATGTTGAATTAAAAAGAGGGGGGGAATTAATAATAAAATAATAATTCTTTAAAAAAATTATATTTGAAAAACAAATAAAATCAGAAATGGTATCAACAAAACATCAAGTAGTACTTATCCCTGGGCATTTTTTGCTTTTTGGTGCTTTTAAATTTTCCACTTATAGAATATCACATAATAATAATATTAAAAAAAAGAAATTGCGCATGGAGAAAAAGGCTATGTTAAAGCTCTGGCTCCCCAGGCTTTAACAAAATCACAGAAATTACATTCCAGTGCCAAGAGTGACCTAGTCTCCTGTACCTTTTAGTAAGAAAGAGGAGGGGAGATTTATCTCTGCTCTAATGAGGGTCAAGTGTAGTACTGTACAGAAGGATCTTACAATCACAATCAGATATTCAAGGTTTTCAATTACTGTTCCACTTCCTGGTGTGGGGAAAACAAAACTCATTATTCCATATCCAGGCAATACAGTGAGAATTTCCAGGCTAATTTTCAGATTATTTTGTTTATCCATAAAAAATCTCAAGGTGATTTTTGGATATTCATACCAGAGGTCCTTAATCACTATATCACTGTCATCCCATTGCTCATAGATTTTAATTTTAATATTCCTCAGGCTGGAATTGACTTGTCTGTGCTTTAACGGCAGTGGGCAAAGTATATTACTAAATCAAGATTTAGTTGATTCTTTGCTGGACTTCTTTTGGTTATTTATCTACACACTCAAGTATTATTTTACAAAGAAACTGTTATTTTGTGAAAAATAATCACAGAAAAGTGCTAACTACTTATCCGAGAATGCTAACAATGTCAGTAATGAGATTAATATTTGTTGTATAGGAAAACATGCTTCTGAATAGATGACAAGAAAAAATAAATATTATCTACGTTAAAATTTGAATATTAACAAGCCCAGAATTTTGAAAGAAGGAAAGGTGGAACTGCTTTAATGACTGCTTGAACCAATTCAAAAATTGCTCATCCAGCTAGAGATAAAATAAATGAATGATGAAACGATGATTAACAGTGTTAGCGGGTGTCAGACTATAGGAACCGATGCACAAAAAAGTATCATTAAGATTTTGGGGTAGCATATCCAAAAATATAAGTTGGCAGGAAGTTGTAGGAAATGTATTTTCTTTGCAGAATTTAGATCAGAGGTAAGGAAAGGCTTCTCTGCCTTTGCAAAGAGAGGGCTTCTTCACTGTAACTGCAGAGATGTGGATTCCGTAGGAATGATTAACATTATTCATTCTTTATCAGCACTACTTAGCAACACAATGCCATAGTGTGTGGATAGTATTCTAATGACAATATATGATTATTGCCATCTAAAATACTTTAGTTTCATATTTATATAGTCCATGGAAGCCACACATTTTTCGGTTATAATGCACTGCATTGTATGGAAAGAAAATATATAATATTCAGTAAAATAGTTTTATAGCTGACAGGATATTACAGAAGGTGGTTTTGATATTGCTTTAGGATAAATTGAAATATAAAATACAGGGTGTATGATATTTAGAAAATGGAGAAGGGGAGGCTGACCAGAAGGTTGTGGTCCAGCCACAGATAGAGGTTAGGGTCACAAAAGAGTTACAGTCGATAAACCTATTAGTCCTTAAGCCTAATTGAATAGTAGAACCAGTTGGGAAACTTTTGATACCACAGTTTCCTGAATACTCTTCCAGGCTGATTATATCAGAAACACTTGTGGTGATTAGTTGGCATCAGTACTTTATTTTTAGCTCCTCAGATGATTCTGACTCAACATAATGGCTGAGCATGTGTCTCTAAACCAACCAATGACAACAGATGTGGGCGTATTCAAAAATATTTGGAAGCAAAAACTTGAGTATAAAATAGAGAAACAGGCAGTGTCTACATTCAAGGTGTGAGTCTTCAACAGCTTAGAGTAGAGATGGCATGGAATAATTTAGAAAATAATCTCAAAGTTGAATATATTTCAATATATTCAAGAGATCACATTGTGATCCTTTATTCACCTAACATGCCTGCATATCTGTACTCTTGGAATGGCAAAGAAACACCTGTCTATCTGAAAAATAATCTTTAACTAGTGTTGGGGAAAATCATAGCGTCTCAAAACTCACAAGAAAATATGCTTTAAGAATAGATGTCTATTATAGTGGAAAAACTGTATGTTGACACGGCAGCATCTCATAATGAGAATTTTGCACCTGAGATGAGACTTATCCTTTGTTTCTTCAGGACTGAGGTGGAGCAGGTATCCTCTGATGACAGGTTTTCTCAGCAGATTGGCCTAAATGGCCATCAAGTTACATAGCAGTTCTTAGATTTCTGTCTTTTAAAAAATTCATACCCACCTGTGAATGCAGCCTTCGCCACCTCGTGTTGGCCTTGCCTATTTTCTCTTCCTTGCTCTTTCTGTGTTTAATGATTGTATTTTTGTCTGAAAGAGGTAATCTCTATAAGAGACTCCAGCCATGCAAGGCTTATATTATCCATAATGCTCATAGGTAATCACAATGGCCATGGAATGAATTACTCTGTAGGCCAGGCCCTGATTATGAAGCTAACACCAGTGAGACTGGAATAAATGCCACCTAAATTCATGTGGGTTAAGTCCTGCTGTGGGGACGAATTATTAAAATGCTGTCACCAGGGACTGGAGAGATAGTACAGCAGGTAGGAACTTGCCTTTCACTCAGCCAATCTGGGTTTAATCCCCAGCATTTAGTATAGTCCCCAAGCTTTGTCAGAAGTAATTAATGAGTGCAGAGCTGGAAGCAACCCTGAGCGTCATCAGGTGGGTAGCCCCCATCCCCCACAGAAAAGAAATTATGCTGTTATCAGAAACAGAATCTATGTAGGGTAGATGAATATAATAGGCCACGAGGAAAACTCAGTGGGTCCCTAGACATCAACCCCTTCAGGGCCCTTTGGGTTTGTAAAACTCTGCAATAATCGATGGAATATTGGGTCTCCTCCTCAATCTTCTTGCATAGTCATGAGTAGAATTAGAGATTGCTGAGATTTCCTGGCAAAACTCTAGAATCATAAGACAAAAGAACACCTTTCAGGTCAAAGTTTAAATGAACTCCAATTTGTTGGTCCTTCACATAATAATTATCTCTCCTTTCTGAACCCATAGCCCTATCATTCTCTGTTTTGGTGACCTTGATAAACTGATGAATGAACTTTGTATATTTGGATTCTATTCATATGTTCCCACAAACTCCATGCCAGTCATGTATTTCCTCAAAAAAGTAATTGCATAATTATTGGAGTATAAAATCTGAAAATGTGAGAACTCTCAGGATGCAGAGAAAACAGAACAGGATTTATAAAGAGTGATGCTTAAGGAGTTAATTCCCAAAAACCTAAAACAGTGCTTTAAAATGTTCATTTATTTGAAATAGTAGTAAAGGTTTGATAATCTGCCTGGAGGAGATCTTCTAAAACTGCTGATAAAGCTTTTTACAAAAAGACTTTTGTCACAGGGCTATTTATAACAGTAGAAAATTGTAAACAACTTAAATGTCAAACATTTAAATAACATGTGAAACATCCCCTAAAGAACATATCCTCCATTAAAATAGCATGCTTAATAAATTTGCAATGATATCAGAAAAATCACAAAGTAATTGAGCAAGATGGAACATTACATAGCTTGATGAATGCCATCTATATGCAAAAGTAATGGCTTCTAGAAAAAAACAGCATAAATAACTGTTTACATGATGGCAAAACATGACTCTCCTCTCCAACTTTCTACTTTTCTCTAGTGTCTATGTTTTGGGTAAGTATAACCAGTGTTCTTAGTCATCTTGATTGACACATCAGCAGAATTTGACACCACTAATCAATTCCTTCTCCCTGGAAATTCTTACATATATATCCACACCCCACACCCCTTCCCCTAACCACCCAAAGCTTCCTATTGTAGACCAGTTCTCAGTTTTTATTTGTTATTTGCCACTAGGTTTTGTTCTATCACACATATAAGGGAGAGTGTTATCTGTCTGTTCCTGTCCTGACTGAATTCACTCGGCATCATGCTCTCTAGATCCATCCACATAGCAGAAAACTGCATGATTTTGTCTTTTCTTATGACTGAGTATTCTATTGTTTATATGTACCATAGTTTCTATGTCCAGTCATCTGTTTTTAGACAGTTGAGTTGTTTCCGGATTTTGTCTATTGTGAATAATGCTGCAGTGAACATAGATATGCAAATACATTTTCTGAGTAGATTTTTTTGAGTCCTTGGAGTAGATGCCAAAAGGTGTAATTGCTGGATCATATGGAACATCACTTCCTAGTTTTTTGAGAAGTGTTTGTAATATTTTTCTTTCCTTGCTTTTATAGGTTTAGAATTACTACCTACTCCTTAGTGAACTTCTTTTAATAAATATTCAGTACTCTCCTTATCTATAGGAATGCCTTTTGCTTTGAAGATTTTATCTTTAAACTATTAATGGATCTATGGCATCTTTCTTTTAGTTATTTTTGGCTGGTATGATCCTAATTTTGACATTTTAGTTTATTTTATATCTCAGGTACATCCTGTTTCTCCTCACCTGAGAAGAGTGCATGTACGTTGCCCTGTGTTGGATATTAATCCTAGGTCCTTTAGGTTTCATCAGTGAATCCCCCCAGAAAAACTTACTGTGCTCTGAGAGCACCCCTAATCCCCTGAGTTTACCTTTAACCATTTCTTTGTGTTTTACCTCTCATTGTTACATTCCCCAAGTCAGGATGGGTGACTTATAAGTCAAACTTTCTGGTAACTCTAGATTTGACTTGCTATTCTGTTTCCCCTATGACCTTTTTATATTTTACTGTAGAGCAATGTTCTTTGCTCAAACACAGAAAGACCATTAATTCTATGCTCTTAGTATTTGGGAGTTGGCTGACTCTGAAATAGATATACTCCTGGGCATCCATCATAATTACTTGACTCAGGCTTCGGTTGCTATAGTTCCTAACACCCCACAAAGGGAGTTCCCACCCATTGTGGACTGGGATGGACCTGAGGTGAGTGGTGAAGTTACCTTGGCATCACAATGGAGCAGTCTAGGAAGCATAAAATCACGGTCTTGATGTGACAATTATGGCTTAAGAGACAGGACCCCCATGGGGAAGGACAAGCTGAACAGCCTGAGGACTTAGTCTAGGGTTTACAGTAAAAAACATCCATGCCTTTGGAGCCCAAAAAATTAAGTTTTGAAATCTTTATCTTTTACTGTGCTTATACAAAAAACTGCAAGTAATAATAAGAAGTAAACTTAGTTGTTTAATATGTAGCAAGGGAAAGAGAAAGGCAGTATAATGTTTGTTGCCCCTGAGTGAATCTCTTCATATGGCCCTGGGAGACAGAGTGTCTCCTTGAGTTAATCCCCCCAAAGAGAGTTGCCTCCACCAAAATGCTTTCTCTCTGTAAACGATCAACACACTTACGTGCAGTTCTATACCACAACCCCCCTCAGATGTTTCATAGGTAGGCTAACAGCTCTGCATTAAAGGGACCATTTTGACCATCTATCCGTGAGTCCCCATCTCTTTCTTCCTCTGCTGGGGAGACCTGGGGAGCCAGCTCTCCGCTCCAGGCCACCAAACATGTAGTGCACCCACTCATGAACTCACAGCCCTGTGTGTGCTATATAACGGTAAGAGGGTTCAGGACAAGAGAAGCAGGGAGCATCATAAGGGGAGGTGGCAGTCCTAATCCTACCCCCTCTCACATTTCAACAAATATTCTTTCATTTGTCAAAGTGAGCTGGGTAGCCTCTTTGGTTTTCCTCAGGTTAGCTTTGAATTCAGTTCAAATTCAATTCAAACCCTAGGAATTTTTATGTCTAAAACTCTTGGGGATTCATTAAGCAGCTCCATCAGTACGCAGGGGCTAGGGGATACTCCCGACAATGTTCAGGGGACCATTCAGTGCCAGAGAGAACCAGAGACTCATGCATGCAAAGCATGCACTCGACCCATTAATCTCTCTCTCTCCAGTCCTGGATATTTTTTTTCTTTTTTCTTGAATCACCATGTCACTGTGAGATACAGTTACAAAGCCTTCTTGATTGAGTTTCAGTCATACAATTTTCCAACACCCATCCCTCCACCAGTGTATATTTCCCACAACCAATATCAGCCATATCCCTCCTGCCACATCCCCACCCTCATCTTTCTCCCTCTCTCCCCCCCCATCTCCCAATCTCTATCTCTCCCCTCACCCTTTCTTCCCTTCCTTCTCTTACTCTTTCTCACTCTCTCTCATGCCCTCTCTCTACTTTTGGGCATTATCATTTGCAACACAAATACTGAGAGGCCATCATATTTCGTTGTTTGCCCACTTTCAGTACACATCTCCTGGAGTGATCCGTTCCTATCATCATTGTTATAATGATCCCTTCTCTGTCCCAACTACCCTCTCCCCCAGTCCTTAAGGCAGGCTCAAATGATCCAATCGTGGATCATTTGTCCTGACCCTTTTTTTCTACTGTCCTTGGGTGTTAGTCTCTTACTATGTTTTTGTTTATTTGTTTATATCGCACAAATGAGTACAGTAATTCCATGTTTCTCCTTATTCTTCTGACTTATTTCACTTAGCATGATATGTCCATCCATTTATAAGTGAATTTCATGACATCATTTTTTCTAACAGTTGCACAGTATTCCATTGTGTAGATGTATCATAGTTTCTTTAACCAGTCATCTGTTCTTGGTCACTCAGATTGTTTCCAGATTCTTGCTATTGTGAACAGTACTGCAATGAACATACAAAGTGCAGATGTCATTTCTGCTTTGTATTTTTTCAGTCCGGGGTATATTCTCACAAGTGGTATTGTTGGATCATATGGAAACTCAATTTCTAGTTTTCTGAGTAACGTCCATATTGTTTTCCAAAAAGGCTGGGCCAGCATTCCCACCAACAATGAAAGAGAGTCCCTTTATCCCAACATACATGCCAGCACTTGTTCTTGTTCTTGTTCTTTTGATGTGTGCAAGTCTCTGTGGTATAAGATGATATCTCTTTATTGTTTTGATTTGTATCTTCCTGATGATTAGTGATGTGGAGCATTTTTATGTGCCTTTTGGCCATTCAAATCTCTTCTTTGAAGGGATGGGTTCCCAAACTTTGTATCAGGGAAGCATGAGCACAAAAGTGTATAAATCTGTAACTGTACCCTCATGGTGATTCAGTAATTAAAAATAAATAAATTTTTAAAAAAATCTCTTCTTTGAGAAAGTTTCTGTCATTTTCTTTTCCCCATTTTTTGATGGGGTTGTAGGTGGGTTTTTTTTAATAAAGTTTTACCAGGGCCTCATATGTGTTGGATATTAACCCCTTATCTGATGGATGTTGGCTAAATTTTTTTTCCCATTCCATGGGCTGTCTTTCTATCTTGATCACTAATTTTTTGAGGTGCAGAAGCTTCTTAGCTTAATGTAGTCCCATTCGTTTATCTTTATTTCACTTGTTTGGTTAATGGTGTTTTATCTTTAAAGATGCATTTAGCTTTAATATTATGGAGGGTTCTGTCATATTTTTATTCATGTACCTTATGGATTCAGGCCTGATATTGAGGTCTTTAATCCATTTTGATCTGATTTTTAGCAGAAAAGTCATTGGTCTGCAGGTCTGTCTTTATTCCAATACCATGCTCTTTTAATTACTACTTTGTAGTACAGTTTGAAGTGGGAAGGTGACTCCTCCCATCTTCTTTTCCCAAGGATTGTGTAGCTATTCCTGGGCGGTTATTGTTCCATAAGTATTTCGGTAATGTTTTGTCTATTTCTTAGAAAAATGTCATGGGTATCTTTATAGGAACCACATTGAATTTGTATAATGCTTTGGGGAGTACTGCTATTTTAATGATGCTAATCCTTCTGATCCATGAGCAGGAGATGGATCAGAATATGAGTCTAACATGCATCTTCATTTCCTCGGGTCCTCTTTTATTTCCTGAAGTAGTGTTTGCAGTTTTCTTAGTACAGGTTCTTCACCTCTTTAGTTAAGCTGATTCTGAGGTACTTGATTTTCTGAGGCATGGGATTGTTTTTATATCTCTGTTTTCTCTTTTATTATTTGTATATAGGAAAGCCATGGAGTTTGGGGTTTTGATTTTGTAAACTGCCAATTGACTGTGCAAATCCTATTGCTTCTTGGAGCTTTTTTGTAGATTCTTGAGCCTTTCCTCTAAGATTGGGGACAAGACAAGGTTGCTCACTCCCACCACTTTGATTCACTATACTACTGGAAGTTCTTGTCATAGCAATTAGGCAAGAAAAAGATATCAAGGGCACCCAGATAAAAAAGGGGGAAACCAAGCCATCACTATTTTCAGATGACATGACACTATACTTAGAAAATTCTAAATAATCTATAAAACAACTCTAGATATTTTTATTTTATTAACAATGCCCTTTAACTTACCTTTTATCTACTTCTTTATCTCTCCCTAATACTTTTAGCATTTCTTTAGTCCTAAGTTTAAGTTTACCAAGTCTCTTTCCCCTGATCTCAATTTTTATTTTATATGTTTATTGAGGTTCTAATTTTAATTATTACATATCATTACCTTTACTCCTAAAACATCTGTTATCTTCTTGTTCTAATGATCTGGTCAACTAAAGTCACTCTGTAATCTCATAAAGGCCACTTTCTCCCTGCTTTATTTCATCAAATGTATCTTAAGTGTCATTTAACACTTTATATCTGATAATTCCAATATATAAAATATTTTAGGTCAGATTCTGCATGTATACAGATGCTGTTGCATGCACAATGGAGATTTTAAAAAAAACAGAGTATGCTCATTGGAAATTAATAGCAAAAAAGGAAATAGTTTTAATATTGTTATAAAAATATTTTTTATCTGATAAAATGAGGGTCTTACTGAGCTTCAGTAGACTGCAGGTGACACTTTGAAAATGACTTCCAAAAAAAAAATCCATTGATGCAATGAATTATTTCTCACCTATGCATTTAGAATTACCCTCGAGAATTGTCTCTGGCACCTTTGTGAAGGTGTCAATCTTAGGAAAATCAAGAAAATGAACACTCTGATAATTTTCCATAAGGTTTGGTTTTTCTCTAGCATTCTGGTTGAGAAAGAAGGGATAAGAAGCAAAAAATAAAAACAGCACAATGTTATTTTAAAAAGGAACAAAATTCCACCATAGCATGGTTACATTTTTGCTTCTTTCCTAAGGTTATTTGCCCCTTTTCTCTTTAGCATTTCTGTTATCACATAATCCTTCATTTCAACAACCATATCACTTCCACAATGAGAGCTTACTCAAGAAACATGAAAACAAAATAATCTACTTCTTGCCTTTTGAGTTTCAAGTGATTTGGAAGAAAGGAAAAAAAAAGTCAGATTACCTAGTTCCCCAAATGAAAAGGGCAAAGAGTATGTGTGAATAATAGAGCTTAGCCAACGAGGCATTACTGATAATGAGACCTTGAGCCCCGAGCCACCTGTAGACAAAGTCAAAGATTATTGGTTTTGGGGCTGGAGTGATAGCACAGCGGGTAGGACATTTACCTTGCATGTGGCTGACCCGGGTTTGATTCCCACCATCCCATATGGTCCCCCGAGCACCTCAAGGAGTAATTCCTGAGTGCATGAGCCAGGAATAACCCCTGTGTATCACAGAGTGTGACCCAAAAAGCAAAAATTTAAAAAAAAAAGATTATTGGTTTTGTCTAGGAGTGGATCAAGGAAAGGGGCTACTATTTAGAAATTAATGAACCAGATCTATGACTCACTCTACCTGTTTACTAAAGAGACAGTCTAGGAAGTGAAAGGAGCATTGCGTTTCCCCTTGACCCAGAATTGAAAATGAAATGAACCACCTGTGCCCCTTGAGGCCAAGAACCTGAAATGGCCACATAGGATCTGTGTAGCCTCCCTCACTGGGGCAGAAGCAAAAGTTGTAATCTGAGCAACCAGGTGCTTTTGTGCCAGAGCAAAACTGCAGTCCTAAGGAATAAGAGAGAGACAACATTGATCTGATGACAGCCAAAGGCAAGGTGGGGGTCAGGGACCTCTCAATAAAATCCAATTAAAATAAAGAATGACACCAAGGACCAGGCATGCCTCATCACCACCCTCACACACACACACACACATACACACACACACACACACACACACACATACACACACTCAACTTTATACTGCCTCAGCTTTCCAGATCAAGAGAACTTGCAGAGACAGAATAATAAACACTTAATTGACTGCAATTAAGTTTTGACATCCAGCAGAGTAAGAGTTCATACTGGTAATTAATTGCAGTTTTAGAAAATGAAGAATGCTGCTTTCATTGAACAACTCCAAACATAAGTGTGACAAGGACTCGATTTCTTGGATCTCTTCACCGAGGCTGCAGGTGGAAGGAGTAGCGGGATGAAGGACAGGGAATCTTCCTCTCAGTCTCTGTGGGAGTCGCACTGCAAATGAGGTTCCTCATGATGCTTTACTGCTTTGTTCTGCTCAGCAAAGCTCTCAGCCAGAGAACATTATAGATGTGCAAGAGCCAAGGCCCGTGCCAGCTCATAGAGCAAGGGTCTCTAACTCACAGAGAAAGGAGTGGGGCCTCTGCCAGACATGTATCTTTTTAGGCATCAGTCAGACCCTGATTTCATCTGACAAACCAGGTGAAATAAGACTGTCATAATCCCAGCACACACCAGGCTAGCTCAGTAATGGAAGGAAATGCTATTGCTCTAGGCATTTGCATAGCATCGATTGATCAGGCGTTCTCAGAGCTGCAGCACTGGGGAGGACTATTTATTCTCACATCCTGGCTGCTTTATGATCAGGCCACAGTCCCTAACAGTGAGAATAGGCAGAAAGAACTCAATGGGAAGAGGCTCAGGCAGAGTATAAGAGTACGGGACTGGGTGTCAGAGAAGCTGGATTTTTATTCACAACTCTGCTAACCCCTTGCTGGGTTACCTGGGGCAAGCTGCCAGCCCTCTGTTCTGTTGGCCTCTGTGCTGCACACTGCTTAGATCCCTCTATTATAGTATGACTCCTGAACCAACGTTTGAGGTCCCCATCATTTTGCAGGAGCTTGGCAGTCACACCCACAAACTGCTCCCGGCACCATGCAATCTCATCAACAGCCAAGACCCAGGGACTATAAACTAAAGCTCCCAGAAGAGAATAATACAGAATTTCCTGAACATTAGATTCTGTCCATAACAAGCAATACAAAATTAACTGTCTAGCTTGCTTTTTCAGCAGGTTTGAGTGGTGGTGGGACTGGTGTCGAAATATTGAATGTAACCAAAGTAGAGAGTATGGGGGAAATTGTCTGCCACACAGGCATGGAAAGGGTTGGAATGGGTTGGGGAGAGGGGGAAATACTGGGGATTTTGGTGGTGGAAAATGTACACTGGTGAAGGCATGGGTGTTTGATGATTGACCGAAGCTCAAACATGAAAGCTTTGTAACTGTATCTCACAGTGAACCAATAAAAGTGAATCAATAAAAAGCGGAGGGGATAATAATAAAATAAAATTAACGTTCTGAATTTAAGAAAAAGTAATGTGGTGTTCATGCCCAATTCAATCAGCTTAACCAATGGCTGAATAAATAACAGTACTCCTACATTATTTAAAAAAAATTGCTAAAGATTTTGGGACATAGCTTAAGTGGGAGAATCATGCTTTGCTAATGAAAGTCTCTTAAGTTTGATCCCCAGAACCTCATGATCCCCTGGGCACCAGTGGGTGTAGTCCAGCAACAAGAGAGGAACAAAGGGAAGGAAGGAAGGAAGGAAGGAAGGAAGGAAGGAAGGAAGGAAGGAAGGAAGGAAGGAAGGAAGGAAGGAAGGAAGGAAGGAAGGAAGGAAGGAAGGAAGGAAGGAAGGAGGGAAGGAAGGAGGGAAGGAAGGAAGGAGGGAAGGAAGGAGGGAAGGAAGGAAGGAAGGAAGGAAGGAAGGAAGGAAGGAAGGAAGGAGGGAAGGAAGGAGGGAAGGAAGGAGGGAAGGAAGGAAGGAGGGAAGGAAGGAGGGAAGGAAGGAAGGAAGGAAGGAAGGAAGGAAGGAAGGAAGGAAGGAAGGAAGGAAGGAAGGAAGGAGGGAAGGAAGGAGGGAAGGAAGGAAGGAGGGAAGGAAGGAGGGAAGGAAGGAAGGAAGGAAGGAAGGAAGGAAGGAAGGAAGGAAGGAAGGAAGGAAGGAAGGAAGGAAGGAAGGAGGGAAGGAAGGAAGGAGGGAAGGAAGGAAGGAGGGAAGGAAGGAAGGAAGGAAGGAAGGAAGGAAGGAAGGAAGGAAGGAAGGAAGGAAGGAGGGAAGGAAGGAAGGAGGGAAGGAAGGAAGGAGGGAAGGAAGGAAGGAAGGAAGGAAGGAAGGAAGGAAGGAAGGAAGGAAGGAAGGAAGGAAGGAAGGAAGGAAGGAAGGAAGGAAGGAAGGAAGGAAGGTAGACAAAATCATGTTGAGATAACAAGCAGTTTTATTAAGCCTAAGAACTTAGCTACTTAGTTATGTTTGTCTCTAGTGAAGAGATCTTTGGGTTTTGTGGGCGAAGGTGGGGTAATGCACAAGAAGACTAACTGAATTATAGGGAATCTCTTTCCTGGAAATGAGATGGTTAACATAGAGAAAAACTCTAGTGAATTATAGATGTACACACACGGATGGGGGTGGTGATGTGTATAACTTAGCCCCTTGGCTCCATTTGTCACTTATCCCCCAGTACCTGAATCCAACGACTAGATTAAGGATATTTACATTGTCCACTCTAGTAATCGGGTAGCAGCCTCTTCCTAACACATGCTACTTGGTTTGCTGAGTACAATGCCCTAAGCTCAGTCCTGTAATAGTTTTAAATCTAATGATTCTCCAGGGTCTTAAGAAAGCAGGCACTTGCCCTGGAATCTTCCCTTCTTTCAGACAAATTGCTTTGTGATACGATGCATGCAACTCCAACAAAGTTGAGGCCCCTGTCATCAACTTCAAGACTGGTGTGATAGTGGAAGAGGCATCTAAATATAGTTTTTCTGAAGTCTTTGAGGCAGTGTGGGAGGAAGTATTGTGATAAAGTGCATGAAACACAGGAAAGGGTCTTAACAGTCCTCTAAGCTGATTCAGCAACCTTTTTCCAGGTTTCTCTAAGCTTCTCAAGCCCCCTTCCTCTCTGAATTCCTGGCCTGCACTCTTCTACCTTTACACCTGCAGTCTGGAATGTGTTCTGGACAGCCACCTGTTGGATGGCCAGTTAGAACCAAGGCAGTTAGACCAATGGCCTTTAGTCTTCAAGCATCTTTGGACTGGCAGTTGAATATCACTGTTCCGGGTTCTCTCTTCCCCCAAATTCTCTCAAAATATTCCAAGGAAAGAGGAAATGGGCTGACAAAGAAGGGGGTGGGGGAAGGAAACACATTACTAAGGATCTATCATGCTCTAAACACTTAACTTCATCTGATCTTGACAAAGTATACTTATCTCAATCAAGTAGGAAGTAAGACCCAAGATGTCCAACTAAGTTACCCAAGGTCACAGAGCAATTAAGTGGCAAACAATGGATTCAGAAAGTGACTATGTCAAGGTCCTGGTCCAATTACACCCCAAATAATTCATATCTTCCTGAGAGCTTGAGAGCCAAGCCCTGGGGACTCACAGAGGGGCATTGAATAGAGCGAAAGTACAGAGGTGACAAGCTGCTAATCACAGTTTGACCCTCATTAGAATAAATGTTCCAATTAATGTTCAATTTTGTCTCCTTGGAAGGTTTTCTTTATAGTCCAAGTACGATGCGAAGTTCACATTCTAAAAATGGCCATCTGTATGATTTAAAATTCAGGCCCTCAATTAAGTCTTCCTGTGAAGATTTAATTAAGACTCTCCCTGTGTTTGTACCAATCTTTGCTCCTATCTGTCTGAGTGCCTAGAATTTAACTCAGTGTTTGCGGGAGTGAGAAATGGAGAAGACTGATATATGTATTTTTATCTGTAAGTCTCACACAACTTTAAACCAGCAACTTTAAAACACTTAGGACCTGATACATAAGAATAAATGTGAGCCTGTGCGTGGTGCTGCTTGCTACATGGATTCCTTTTGCTTGCACTGGTCTGAAGTCCTGCTTGTTCTTTAAGAGCAAAGATATGAAGTTCAATGAGGATCTCCAAAGTCTGTTTTGTCCTCATTGCTCCTACTAAAGCCGATTTGATTTCTCCTTTGTACAGATACTACAATGTAGAGTGCTCACTGCTTTTGCATCTCTTCCTAGAATGTGAGCAAGTTGCGGAGAGGATGTGAGTTACATTCTCAGCAGACAGCACGGTGTCTGAGGTCAAGTAAATGGCAAACAAAAGCTACAAGTTGGTGATCTTTAAAGAGACTAAAGGTGGGGCTGGAGTGATAGCACAGCGGGTAGGGTGTTTGCCTTGCACGTGGCTGACCGGGGTTCGATTCCCAGCATCCCATATATATGGTCCCCTCAGCACACTCAGGGGTCATTCCTGAGTGCAGAGCCAGGAATTACCCCTGAGCATCGCTGGGTGTGACCCAGAAAGCAAAAAAATAAAATAAAATAAAAATAAAAATAAAGAGAATTGTCAGGAATGAAGAAACTGGGGACATTGGTGGAGACACAGTCACAATGCTGGTGTTGGAACACTCTATGTCTGAAGCAACTGTATTATAAACAACTTTGTAAATTATGGTGTTTTAATAAAAATAATTTTTTTTTAAAAAAAATCTAGGCATAGGAAACTCAAGCTCAGAGAGGATACTTTCTTTTTTGGGGGGAGGATGGTTTGGGACCACACCTGGAAGTGCTTAGCGTTTATTCCTAGTTCTGTGCTCAGAAATAACTTCTGATAGGACTTGGGGGACCATATGAGGTCCTGAGGATCAAACCCAGATTGGCCATGCTCTACCCACTGTACTATATTCCCAGCCCCTCCCCATACACATTATTTTTTAAAGTTATTATTTAGCCACCGTGAAATTACAAAGTTAGTCATGATTGGATTTCAGGCATACAATGTTTCCACATTGACCCCTTCACCAGTGTCCACTTCCCTCCACCAGCCCTTCCCCCTACTTGTCCCCATCACCAATGTGCCTTAAAGAGGAGCATCTTGCTTTTTTATGATTTTGCACTGTGGTTTACAGTACTGCTGCTTCTAAGGTTTCATAATGCTTTACCACCTCTTACTACCACCTCCTCCTCCTCCACCTCCTCCTCCTCCTCCACCTCCTCCTCCTCCTCTTCATCTCCTCACAGTTCCCCCCCTCCAGCCCCCCCTTTGAATGCTTCCTTCCAGGCATTATTATTACTTAGGATCAAAGACTTAGCTTCTTTTCTGCTGACAAATTGGCAGGAACAAAGAAACTAATAATAAATGACTAATATTTACTGACTGTTCACTGAGCCAATTGCCGACAAAAAAATAAACAATAAAACCTCTCATAAATATTTTCTTAGCTAATCAATTAATCCTTCAAATTACTGGAGCTACAACAGTTCCTGTTTCAGATCTGCAGACACTGCAAGTTAGCTCCCTTGCCCAAGGCTGCAGGTTAGCTGGCTGGAGCACAGCCCAGTCCCAGTCTCAGTCCAGAGGCAGCTGCCCTTCTTCCCCCCTGCCCCAGCTCCTCACCCTCCAATAAACGGGGCTGTCCACTCTGGAGCCCGCCCTTCATCAGGAGAAACTGAAATCACAACAGCCAAAGTGCTAAGTCAGCTCAGCCCAGCAACATAGATTGTGTTTCCTCCGTCCTGTCCTAATTAATCACATCCTTCGGAACATGAAGGAGAGGAAGATTGGGTTTTTGTTCAGCTGATAGAATGGATTCTGTTCCCATCTGGTACCTTTAAGACTCTTCTAAGTGAGCCAAGCAGACAGCACTTCAGCGTAACCTTCTGGCTGGCAATCAACATTTCCCTAGAATGCTGGACCGTTTGACCAAGCCTCAGCCCATCTGGATCCACCAAGACTTGGGCAGTTCTAGCTTCTTTGTAAAGGTGCAGTTATTCAATATTTTGGGCTCTGAGGGCCCTGTGATCTCTGCCTCAACCACCCAGCTCTGCCCCGGTAGTAGGAGCACAGCCAAGGACATGTGTGAGAGAAGGCATGGCTGTTTGCCCATAAAATATTACTGTGCATTCTGAAATTTGAGCTCCGTGATTTTCATATGCCATATAATATTTTCCTCCTGTTGACTTTTCATCCATGTAAACATTTGAAAACTCTTTCCAAGGTCGAAAGCTGTATAGAAACGTGTGGAGAGCTGTGTAATCTCTGGGTGGCTAGGGAAAGCCCGAGCTCATCTCCCTCTTGCCGCCCTCACTTGGTGGACTTGAGCGACCCCCACCCGGGCAGCCCATGCCCTGGGCAGATGAAGGAGGAAATGAGGCCACCAGACTGGTTGGTGATAAGTGGCCGTTCATTCCATTCTCCCCACAGGCCTGTTCCAGTCTCACTAAGCTCCCCATTCTAGTCTCACACTGCCCCTCACTCCTGTCTCCTCCTGTCTCTCCCGCTCTCTCTCCGTGCCTCCTCTTGCAGTCTCATCTCTCCACATGCCTGTTCCTGCATTCTTCCCCTACATTCTTCTCCCTATGCCCCCCTTGCTAGTCTCCCTGTGCTCCATCTTGCTGCCCTGTTCTCTCTCTCTCTCTCTCTCTCTCTCTCTCTCTCTCTCTCTCTCTCTCTCTCTCTCTCTCTCTCATCCCCCTTCTCTCCCCCCTCTCCTCAACTCTCTGTGCATTGGGGGTAGACAATCAATATATCAAAGGCCCTTCCTGATGGCCCATCAGGCTCAAGGGCAGAAATACCACCTAGGATTTTTTCTCCTCTTTTTAGTCCAATAGCTTAATTAACATCTTAGTTATACTTCTTAATATTAGTTATTTTTGTATGGACACAGTAAGAGATACATTGAGCTTGTAGGATGCTTCTCCTGGGGATATCTCACTATAGATTCAGATTACAGTGCTCAGGCAGGATTAATCATTCTTAACCCCAGCAAGATCTGAATCTACTTATTACTTTTTGGATCATGACCATGCTCTTAACTTATACTTAAGTATTATGGTGCTTTGGCCTGGCCCATTTCAATGCCAGGGTAGCTCACATCTTGCCCTGGGTCCATCCAGTCCCTTGTTGGGACCCTGCTTTGGGGATGCTATGAAGTAAGGGAAACTGAGGCTTAAGTCAAGAGAACAGATGCCCAGGGGTGAAAATTATACAGAGTTTAATTAACTCTCAAGTTACAAAAGCATAGCATTAACTGTTTTCCTGTGTCTATACAAAAAGGACATTGCTCTGAATTAACTATGCAAAGGACTTAAGGAGAAGAGAAAAAGCAATATTTACAAGTTAACAGAGCACAAAGAAAGAGGTTACAAATAAACACAGAAGAATGGGAGCACTGTGATGGGAGTAACCCAATAAACCTAAGCTCCCTGTGGTAAGGCAGAAAGGACAAACCAATGTTATCCTACAGAGAGCTGGATAAGAATCCTGACTCTACTATTTATTATTTCTGTGCCTTCCAATACCTTGTTTATTGGTTTTGTACTCAAATCTTACACCTGACTCTGTGCTCAGGGATTACTATTGGCAAGAGACAATATGTGGTGTTAGAGAATGAACCTGAGTCAACAACTTATGCAAGGCAAGCAGCCTACCTGTTTATAATAACTCTTGGTCCCCCAACATATTAAATAAATTCTCCTAACTTTCCTTTTGGACCATGAAAAGTTGACATATCAGTTATGTACCCTGGGTCTACTTTGTGACTGGCATTGATAGTCATGTGATAGATAGATAGATAGATATAGATAGTGATATATATACATATATATCATAGTGATATATATACATATATATCACTGTCACTGTCATCCCTTTGCCCATCAATTTGCTCAAACGGGCACCAGTAATGTCTCCATTGTGAGACTTGTGACTGTTTTTGGCATATTGAATACACCACACGTAGCTTGCCAGGCTGTGCCATGCGGGCAAGATACTCTCGGTAGCTTGCCAGACTCTCGAGAGGGACTGAGGAATCGAACCCAGGTCAGCTGCGTGTGCTGCGTGAACGTTCGTGCAATCGGAGGCGCTGAGATAGGAACGCGGAAGAAATGCATTGATTGGAGGACTAAGGCTCGCTCTGGCTCTTAGCAAAGGCAGAGGGGCTCTGGACCACCTTTTATTGATCATGGTACCTCTAAAGAGCGCAATATAGTGACGTCACCAAAGGCATCAAAAAATGTTACAGGGAGAACATTGAGAAAATGGAAACATTGTTTCCTGTATGGGTAAGCCTATAGCCTCGGGAAAAGAATACAGAACTGAGAAGGAAAAGATACAAACCGAAACTGAAACCTACAGGCACCTGGATTTACATCCCAAAGACAAAGCTGGGCTTGCACCTGAAATCTACAATTTACAATATCAAAGGTCAGGCCTGGCTAACACCATCTGCATGTCAAAGACCAGCCAGGCTTCTGTGAGAGAAGGAAAAACTGCTCTTTTCAGTATTCTGAAATTATTTTTCTGAAGGCAGCTTGAAGGGGGAAAATATTCAGCTTCATCCAAACCAGTCAGGACACACGAGAAATCTCGCCCATTTTCATGGGTCCCTATGTTCCTGTCCGTAGCACGGTACAGTATACATGGGCTCGCCCTGATAGCTCAGTCCAGCCCCAACACGCGTGTAAGGCAAACGCCCTACCGCTATTCTATCACTCCAGCCCATATGTGTGTGTGTATCACTTATATCACTTGTCATCCTGTGCTCATCGATTTGCTCAAGCAGGTGCCAGTAACATCTCCATTCATCCCTGTTGCGTAGCCCAATGGTGTCTGCTCACTCCAGGAACACGAAGAGCCTCAAACCGTTCATTCAGGGTCTTTATGAAGAATTCTGACCATCTCATAGGTGGGTGGCCACGTGTTCTTTTGACGACCCATGGAATCCAGTTGGTAACAGCTCTAGTCCATTGGTCATCTCCAAATCGCATTACGTGTCCGGCCCATCTGATTTTCGATGCCTTGGCAAACAAGACATCGTCCCTGATTCTCGATCATCGATGGAGGTCAGAACTCTGGATTCCTTCTCTTACTTGAGTGAAATGTGATACTCCAAGCATAGCTCTTTCGATTCCTCTTTGGGAGACCCAATAGTATTCTCATCCTGTTTTCATAGGGTGCAGGTCTCTGAGGCATATATTAGTGCAGGAAGAATGGAAGAATGGTGAAGTTGAACAGATGTGCCTGGAGCCAGAGGTTCTTCATTCTCTTAACAACTTCTTCGATGCTCTTGAAGGTGCTCCATGCTTCTCTCTTCCTCTGTGCAGTTCTAGCACCCAGTCCTTCATCACGTTGAGTTCTCGACCCAAGTATACATAACTGCTGCGTTTGGAGATATTCATTTCTTTGAGAACAAATGGAACATCAGGAACTAGTTCATTTCTCATGAGCATTGTCTTCGTGAGATTCACCTGCAGTCTGACATTTCCACACTCATGATCGAAGTCAGCCAGCATTTGTGCCACTTGGCTAATGTTTGGTGTTATTAGAATGAGGTCATCAGTGAAGTAGAGGTGGTGTAGTTGCTGACTGTTTATCTTCACTCTCATTCCTTCCCATTACAGTTGTTGCATGATGTCCTTGAGTTTAAGTTTAAGTTTAAGAAAAGAACTCCCAGAAAACCACCAACTGGGAGCTCTCTGGCACTACTGCTGCAATATGGGAAGATACTATCATTGACAACATCGACAAGGAATACGATTGACTGGTTCTGCACCTCCATGACTGTGCAAGGAATGCCAAGAGTGAGAAAGCCTGTCCTCAGGAACTATCTAGCTCATTTACCAACATGGTTTGGAGAGAGCCTCAGGCAATTACAAGCTAACGTCCAAGCATGCAAATCTGTGCAGAGAAGTGATAAAGGAAGACCTCAAAGAGAGAAGAGCAGCAGTGTTGGCCGATGCAGCAGAAGCTGGGAAAAGTATTCACAATGCCCACCTGCCGTTCACCAACTATAAGACCAAGATGACTGCTCTCTGACATCTTGATGGATCTATCACATCTTCCAGAAGGGCAATGAAAAAGGTTATCCATGACTTCTACTTGGATCTTTTGATAGCCACATCCACCTGCCCACATATCAAATTCCACAGGATGGATATGTCCTTCCCAATGTCCTCCCTTCTGAAATATGAGACGCCATTTCATTGGTAATGACGTGTACAGCACCCAGTCCAGACAAGGTCAGACCCAAACACCTGAAGAGTCTGCCACCAGTACTCATCAATACACTGGCTTGGCTCTTCACACCCTACCTGTCTGAATGCAAGGTTTCGTCCCAATGAAAAACTAGCAGGACCGTCCTGTTGTACAAGAAGGGAGACATCCACGACATCAGCAACTATCACCTAATCTGCCTGTTGTCTGTCATCTACAAGTTATTCACTCAAGTCATCCTGAATAGGATTGGCAGAACACTAGACGAAGAACAACCATGTGAGCAAGCCAGGTTCCGAAAAGTATTCAACATGATCAACCATATCCACAGGGTGACCAAGCTCACTGAGGTTTCTCGAGAGTTCAAGATGCCACTCTGTCTTATGTTCATCAATTTAAAGAAGGCTTTTGATTCTGTTGAGACTGAAGCAGTCATCAAAGCCCTAGCCAAACAGGGTGTTCAAACTCAATATATCAGGACCCTCCACGAGCTGTATTATGGATTCACCACCAGGATCTCACCATTCTACAAGAAAGTGATCATTGATGTAAAGAGAGTGGTTCCACAGGGCGACACCATTTCACTGAAATTCTTCAGTGGCACCTTCAAAAACATCATATATATGTGTGTGTATGTGTGTGTATACATATATATAATTTCATCCTTATACTGACAAAAAGATGCAAAAACTATGTAATTTCCTTTATTTTGACAATTACAGGATAGAAATTATAAATATAATTATGCCTGAACTGGCCGCTTTTGTTTATTAAGACTGATCAATTTTCCCATATGTTCAATTACACTGCGCCTGCCTCTTCAAAGATTCTGGGTTTTGTTAAGAATTTACAGTTGTATAGCACCTTAGAGTAAATAATTTGATCTAATTAGAATTATTTGACCCAATTAGAATTACTTAAAACTCCCAATGATCACTAATTCTATCTATATGCCAATGAGAATTTGATTCAGATATACTCACTGAAACACTGAATAAAATAAGGTAATATTTGCTAAATATCTAGCACAGTGCCTGGCAGGTAACCAATTTTGTATGCACCTTCCATAATGACAAGATCAAATTCTGAGAGCTATTTCTTGTGTAACGTGAGTACCATACAGAAACATGAGAACAATGCTTTCAAAGACATGTGGAAACAAGCAAGACTTTTCCATGAGGCTAACATAAGTCTACCTGGTATGTAAATTCAAACTCTAAAGTTCTCTTGTTTCCAGACTTCTCTTTAGTGTCTGCCTTCAGTCAGTTGCCCACTAAAGTAGGCATTATTTACTATCACTCTACTGCTTTAGTGATCCAACCTTCACCCTTCACCTAGATAGTCAAGCTTCCTTCTACACCTGTCATGGCCCTATTGGTGTCCCTTGTCCCAACCTTTTGAGAGCTCCTGTGAGCTGTAGCTCAGTTCCCTGCTAGACTATTGACTATATTTTCCAAAGTATCTGATGCCGTGTAGCTCAGATTCTTTCAGATAACTCTGATCTAACAACAATCTGAATAGTGCTTTCTTTGTTCAGCTTCTCAAGAGTCAGAGTAATAGTTTGGCAAAAAGAGACTGGGTTCTGGAATCAACAAGTCTAGTTTTAAACACCAGCTCCCCAGCATACTAACAATTGGGTGAATTACTTAACTTTCTATACCTCAGTTACTTCTACTGCAAAATGGTATTTATAATAATAGCGCCTACTTGAGGGATTGTGAAAAGAATGTAATTTATTCTTATATTAAAATGCATAATAACTGGCACAAGGTAAGTTCTCTGTTTGATATTGTGATTGTTTTTATGACTTTGATTGTTTCATTGTTTTTAATTAGTCAGTTGATTCAGTTAAGTCTCCTTTTTTTATAGTGGATAATGCATGAGTTAGCATGCATTAAAGCAAAATAGCCAGTTTTTATTGTGGATCTAATTTAGACAAAACCTCAATTTCTTAATCTAGTTATTAAGAAAATTATCTCTTAGAAAATATCTAAGGAGGTCATCCATATCACCCAGGGATGGTGCAGACCTTTGGGAACTTTTTTGTACCTGTTTCTGTGAATGCCAATTTAAATTTCTCCAATCCAGGTGTGTTGACCAGACTGGTAATCTACCCTTTCTGCCCCATCCCACCATGAAAAGTCTGTCTCAATCCCCAGGGACTGTGCAAACACCTGTTACCTATTGTACTTCACACTAAGGGTAGCTGGGAAGCTACATGATCTTATCTCAGTGTCCCAGACACCTCCACAAAAGTCCCAGCAACTAAAAGAGAAAAACTAAATCACCACTTGCCTCCCCTGCTGAAATACCCTTACAGGGTAATTTTACCTTAGGGGTTAAAAAAAAGTATTTTTACAGGGAAAATTCTAATAACAGAGACATAAACAGTAACCTATTAGTGCAAAACAGTGAATCAGGTCAGTACTCAGATCATCAGGAATGCAAAACTCCACTGTCACCACCCACAAGGCCCTAAAAACAATGGGAAAGAATATTAAGGAATTCAGCTGTATTGTCAGACAGAGAAACCTAAAGTCCAAGCAAGTTCCTCAAATAAACACTCAATGAGGAGGTGATAAAAATTAAGCAACCACTGGAAGAGAAATTTAATCACCCAAAGAATTGATTCAAAGTATGGAAGAATTCCTGGAAATGGAACTGAAGGAGCTGAAGAATACAATAACAAGTCACAGTGACCAAACTCTGCATGCAGGGAACTGCATGCAGAGAAGACAAAATAAAACCAAACAACAATGAAGTGGAAAAATAAAATAGAAGAAAAAGAATAGCAGATAATTTAAGATACTTAACGGATAACAGGAGGAGGAATAACCTCCAAATTATAGGAATTCCTGGAAAGAAATAAAGAAAGGGGAAGAACATCTTGTAGAAGAGTTAATAGCTCAAAACTTCTCTAATATCTGGAGGGAGAGACTTTCTTATGAATATAAAATTTTTTCACTGTCCAACTATGACAATGGCAGAGGTCAAATATGTTGTCTCACTTAATGAGATTGACAGTTGTATGCAATACAAGAGAACAGGTTTCAGAAGAACTTGTATTTATTTAATTAGACACATTCTCATTTATTTCGGGGACCAATAGAGAACAGGATATACTAGTGGCATTTATGACTTATGAAGAACAATTGAAAATCTCAGTAACAATGCTTTTTGAGAAGGGTGTTAACTGATGAAAATAAATGTGATGATTATTTACCTAATTGAGCAGTGATGACTGAGGTGCAAGCCACTTTCCCAGAATTAATAATGAGTTATGGAGTTGACAGTTTAGACCATTAGCTTTGCCAGTACTTAATCTTGGTGAAGGGCACAGTGCCAGGATAATATTAGTATTGTCAAATGAGCCCCAAACTCAATAGATAAGAGATTGCTTCATTGAGAATTCTTTTTAGTTGCCAGCTAAATACCTGACATCAGGTTGGGCAGTGATTTCCTATCATTAGCAAATATTCACACCATGAAATCTTCAAATTTTGTGTGATCAAGTATTTAGTTGTTAATAAAAGAAAAGTGGGAGAAAGAGGGACCCTTAACAACAGAAAATACAAACACTTGTGCAACTTAAAGCTAAACAGTGATGTCCATATCACCACATTTGTGCTGTTTTCAGTTGCCCCTCCCCTTATGCAATGCAGCAAATGTTCATTTGCTTCTCACTTGTCAAGAAAAAATGAGCAACTGGATTTGCTAAGTGTTCCTTTTCCCCAAAATTCTGCTCTGCATGAGAAATCAAATGGCAGTGACAGCAATTAGGAATCTAAGAAGTGATGATTCAACTTGTTCCCTGTGCAAGACAAATCCGACATTAATGACCTTTGCCTGTTCAAGAAGCTTGCAAATCGGCTTAGTTAGCCAACACTTCCTTCTTTATCTGGCAGCACCAAGTATCCTACCAGGCATTATGAAGGGGCAGAGACTAGAAACATGAATAAAACCAAACCACTACCACTCAGGAGTTTACAAGCTAGCAGAGAAGAACAAGGGGCACTACTTAAAAAAAATCTTGGGTATCAAAATCTCCAGTTGTGTTCCTCCTTCTAACAGCTTGACTCTGTATTCATTATTTTAATCTACCTTGAAGGAGAGGGTTAATGTGTCTCATTCTGCCCTGTGCATCCACCAGTGCCATAGGCAGCCAATCAAGCAAACCTGGCAGTAATGCAGTAATTATTATAATAGAAAGTCACCAAGCTCTGAACACATAAGAAGACAGTGTTCTTATCTAATGATATAAAATAGTTTCTACTCTCCCACAGTATAGCAGAATTGGAGAGAAATAAAAATTAATGTATTAATACATTATAGTGCTTTGATAATAGAGTAAGAAGATAAACCGAGGAGAGCATTTTTTTGTATTAATAAAAAGGCAATCATGGAGTCAGGCAATAGCTCAAGGAATAAAGCACATACCAGACATGTGCAAGGCCCTGGGTTTGATCCCCGGCTCCACCTGCTCCTATCACCTTCAGTTGTGGTTCTGAAGACCCCAAAGCATCACCAGAGTGCTGATGGTGGCCCTGATCACTTACCCACCAGGTCTGTAATGCCAGGTTGAAAACAGCCTACATGGCCCTGTTCTTACCCCACTCTGTCAGCACCATGTAGTAGTTATTGTCACAGAAAGTCACCAAGCTCTGAACATGCACTTAATAATACAATGTTCTTATCTAGTGATATAAAATAACTTCTATACTCCTATATAATTTTATACTCCCATAGGAAGTGTCCCTGTTGTTTTTTAAAGGAGGCTAAATAAATTAAATCTAGAGGTTATTTTAGTAATATTTTTATAATTATTGATAAAGTATTTATTAAGTAGAGGTGCCTAAAGCACCTCTAAAGTCAAGCAAATACCAAGAAGAAAGGGACTGACAGAGTGAACGTCGAGTATTCCCAAAGAACCCTGAGAGGTTCTAGAAAAAGCTTTCCTGAAAATATCTTCTTAGTCCTTATCAGCTTAACCAAAACTCTGCAGTTATTTCTGCAAAACTCCTTGACTAACTTAACATGACTATTAGAGTAATTCCCAGTGAACTTCTACATTTCTGCTTTCACCTATGTGAGTCAGACATTTGTTCCCAAACCAATTTATGCCAGTTGTACTCACTGTTGAAATTATATCATTAAACTAGCATTAAAGAGTAGCTGTTTCTGTGAAAATTAAGTTGAATATTTTGGAAGGATGACTTTCATTTTTTACCAAGTTACCAAGTAGAAGAAGCAATAGAATTAAGCACAGAGAATGCAACTATAAAAGAGTGAAGTAAGATTATAAAAATCCTTAAAATGAGATTCTGCCTCAAATTACATTACTGGCATCTCAGTTTCTCACTTCCAATTTAAGAAGTCAGACCTGGAAATCATAAAAGATGCATTATGGATGTATTTTATGTAACCCCTCCCAAAAAAGAATAGGGCATAAATTCAAAGTCTTAGCCTTACATTAAGGAAATGCATAAATAATTTTATACTTTTTACTAATATTCTTTAAAGGAAGTGTGCCTGTATTTTCTTTTTTCACTAACTTTTTCAGCTGTTTTTGATCATTTAAGCAGCTGTCAGTATGACAGTGCTGATTGGAGGGTTTCTCTTAGAGAGTGAATCTGAGATAAGAAGAAAAAGTTCAGGCTGAGGAGGCAGAGAGGACGGCTCCCAAGTCACCATATGGCACTTGAAGTGATTCTGGGAGCCAACATTTGACAAACCACAACCTCAAACCAAGACAAACCTTTAGAAATTTGTTTTAACTTTCTTTATATGGTTACGGTAAGTTCATGGTATCGATGTAAAGCTACTGCATACCCTGCCATCAAAGTGTCCGCGATGCTCCGGTGCTGTCCTTTCACTAAATCATGCCTTGCTGGGAAACAGTTGTGCGCATTTGTGACAGGTCTGTCCTTTGGGTTTCCTCTTGACATTGCCTGAGTTGGGGGTTCAATACAGGGACTTTGTACAGGCATGTAGGAAGGTATTCATCTTGCCTACAGAAAGGTTGAAATCAGGCTCTATTTTTCTAGTCAATTTTCTCAACATAAGACATGGGGCTGGAGCAATAGTACAGTGGGTAGGATGTTTGTCTTGCACGCAGCCAATCCGGGTTCAATCCTCGGCATCCCATATGGTTCCCCAAGCACCACCAGGGAGTGATTCCTGAGTGAGGAGTCAGGAGTAACCCTTGAAATTCACTGGGTATCAAGGACAGTAGATACAAAGGCCAGGAGGATTGCCTAATAGCTGGAAGCCTGTTTCATGAGCGGAGGGGAGAAGGCAGATGGAATAGAGAAGGGATCATTAAGAAAATGATGACTGGAGGAACCAGTTGGGATGGGAGATGCATGCCGAAAGTAGATGATGAACTAAACATGATGACCTCTCAGTGTCTGTGTTGCAAGCCATGATGCCCAAAAGTAGAGAGAGAGTTTGGGGAACATTGTCTCCCATGGAGGCAGGGGGAGGGTGGGAAAAGGGGGGTATACTGGGGATATTGGTGGTGGGGAATGTGCACTGGTGGAGGGATGGGTGTTTGATCATTGTGAGAGTGTAACCCAAACATGAAAGCTTGTAACTATCTTACAGCAATTCAATAATTTTTTTTGAAAAGAAAGAAAATCACTGGGTGTGACCCACAAAGCCAAAATAATAATAATAATAATAATAATAATAATAATAATAAAAAGTAAGACACTGTTGCCTATATCAGAAAGCAAAGTAGAGAATACAATAAATATCAAATCCTTCAATTCTTGGGAGAGAAGTTATTAAAAATTGTCAGGTTCACAAATCATGGAGAAATATGAAACTCTCCTTCATAGGATCACGTAGAACCCACAAATAAGGGCAAGAGTTTGATTGCCACGTAGAAAGAAGCGTGGACACCTGAATGCTCCCCCTAAGACCCTCGCATCCAGTTTGATGAAAAATGAAAGCTGAGCCAGTTCGGCACAGGGCTGCCAACATAGGGACTACCAACCACCAGCAGAGAGAGTACTGACAATGACATCTACTGTCAGAAAAGTAGATGCAGCTGCAAGTGAACAGTGAGGTGTCCAAGCCCTCCAGGCCTCTGCTCCAAATCTCACAAAACATCCAAAGAGGAATCCAAAGAGATTGAGGGCCACTGTACATATAATGTAGTGATCCACTGGGGAAAGTCAGTTTTAAGCCATGAGAGACCATTCTACTTGTTCAAGGCCTGAAAGAAAACATCTAGTGTCAAGGGCCAGCAAAGATTCAGAATGTATTTTCCATACACTCTTCTAGGACCCCTCAGTGACACAGCAACTCTGGATCACTGTTGGAAAGCTTCTTACTAAATTAAGCACACACCCTAGTGACTCAACAATCATTTTCCTAACTACAGGCCTACAAAAAGGAAAGCCTGGGGCCAGGGAGATAGTGCAGCAGGGAGGGTGCTTGCCTCACACACAGCCAATCCTAGTTCAATCCTTGGCACTCCATATGGTCCCCTGAACACCACCAAGGAATGATTTCTAAGTGCAGAGCCAGGAGTAAGCCCTGAACATTATCAGGTTTGATCCCAAAACCAAAACAGGAAGGAAGGAAGGAAGGAAGGAAGGAAGGAAGGAAGGAAGGAAGGAAGGAAGGAAGGAAGGAAGGAAGGAAGGAAGGAAGGAAGGAAGGAAGGAAGGAAGGAAGGAAGGAAGGAAGGAAGGGAGGGAGGGAGGGAAGGAAGGAGGAAGGGAAGGAAGGAAGGAAGGAAGGAAGGAAGGAAGGAAGGAAGGAAGGAAGGAAGGAAGGAAGGAAGGAAGGAAGGAAGGAAGGAAGGGAAGGAAGGAGGGAAGGAAGGAAGGAAGGAAGGAAGGAAGGAAGGAAGGAAGGAAGGAAGGAAGGAAGGAAGGAAGGAAGGAAGGAAGGAAGGAAGGAAGGTAGACAAAATCATGTTGAGATAACAAGCAGTTTTATTAAGCCTAAGGACTTAGCTACTCAGTTTTGTTTGTCTCTAGTGAAGAGATCTTTGGGTTTTGTGGGTAAAGGTGGGGTAATGCACAAGAAGACTAACTGAATTTATAGGGAATCTCTTTCCTGGAAATGAGATGGTTAACATAGAGAAAAACTCCAGTGAATTATAGATGTACACACATGGGTGGGGGTGGTGATATGTATAACTTGGCCCCTTGGCTCCATTTGTCACTTATCCCCCAGTACCTGAATCCAACGACTAGATTAAGGATATTTACATTGTCCACTCTAGTAATCAGGTAGCAAGCAGCCTCTTCCGCACAAAAGAAAAGAAAGAAAGAAAGAAAGAAAGAAAGAAAGAAAGAAAGAAAGAAAGAAAGAAAGAAAGAAAGAAAGAAAGAAAGAAAGAAAGAAAGAAAGAAAGAAAGAAAGAAAGAAAGAAAGAAAGAAAGAAAGAGAGAGAGAGAAAGAAAGAAAGAAAGAAAGAAAGAAAGAAAGAAAGAAAGAAAGAAAGAAAGAAAGAAAGAAAGAAAGAAAGAAAGAAAGAAAGAAAGAAAGAAAGAAAGAAAGAAAGAAAGAAAGAAAGAAAGAAAGAAAGAAAGAAAATAAAAAAGTGAAAAACTAAGGCACGCCTAAGGCCGTGTACAGTCTCCGGGCAGCTCTATCTCATCGCCCGCATTCGGTGCTCTGGAACTGCTGTGTATGGGCTGGATCAAGACAGCCATTGGCCAAGGACAGGCAAAGGAAGAACGAGGACCAAGCTGGTTACTAATTAGTTTATTTCATTCTCTCTCTCTGCATCTCTCCCGGCTCTGGATCTCACCCCCCCCACCACTCTAATAGCCTAGTTAAATCCTCCCAGCATGAGGGGATTGGGGCATACACATAGGTGTGGTCACAATCAATAGGGGTAAGGTTCCTTTGCCTCATGGGATTCTTCTCTTAGGACTGATTCTCATTCAGCAGGAGGATCCACCCAAGGGCTGAGTCCCTTGAGTGTGTTTCTCCTCTCCTCATCCAGAAAACATATAAGCATTCATAATATTAATCATTTTGTATGGACACAATAAGAAATGAATTAAAGCTTATAGAATTGCTTTCCAGGGGCCATCTCGATCTCAGACTACAGTGCTCAGGCCAAATTAGTCTTTCCTATCCCTAGCAGGGTCCTAGTCTCGTCATTACTTTTGGATCATGACAGCATTTGTCCATGATCAAGCTCTTAACTCATAGTTAAGAATTAGGCACTGGGGCTAGAGTGATAGAATAGCGGGTAGGGCGTTTGTCTTGCACTCGGCCAACCTGGGTTCGAATCCCAGCATCCCATATGGTCCCCTGAGCACCGCCAGGAGTAATTCCTGAGTGCAAAGCCAGGAGTAACCCCTGTGCATCGCCAGGTGTGACCCAAAAAGCAAAAAAAAAAAAAAAAAAAGAATTAGGCACTGTGGCCAGGCCCATCTCAATGCCAGGGTAGCACATAACTCACCGATTGCCCTGGGTCCATCCCGTCCCTCATCAGGACCCTGATTTTGCGGTGCTAGGAACTGAGGGCAACTGAGGCTTAAGTGGAGAATGCAGATGCCCGGGAATGAATATTCGAAGCCAATTAAGTCCCAAGTTACAAAAGTATAATACTGTCTTCTTGTGTCTATACAAAAAGGACATTGCTTTAAAGTAAATTATTCTAAAGACATAAAGGAGAGGAGAAAGGCAATATTAACTTATAAGTTCAGTGTCCTAGGAAGGTTTGACCTTACAAATTAGCAGAGTCAGATTAGGGGAAAAGCTGATTAACTGTTTTTTGGGGAAGAGAGCATGGAGAAGTGATTACAGGTAAACAAAGGGATGAGATTGACTCGGGAACACCTTGATGGGTGTGACTGGGGTAAGTCTAAACTCCGGGAAAAACTGGGACAAGCTACTTGTAGAAAGGAAGAAAGAAAGAAAGAAAGAAAGAAAGAAAGAAAGAAAGAAAGAAAGAAAGAAAGAAAGAAAGAAAGAAAGAAAGAAAGAAAGAAAGAAAGAAAGAAAGAAAGAAAGAAAGAAAGAAAGAAAGAAAGAAAGAAAGAAAGAAAGAAGAAAGAAAGAAAGAGAAAGAAAGAGAGAAAGAGAGAAAGAGAGAGAGAGAAAGAGAGAGAGAGAGAGAAAGGAAGGAAGGAAGGAAGGAAGGAAGGAAGGAAGGAAGGAAGGAAGGAAGGAAGGAAGGAAGGAAGGAAGGAAGGAAGGAAGGAAGGAAGGAAGGAAGGAAGGAAGGAAGGAAGGAAGGAAGGCCTATGTTCACACAAAATCTTGTTCATTAATGTCAATCTAAACTCCATTTGGAATAGCTGAAATTGAAAACAAGACAAATATATTCACTTTACCTTCCTGTATTCTGTATCACCTTATCTTTCTGTAACCTAAATGGTGGTTCAAACCACCATTTATAAGGAACATCCAAGCCAGGAAGTCAAAATTATAGTAGACTCATTCCTTGCCTTCACATTTAAATTTCTAGTATTTGGTCACTAAATCCTCTTTTTTCAATCCTATAAAGTATAGTAAATGTACATTCTTCTCATATTTCTATTTTTTTGGTCTCAAATTACCTTTATTGAAATTCTTTTTATTTTAAACTCAACTTTTATTATTTTATTTATTTTTTTTCTTTTTGGGCCACACCCAGCGAGGCTCAGGGGTTACTCCTGGCTTTGCACTCAGGAATCACTCCTGGTGGTGCTTGGGGGACCATATGGGATGCCGGGGATCGAACCTGGGTCGGCCGCGTGCAAGGCAAACGCCCTACCCGCTGTGCTATTGCTCCGGCCCCTATTGAAATTCTTTAGGTAGTGACTTTCAGGATTTATATTTCAAGACAACATAATTCCTCAAGGATCTTCAAATTGAATTAAGATATAAGATTTATAAGTTTGTAAATGAAGAAACGGACATGTATAAAGGGTATAAGGTAGTTCTGATATGTTAGAGACCTTATGCTACTTTAAAGTAAAAGTAGCCTATAGCAAACTACAGGGTTGATGAAATGACACCTTTAAATTTTTCAGTTAATTAGTCTTTAAATAAACACTTAATAGTCTTCACAGTCATAATTTGAAATATTTTAAGTAGCTTACTCTTCAATTTTTTTCTTTTAAAATTATTTTTATGTGTGTTTTTTTTCTAATTTTACAGTACTGTTAATGGTAGGGTTTTGTACATAGAACACTTTTTTGGCACCACATCTTCCACCAGTATCCGTTTTCCTTTATCATTGTCCCAGTGCCCCTCCCCCATTCCGTCTCCATCCCATAACCCATCCACCAATGGTAAACTTTTTACTGAAAACCAGATAAGGTATATTTAGTCAAAGTATAATATTTTATTTAAAAATTTTACCGTATATCATGTTAAATGAATTTTTAAAAGTAATTTAGTGGACCAGGGAAAAAGTAGACTGATTAGAATGTTTGCCTGCCCCATGGCCTTCCTAGATTTGATACTGGTTCTGCATTCCTGAGCACCATCAGAAAAGATCCTTGAGAACAGAGCCAGGAATAATCCTTGAGCAACACTGAGTGTGGCTCAATATACAAAAAATAAAAATAAAATAAAGTAAAAAAATCAATCTAGTTTTATCTCTCATAGTTCTGTGGATTCCTGGGCCAACTGGGTAATTCTCACTTGAGGTATCTCATGCCATTGCATATAGTTGGTAGCTGGTACTAGAAGGAACTGAATTCTATAGGAGCTATATTGCCTAACTCTTATGGCTGATGGCTGATGGTGGATATCATCATTGGAAGCTGCACTGGGGTTGACAGTGTTTCATGTGGTTCATTCATGTGATTTTTTTCCTTGACTTCAACTGGTGATAAAATAGCAGCTTGATTCCAATCAAGAGTGACCCAAGAGTGAGAAGGTACACTGGTGGTGGGATTGCTGTTCAAATATTGGATGTATTATGAACAATTTTATAAAAATAAATCATTGTTTTTAAAAATTATTTATTTTTTAATTAGTGAGTCACAGTGAGGGTATAGTTACAGATTCACACATTTTCATGCTTGTTTTTCCCTCATACAATGTTTGAGAGCCCATCCCTCCACCAGTGTCCATTCTCTCCACCAATGAACCCAGTATCCCCCACCCCCTCAATCCTATCCCCCCACCCTACCCCGCCTCTGTGGCGGGGGAATTCCAATTTGATATCCCTCTTTCCTTTTGGGTGTTGTGGTTTGAATAGGGGTATTGAGTGGACATCCTCTTCAGTCTCTAGTCTACTTTCAGCACGCATCTCCCTTCCTGCGCAGGATCTCCAATCACATATTACTTGTGTGATATGTGATATGTCTCTATCTGGGATGACTTTCCCCCAGCGTGGGAGGCCAGATTCCAAGCCATGGAGCCAACATCCTGGTATTTTATACTACTGTTCTTGGGTATTAGTCTCCTACTCTGTTGTTCTATATTCCACAGATGAGTGCAATCTTTCTATGTCTGTCTCTCTCTTTCTGGCTCATTTCACTTTGCATGATACTTTCCATGTTGATCCACTTATATGCAAAATTCATGACTTCATCATTTCTAACAGCTACATAGTATTCCATTGTGTAGATGTACAAAGTTTCTTTAACCAGTCATCTGTTCTCGACACTCGGGTTTTTTCCAGATTCTGGCTATTGTAAACAGTGCTGCGATGAAAATATAAGTGCAGATGTCGTTTTGACTATACTTTTTTGTTTCTGCAGGATATATTCCCAGAAGTGGTATTGCTGGATCAAATGGAAGCTCAATTTCTAATTTTTTGAGAAGCGTCAATACTGTTTTCCAAAGGGGCTGGACCAGTCGGCATTCCCACCAGCAGTGTAAAAGGGTCCCTTTCTCCCCACATCCTCTCCAACAGCGGTTGCTTTTGTTCTTTTGGATGTGTGCCATTCTCTGTGGTGTGAGGTGATATCTCATGGTTGTTTTGATTTGCATCTCCCTGAGGATTAGTGATGCAGACTATTTTTTCATGTGCCTTTTGGCCATTCATATCTCTTCCTTGGAAAAGTTTTTGTTCATTTCTTCGGCCCATTTTCTGATGGGGTTGGATGTTTTCTTCTTGTAGAGTTCAGCCAGTGCTTTATATAGCCTTGATATCAACCCTTTATTGGATGGGTATTGGAGAATATCCTTTCCCATTCTGTAGATTGCCTTTGTTTTCTGGTCACTATGTCTTTTGCAGTGCAGAAGCTTTTTAGTTTAATATAGTTCCATTTGTTTATCTCTGTTTCCATTTGGTTGATCAGTTGCGTGTCATCTTTGAAGATACCGTTAGCTTCAATATCGTGAAGGGTTTTGCCTACCTTGTCTTCAATGTACCTTATGGTTTGTAGTCTGATGTTGAGGTCTTTAATCCATTTTGATCTGACTTTTGTGCATATTCTTTTGCATGTGGTTGTCCAGTTATGCCAGCACCATTTGTTGAAGAGGCTTTCCTTGTTCCACTTCACATTTCTTGCCCCCTTATCAAAGATTAGATGATCATACATTTGGGGTTGTGTGTAGGGATATTCTGCTCTGTTCCATTGGTCTGTGGCTCTGGCTTTGTTCCAGTACCATACTGTTTTAATTGTTACCCGCTTTGTCGTAAAGTTTAAGGTTGGGGAGAGTGATGCCTCCCATCATCTTTTTCCCAAGAATTGTTTTAGCTATCCGTGGGCATTTATTGTTCCATATGAATTTCAGGATTGTTTGATCCATTTATTTGAAGAATGTCATGGATATTTTTATAGGGATTGCGTTGAATCTGTATAATGCTTTGGGGAGTATTACCATTTTGACAATGTTGATTCTCCCTATCCATGAGCAGGGGATATGTTTCCATTTCCTTTTATTTCATGGAGTAGCGTTTTATAGTTTTCTTTGTAGAGGTCCTTTACTTCTTTAGTTAAGCTGATTCCAAGGTATTTGATATTCTGGGGCACAATTGTGAACGGGATTGCTTTTTTCATGTCCCTTTCCTCTGTCTCATTGTTTGCATATAGGAAAGCCATGTAGTTTTGGGTATTGATTTTATTTATTTTTTTCCAATGAAATTTTATTTCTTTAATTTTTTAATTGAATATCTGTGAGATAGACCATTACAAAACTATTCATGATTGGGTTTCATACAATGATCCAACACCAATTCTTCCAGTGTACATTTCCCACACCAATGTCCCCTGTTTCCCTTCCACCATTCCCCAACACCTCATCTACCACCCTCAGTCTGTCTCTATGGCAGGCCTTTTTCTTTTTCTCTCTCTCTTTCCTTTTCCTTTTGTGCATCATGGTTTGCAATACAGGTACTCAGAGGTCATTGTGTTTGTTCAGGGAATTCAGTATTTTTATCAGGAAGGTAATACTGGAGTAGCTTATTTAACTGGGTGGCAGTTTTGGGGTGTGGATATAACTACTGAGGCTCAGAAATATGGTGAGGTGGGTGGATGTAACTCATTCTGACTCAGAGAAAGCCTGGAGATTTCAGTCACAAAACCTACATACCTAAGTTTTAAGCCGATTTTATCTTGGTGAGGTCTGTCCAGAAATGGTGGAATCTGGTCAGGGGCATGGCAACGATTTTGGATTGGAAAGCAAGTGACTGCTGGGTGCTCTGCTTGGGTGGCACCAGGCTGACCTGTTCCCTTCTGATTTACCCTGGTCTGTTCATCCTTGCTCAGGTCTGAGATTAACTGTGGCTTTTGATCATTTTCAAGATTTATTTATGGATCTCTGGAGCACGGCCAGTAGAAGAACTTACATGGTGACTCTAGAGTCAGTTCACGGGGGTGACTGTTGGTGCTTCCAGGGGTATAGGAAAGTGGGGAGAGGTAGCCCACCTCAACTCTGAGAAAACCTAGAGATTTCAGTCACAAAACTCACAGGGTATTGATTTTATAACCTGCGACTTCACTGTACAGGTAAATTGTTTCTAAGAGTTTTTTACTAGAGCTTTTAGGCTTCTCTAGATATAGTATCATATCGTCTACAAATAGTGAGAGCTTTATTTCTTCCTTTCCTATCTGAATTCCCTTAATATCTTTTTCTTGCCTAATGGCTATTGCTAGTACTTCCAGTACTATGTTAAAGAGAAGTGGTGAGAGTGGGCATCCTTGTCTTGTCCCCAATCTTAGAGGAAAGGCCCTTAGCTTTTTCCCATTGATGATAATGCTTGCCATAGGTTCATGGTAGATAGCTTTGACTATTTGAGGAAAGTTCCTCCAAAACCCATTTTGGTGAGAGTTTTTTTATCATTAACGGATGTTGGATCTTGTCAAATGCTCCTCTGCATCTATTGATATGATCATATGGTTTTTATCTTTATTTTTGTTGATATGATGGATTATGTTGATTGATTTCCGAATGTTAAACCATCCTTGCATCCCTGGGATGAATCCCACTTGGTCATGGTGTATGATCTTTTTGATGAGTTGTTGGATTCTATTTGCTAGTATTTTGTTGAGGATCTTCACATCGGTGTTCATCAGGCATATTGTTCTATAGTTTTCTTTGTTTGTGGTGTCTTTGTTTGCTTTTGGTATTAGGGAGATATGTGCCTCATAGAAACTGTTTGGAAGGGTTCCTGTCTTTTCAATTTCCTGGAAAAGCTTGAGGAGAACTGGCAACAAGTCGTCTTTAAATGCTTGAAAGAATTTGCCAGTGAATCTGTCTGGAACTGGGCTTTTGTTTTTGGGGAGACTTTTGATTACAATTTCGATTTCCTTGATATTTATGGGCCTATTCAGGTATTTCAAGTCTTCTTGGTTCAGTCTTGGGAAATTGTAGGAGTCTAGGAATTCATCCATTTCTTTTAGGTTCTCTTGTTTTGTGGCATACAGACTTTCAAAGTAGTCTCTGATGGATGATCTTTTGAATCTCCTTGGTTTCTGTTGTGATGTCCCCCTTTTCATTTCTGATTCTGTTCATTTCACTTTTCTGTCTCTTTTTCTTTGTGAGTCTTGCTAGCGGTTTATCAATCTTATTTATTTTCTTGAAGAACCAGCTTTTTGTTTCATTGATCTTTCTGATTGTTTTTCAGGTTTCCATATCATTAATTTCTGCTCTAACTTTTATTATTTCTTTCCTTCGGTCTGGTTTGGGTTCCTTTTGCTGGTCCTCTTCTAAGATCTTGAGCTGCAAAGTCAAGCTATCTATATAGACCCTTTCTTCCTTTCTGAGGATAGCTTGCAGAGCTATAAATTTTCCCCTTAACACAGCTTTAACTGCGTCTCATATGTTCTGGTAGCTTGTGTCTTCATTCTGATTTGTTTCGAGGTATTTTTTGATTTCTTCCTTGATTTCCTTCGTGAGCCACTCGTTGTTCAATAGTGAGTTGTTTAATTTCCAGGTGTTTGATTTGGTTCTCCGTGTCTGTGTGTAATTAACTTCCATCTTCAGTGCATCATGATCTGAAAAGATAGTTGATACAATTTCTATCTTCCCGATTCTATTAAGGTATAATTTGTGACCCAGAACGTGGTCTATTTTGGAAAATGTTCCGTGTGTGCTGGAAAAGAATGTGTATTCTTTCTTTTGGGGGTGTATAGTTCTGTATAGGTCTATTAGCCCTGTCTCCTCTATTTCTTCCTTCAGAGCCATTGTTTCCTAGCTGAGTGTTGTCGATCTATCCAGAGGTGATAAGGTAGTGTTGAAGTCTCCAACTACTATCGTGATGCTAGTTATGTCCTCCTTAAATTCTGGTAGGAGTTCTTTTAAGTATTTAGCTGGTCATTCATTGGGTGCATTTACATTTAAGGGTGTGATTTCTTCCTGTTGTACATATCCCTTGATGAATAGAAAATGACCTTCGCTGTCCCTTCTGATCTTTTTCAGCCTGAAATCTATGGTGTCAGATACTAGTATGGCCACCCCCGCTTTTTTGAGGGAGTTCTTTGCTTGCAGAACTGTTTTCCATCCTTTGATTTTGAGTCTGTGTTTGTTCTGACTATTCAGATGTGTTTCTTGTAGGCAGCAGAAAGTTGGGTTTAGTTTCTAAATCCATTTTGCCACTCTGTGCCTCTTGATTGGTGCATTTAGACCGTTAACATTAAGAGAAATTATTGTCATGGGATTTTGTGCCATCTTCCTTTAGAGTTTGTTGTTCTTGTAGGTTTTTTCCTTGTCTTATAGTATCCCTTTGAGTCCTTCTTTTAAATTTGGTCTTGAGTCTATGAAGTTCCTGAGCTGCTGCTTCTCCATGAAATAGTGTATGGTTTAAGTTTAACTGAGAGTTTAGCTGGGTAAAGTATTCTTGGTGAGGTGTTTATTTCATTAAGTTTTTTCACTATATCCCACCATTTTCTTCAGGCTTGAAGGTTTCTTCTGATAGGTCTGCTGTGAATCTAAGGGGTGCTCTTTTGTATATGATTTCCTCCTTTGATCTTGCTGCTTGCAGTATTGTGTCTCTATCCACGGCATCCATCATTCTGACTATCATATGCCTTTGGGATTTTTTATTTGCGTCCCTTTTAGCTGGCACCCTTCGGATTCCTTGGATCTGGATGCCCGCATTTTCTAGCTCTGGGAATTTCTTAGCAATGATGTCTTTGATTGTGTTTTTTTCATTGTGGTTATTACTTCCCTGTGGTTCTGGTACTCCAATGATTCTTATGTTGTTTCTCTTGAAGTCATCCCCTAGGACTCTAATTCACTCTAGAGCCATTTTGAGGTCTTTTGCCATTATTTGTTGTTGCCTATATGTTTTCTATAGCTTGTCCTTAAGCTCACTGATTCTGTCTTCGGCCGTAGTCATTCTACTATTGAGGGCTCCTACCAAGTTTTTTATTTCATCTACGGATTCTTTTAATTGTGTCACTTCTGTTCCTAGCTTTGAAATTTCTGCTCTAATTTCTTCCTGGATTATATTGGTGGACCGTTCCAATGCTGCATCCATATCCTCCCTTAATTTATTGGATGTTCATTCCATAGTTGCTTTGAATTCGTCAACCATCTTCACGATTTCCTCTCTGAATTCTTTATCTGAGAGGAGATTATATTTCTGGGAAGTCACTGCTGAGGTTCCTGAGATCCTCCCTTCCATCTCTCCTGGTGGTGGGGATTTTCGCTGTTTCTTCATGTTGTTATGGGCTTTACTATCAGGTGCTCTCCTTAGCTTCAGAGGGGCCTCAACAGAAGACGTGGGGCTATGATATTTTTACAAAGGACTTTATGTACGGCTTGATGTGTTCACTGACAGTTTTTGTGAAATAGGATAGGCTAGGCTAGTTGACTATTAACATATAGTGACTAAGATGATCAGGGTATTCTTCAGAGGAATAGATTGCGTCGATTATGGCCAAAGCACATTGCATGGAATGGGAGAAATAACTTCGGCCAGCCGAGTGAGCGGCCACAGCTACAGGAGGCCATGCCCCCTTTTGAGGCCATGCCCCCTCACGTTTGGACACGACCCTAACAACCTGAGCAAGAGGAGGAGGGGGTTAGGGCAGGCAGCGAGGCGGGTCTGGGGGCTTCAGAGCCCCAGACCCGGGCGAGGGGGGTGGCGATCGGAGAGCTCCTTGACACCTATTTCTATTTTTTTATTCAATAAACAGTAGGTACTCCCAGGAGGTTGACTCCATGGCTTGGAGACTGACCTCACATTCTGGGGAAAGGGCAACTCAGAGAAGGGATCACCAACTATAATGTAGTCGAAGGCCATGCGGGGGAAGGGAGTTGCGGGCTGAATGAGGGCTAGAGACTGAGCACAGTGGCCACTCAACACCTTTATTGCAAACCTCAACAGCTAATTAGAGAGAGAGAACAGAAGGGGATGCCCTGCCACAGTGGCAGGGTGGGGTGGGGGGAGATGGGATTGGAGAGGGTGGGAGGGATGCTGGGTTTACTGGTGGTGGAGAATGGGCACTGGTGAAGGGATGGGTTCCCGAACTTTGTACGAGGGAAACATAAGCACAGAAGTGTATAAATCTGTAACTGTACCCTCACGGTGATTCACTAATTAAAAATAAATAAATTAAAAAAATAAATAAACACTAGGTACTAATTATCTCCTCCCTGAACTTCTATATACTTCTTTAGCAAGTCCAAATGGTAATTTCAATATTGGGTTTACCAAATTGACCTACCTGCAGTAACTACAGAAATTTATTCAAAGTACAATACACAAGCAAAGTACAATACAAAGTTTAAATACACAAGCATTTACTAACTCCCATCGTGCAGGAAAAATGCAAAGTTTCTTTGCTTGGTACATGATTCCCCAAAAGATTCCTCTGTCTTAGATCCATTTCTTTCATTTCCAAACCCATATTTTAAACCAGAGCTCTTTAACATTTCTACACCCTCAGACAGGCACCAGACCATAAACCGGTGGTTGAAAACCACTAATTTGTTGTTGTTAGGTCACAGCCAGCAGTGCTCAGGGCTTGCTACTGGCTCTGCACTCAAGGTTCACTGCTGATAGGTCTCAGAGGACCATATGTGGTGTCAAAGATCAAACCCAGAGGGGTCACATGCTAGGTAAGTGTCTTGCTGAATTCTCTCTCTCAGGCTCCTGAAAACACTGACTTGAACTTTAGCAACAACTAGTCAAAATTTTCTCTACACAAGACATGTAGCTTCTTATCTCACCTCATTAGCTTTGCTATCATCTGTGCCTGGAGTCAATGTCCTCATTCTCTTCTCATCTAACCTACCTTTACTGATCCTGTGCTTTCAGCACAGGCATTACTTTATTCTAGACTACTCCCCCTTCCCTCCCACATCCTTGCTCCAAATGGGAATTCCTGTTCAAGTCTGCAAGAAATGATCAAAGGAGCAATAAGCCAGTAATGAGCCTGTTTGGCTTTCTGAGTATTATAATTTTCTAGGCTCTTTCACTGAACAAATTTTAAAAATCAGGAGCAACACATGGAAGCAATTAAATCTTTAAAGTGTACCCTTTGTTCCCAAGGTCCTGTTAATGACCATTGGGAACCACTTATTTGCAATGTGCTCAATTACTTAGATCATTAAATGACTTTTTAGTGATCAGATGGAGCTTCACCTGCTTAATAGCAAATATTGCTATGGCAGAGTTCCCGCCATGGTCTACCCCTCCACAAAGACTGAGTTAAGATTGAGCTCTAGGGCAGAGGGAGGGAAATTCTACATTACTTTCTAATTGTTCATATAGCCACTTATTTCCAGATAAACATGTTTCATTTGTTTCCAATTATTTTTAAAGGAATGGATTAGTGGGCTATAATAGAATATACAATAAGGGAAGGGAAGGGAAGGGAAGGGAAGGGAAGGGAAGGGAAGGGAAGGGAAGGGAAGGGAAGGGAAGGGAAGGGAAGGGAAGGGAAGGGAAGGGAAGGGAAGGGGAGGGAAGGGAGGGGGAGGGAAGGGAGGGGGAGGGAAGGGAAGGGAAGGGAAGGGAAGGGAAGGGAAGGGAAGGGAAGGGGAGGGAAGGGAGGGAAGGGAAGGGAAGGGAAGGGAAGGGAAGGGAAGGGAAGGGAAGGGAAGGGAAGGGAAGGGAACGGAAGGGAAGGGAAGGGAAGGGGAGGGAAGGGAGGGGGAGGGAAGGGAAGGGAAGGGAAGGGAAGGGAAGGGAAGGGAAGGGAAGGGAAGGGAAGGGAAGGGAAGGGAAGGGAAGGGAAGGGAAGGGAAGGGAAGGGAAGGGAAGGGAAGGGAAGGCAGGGGAGGGGAGGGGAGAGGAGGGGAGGGGAGAGGAGGGGAGGGGAAAGGGAAGGGGAAGGGGAAGGGGAAGGGGAGGGAAGGGAAGGCAGGGGAGGGGAGGGGAGAGGAGGGGAGGGGAAAGGGAAGGGGAAGGGGAAGGGGAGGAGAAGGGGAAGGGGAAGGGGAGGAGAAGGGGAAGGGGAAGGGGAGGAGAAGGGGAGGAGAAGGGGAAGGGGAGGGAGGGATTAAATAAGGGATAAAGGAGAGAGGGAGAGAAGGGAAGGAGAGAGGCAGGAAGAAAGAAAACAGTGTGATGAAGACCAGTGCACTGACACTCAGGGGTCTTGGTCACCAGCCTGGTTTTGGTTTTTGGTTTTGCTTTTTGCGGGGGTTCACACCGGGCAATGTTCAGGGGTTACTCCTGGCTCTGCACTCAGGAATCACTCCTGGCAGTGCTCGGGGGACCATATTAGATGCTGGGAATCTAATCCAGGTCAGCTGCATGCAAGGCAAACATCCTACCCGCTGTGCTATCGCTTTAGCCCCACCAGCCTGGCTTTGTCTCTAACTTGCTATGAAATCTTAGGAGGATATTTTGCCCTCATTTAGTTCTATGAATTGGATGAGTTAATCTGATACTTTTTGTGAGATTAATTAATCTGTAGATAGTTATAATCTTTATAATCTTGCCAAGGATACAGTGGCGGGCTAACTATATTCCTCAACAGCATGTTCAGTGTTGTTCAAAAGTCTAGACTAAAGGTAGTAATTAGGCTTTAAATACTGAAGCCAATACAAGTTATATAAGATAACAACATGGGGGAAAGTTAGGTGAGGGATATATGAAACATCTCTTCTGTTTTTGCAGCATCTCATAATTTTCTTTAATTCAAGGTGATCTTTCTGAAGCACAATGACCATGCATTTTAAAGTATACTCTGAATCCTTTTACCTTGTTCAGATGCTGGATTCCCTCCCATTCTTACAATAATAAAATTCTATCCAAATGACACAGTGATTTTAAGTTTTTGCTCTTCTTTAACAAAAATACCACAATAAAACAAGTAACTGCAAATTATATCAACAGGAAACTTTTTAAGTGTGACTGTTGTGACTTGAATCCCTTTCTCTCAGTGCTGTTGATGCTGCAGTCAGGATAGATAGCAATATCATCCCCTCTGTACCTTGATCCTTGCCTCCATTACTTCCCATCTGCTTCTTCTTGCTAGGCACTCTTGATTTCTTTCCCTCTCTCCCCTTCCTTCCTATAAATTTTTGGGTCAATGGTGATTGAGTTTTCCCCCCTTTAATACCCTTCATTTCCTCATCCAGGTATTCTATATGCCACAGGCTAAAACTAAATGACACCTAACTGAGTGGAAGAAAATATTAGTCCTCAATACATCAGACAAATGTGTTTGCTATCCAAGTATCTGTGAAACACTCACAAAATTCAACAACAAAAGAATCCAAAACCCCTACCAAATTACAGAAAGAAGAATTGAAGAAGAACATCTCTGAACAAAGCAGACAAATCGCCAAAAGGCACATGAAAAAGTATTTAATGCCATTTATTATTAGGGTAATCCAAATAAAAACAATAAGATATCTCACTCCAGTGAGAATGGGCACATATCAAAAACAAACAAACAAATAAACCAAACACCAGGAATAATCAGTGTTGGAGGAGATGTGGAGAAAAAATCTCATCCTCTGCTGGGGGGACTGTTGTTTAACCCTCGTGTTCAACACTATGGAGATCTATAAGTAAAGTCAGAACTGAACTGCCATATGAGCCAGTAATTTCGCTTTGGGGTACTTAGCCCCTGGATACAAAAACATTCATTCAAAAGAACATATGGTCACCATTATACATTGCAGCACTGAGTTCATTAGCTAAGATACTGAATCAACTTAGGTGTAAAATGATAAATGATTAGATTACAAAGATGTGGTATTTATACACAATGGAATACTATGCAACTACAAATAATGATGGAATCACGAAACTCTGCAACTTGGATGAAATAGAGATTATCACGTTAAGTGAAGTAAGTCAGAAGGTGCATTAGAATGATAACAATATCTAAAATTACAAAGTCGAAAATTAAAAGAACTCTACTATGTCTTAATTTAGTTAATGACTATCTGATAAATCAGGAAGAAAAAAAACCAACGAGAACTGTTTCTACTCTACCAAAGTTGCAAACTTGGCAGAGATAGAAATTAACCACGTATGTGTTTCTTTTAGACTCTTTCACAGGACTGGTCAACATTTTGACTGATATCATCTGGAGATTCACGGGAGACTTCATGGCACCTGACTTGGTTTGCCGAGTAGTTCGCTACTTGCAGGTATGTTGTGCCTGCCAAATTTGATAAGGCAAACTAACACACACAAAATTAGCTCTTGCATCTTGCATACCTATGCAACAAAGGACTCCTTCCTAGTTGAAACAGGAAATATTTGTAAGATTTGTAAATACAAATTAAAAATGTTAATTTAATATTGACTCAAACTCATATTGCTTACATGTCAGTACCTAAGATCAAAATTTCTGGAGTTTTATAGATGTATAATGATTTTGGTTTTTAAAAATGATAGCTGCTACATGTTATCTGTTAACAAGAATTTTTAGAATGATTGTATCTATGTTCTTAAGTAAGATAATGATTTTTATTTATTCCTCATTTTCAGATTCAGTTAGGAATTATTTATTTTCAGATATAAATAAAGAACGGTTATGATTAGTCTTCTTTTGTTTTCTAATCATAACCTTGAAAGTTTGATGGAAGTAAAACAACCCACATTACGATTTGTATTTTGTCAGCAATAAATTTTTAAAAAATCCATTTCTTCCTGAAGATTCTTTTGCTTCCTTGTAGATAATTGATTTTAATTGCTAACTGTGTGAATAGTTAAGAAACAAGTTATGCAAATAATTAATTCTTAAAACAATAAACATTCTCTCATAATTTCTACTTGTCAAGAATCCAGTAAAAATGCAGTCTGAAAGATATAGGTAAGGTCTGAGAGTAAGGTTTAGCCAGATGTTGCCTTGATCTACAGTCATAGGAATATTTGACTGGATCTAAAAATTTTATTTTTAAGGTGGCTCACTTACATAGTTGACAAATTGGTGCTGACTTTTGACAAAATATTTATTCTCCACATGAGCTTCTGTATATGTATTCTTTACAGTCCTCACAACACAGCAACCAACTTTCCCATGAATAAGCAAATAGAACCAAGTAGAAGTGATCATATATTTACAAACTAGTCTCATATGTCATACACCATCACCTTCACATTATTCTCCTGATGACATAATTCAACTCAAATTAGAAAGGGGGAAAGAAACAACAACAACAAAAATAAGAATAAAAACACAAGATAAGGATCTTGGAGGCTCGATACCACACTTTCCTTCATATTTTTCCACAAACACTATACTTTTTAGTAATATAAAACAAATTGTAAATTTTTTTTTACCACTGTTAACTTAAAGATGCCAGTAACATTTACTAGCAGTATTCATAATGAATATTGAGAAAATACTATATATATATAAAATAAATTTAGGTTACAGCAAAAATGTCAAAATAAAAATCTGATCATTTTCTTCACCACAAAGACAATAAACCTGGTTAAAATAGTCGGAATCCAATTTTTAATCATTCTGGAAACTTACCAAAGTTTTTCAATAGCCCAGAGAACATTTATTCAATAAAATTGGCTAAGTTTCAATAAGAAAAATTATATTAGTGCAGATCTGAGTAGAAGTCGTAAATAATCTCTCTCCATTGCTTTTCTGGAAGATGTGATAGATCCATCGGGATGTCGGAGGGCAGTCATCTTGGTCTTGTAGTTGGCGAAAGACAGGCGAGCGTTGCGAATACCTTTCCAGCTTCTGTTGCACTGGCCAACACTGCTGCTCTTCTCTCTTTGAGATCTTCCTTTATCGCATATCTGCACAGCTTTGTGAGCTCGGACATTAGCTTTTGGTTGCCTGAGGCTCACGCCAAACCACGTTGACGAATGAGTTCGAGAGTTTCCAAAGACAGGCATCTGTTTGTGGCTTTCTCACTCTCGGCATTCTTTGCACAGACATGGAGGTGCTGAATCAGTCAATCATATTCCTCATCGATGTTGTCAAGGACGGCATCTTCCCACGTTGCTGAAATAGTGCCAAAGAGCTCCCAGTTGGTGGTCATTCTGGGAGTTATCTTCTTAGACTTAAATTTTGCAGACTTTTCTCCCTGCTCTGTGAAGTAGAATTTTGCACAAAGTAGATGGTGGTCCAATCCCGTTTTGAATTTTGGGACAACAGCGACATTGGTCAGGCAAAACCTTTGATTGAATATGATGTGGTCAGTTTCATTGTGGAACTGTCCCCCGGGAGACTCCTATGTCCAGTGTTTAGATTCGACCTTCTGGAACTGTGAGTTACCATGGATGGTCTTGGTCGACATAATGAATTCAGACAGTCTCTCACCCTGATCGTTCCATTCTAGGCCATGTGTCCCAATGTGGAGTTCTTCGGGAGACCTTCTCGGACCTATCTTGGCATTAAAATCACCAACAGTGATCTTGTAGAAGGTGTGGTCTGCTTTATAGAACTTCTCCAGTTCTATGTAAAACCTCTCAATTTCTTCATCGTAGTTGGAAGTTGGTGCATAGATGATGAAGATAGAAACTGCAGGCAGTGATCCACATGTATTCAAGCGTTATCATCTAATTTGGGTTGTTAGGCATTCGAATGAATCGATGCTCATGGCCAAGTTCGTGTTGACAAGAACAACAATGCCACCAACGCCTCTGTTGTCACATGTTCTGAGGAACAATTCTTCTCCAGTGTCAAAAATGGTGTGATGTGATTGATGTCTCCTCATTTCAGTCAGACCAATGATGATGTACTTGATCTTCTGCGATTGCACCATCAGATCCTCTATGGATGCTTCTGATGCCAGTGTACGTGCATTAAAAGTATAGACAATCAAAACCCTCGCCAAAATGGGGTTTGGAGGAACTTTCCTTAAGATAGTCAAAGCCATCTATCACAAGCCTACGGCAAGCATTATCCTCAACGGGGAAAAACTAAGGGCCTTTCCTCTGAGATCAGGCACACGACAAGGATGCCCACTCTCACCACTCCTCTTCAATATAGTACTGGAAGTACTTGCGATAGCTATTAGACAAGAAAAAGAGATTAAGGGCATCCAGATAGGAAAGGAAGAAATCAAACTCTCACTATTTGCAGACGACATGATACTATATCTAGAGAAGCCTAAAACCTCTACTAAGAAACTCTTAGAAACAATAGACTTATACAGTAAAGTTGCAGGCTACAAAATCAATACCCAAAAATCCATGGCCTTCATATATGCAAACAATGAGGCAGAGGAAAGGGACATGAAAAAAGCAATCCCTTTCACAATCGTGCCCCAGAAAATCAAGTACCTCGGAATCAGCTTAACCAAGGAAGTAAAAGACCTTTACAAAGAAAACTACAAAACGCTACTCCATGAAATCAAAGAGGACATGAGGAAATGGAAACATATACCCTGCTCGTGGATAGGGAGAATCAATGTTGTCAAAATGGCAATACTCCCTAAAGCATTATACAGATTCAATGCGATCCCTATAAGTATACCCATGACATTCTTCAAAGAAATGGATCAAGCAATCCTAAATTTCATATGGAATAACAAACGTCCAAGGATAGCTAAAACAATTCTTGGGAAAAAGATGATGGGAGGCATCACCCTCCCCAACCTCAATCTTTACTACAAAGCAGTAACAATTAAAACAGCATGGTACTGGAACAAAGGCAGAGCCGTAGACCAATGGAACAGGGTGGAATATCCCTACACACAACCCCAAATGTATGATCATCTAATCTTTGATAAGGGAGCAAGAGATGTGAAGTGGAGCAAAGAAAGCCTCTTTAACAAATGGTGCTGGCACAACTGGACAACCACATGCAAAAAAATGGGTTTAGACCTTGACCTGACACCATGCACAAAAGTCAGATCAAAATGGATTAAAGACCTCAACATTAGACCACAAACCATAAGGTACATTGAAGACAAGGTCGGCGAAACCCTCCACGATATTGAAGATAAAGGTATCTTCAAAGGTGACACGGAACTAAGCAATCTAGTAAAAACAGAGATCAACAAATGGGACTACATTAAACTAAAAAGCTTCTGCACCGCAAGAGATACAGTGACCAGAATACAAAGACTATCCACAGAATGGGAAAGGATATTTACACAATACCCATCAGATAAGGGGTTGATATCAATGGTATATAAAGCACTGGTTGAACTCTACAAGAAGAAAACATCCAACCCCATCAAAAAATGGGGCGAAGAAATGAACAGAAACTTTACCAAGGAAGAAATACGAATGGCCAAAAGGCACATGAAAAAGTGCTCTGCATCACTAATCATCAGAGAGATGCAGATCAAAACAACCATGAGATACCACCTCACACCACAGAGATTAGCACACATCCAAAAGAACAAAAGCAACCGCTGTTGGAGAGGATGTGGGGAGAAAGGGACCCTTCTTCACTGCTGGTGGGAATGCCGACTGGTTCAGCCCTTCTGGAAAACAATTTGGACGATTCTCAAAAAATTAGATATTGAATTCCCATTTGACCCAGCAATACCACTGCTGGGAATATATCCCAGAGAGGCAAAAAAGTACAATCGAAAAAACATCTGCACATGTATTTTCATTGCAGCACTGTTTACAATAGCCAGAATCTGGAAAAAACCCGAATGCCCCAAAACGGATGACTGGTTGAGGAAACTTTGGTACATCTATACAATGGAATACTATGCAGCTGTTAGAAAAAAGGAAGTCAAGAATTTTGTAGTTAAGTGGATGGGCATGAAAAGTTTCATGCTGAGTGAAATGAGTCAGAAAGAGAGAGACAGACATAGAAAGACTGCACTCATCTATGGTATATAGAATATCAGAGTGGGAGACTAATACCCAAGAACTGTAGAAATAAGTACCAGGAGGTTGACCCCATGGCTTCGAGGCTGGCCTCACGGTCCGGGGAAAGGGCAACTCAGAGAAGCGATCACCAACTACATTGTAGTCGAAGGCCATGTGGGGGAAGGGAGTTGCGGGCTGAATGAGGGCTAGAGACTGAGCACAGCGGCCACTCAACACCTTTATTGCAAACCACAACAGCTAATTAGAGAGAGAGAACATAAGGGAATGCCCTGCCACAGTGGCAGGGTGGGTTGGGGGGGAGATGGGATTGGGGAGGGTGGGAGGGACGCTGGGTTTACGGGTGGTGGAGAATGGGCACTGGTGAAGGAATGGGTTTCCGAACTTTGTATGAGGGAAGTATAAGCACAAAAGTGTATAAATCTGTAACTGTACCCTCACGGTGATTCTCTAATTAAAAATAAATAAATTATTAAAAAAAAAGTATAGACAATCATTTTAGTCTTTCTTCGTTTTGGCAGTCTAGTTAGTCCCCGAGATTTTTTCAGCCTCTCTTTGCTCATCTTTCTTAACGCTGCCATATTGGGGGCTATTTCGGTGACAGGTGAACAAGACCAATTGTTGTTTCTATTGCTGGCATATCGAATACGCTACGGGTAGCTTGCCAGGCTCTGCCGTGTGGACAGGACACTCTTGGTAGCTTGCCGGACTCTTCAAGAGGGACAAAGGCTTTTAGGGCGGCCTCCAATCACCCTTAGAGTTATTACTATGGTTCACACCAAATTTAAACCTATCAAATATGGTGCAGAAATAATGGGCATTAAGTGTGTTATGGTGTGTTGCGTGGCCGCAAAGTGGCCGCGTGGCCCAAACAGCGGCCTGGAGCGTGGCAGTGGCTGGGTAGTGGATGTAGTGGGGGCCAACCAGTGAGGTATTTATCTGGCTTGGTTAGGGTGGGGTGTCTAGGTTTGACCCCTCCCTCAGATGCTGGAGATTGGAGGAAGCAGACAGAGGATCTTGTTTCCAGGTCTCATTGAACCTAGAGTTCAAGGTTGCAAAGTTCTGCACACCTGGTTTTCCGGGCCTTCACTTGTGCGTAAGGTTCAGCCCAAGTGTCCAGAGAGTGACCTGGAGCGTGGCAGACACTCGGGCCTTGTCTTTGACAGCCATGTCCATGTGCCCACGTACCCAATTCCGCAGGATAGATATTTCGTTCCCAACGTTCTCCCTTCTGAAATCCAACATGCCATTTTATTGGTAAAGACATGTACAGCACCTGGTCCAGACAAGGTCAGACCCGAACAACTGAAGAATCTGCCGCCAGTACTTGACTCTTCACACGCTACCTGTCTGAATGCAAGGTTCCATCTCAGTGGAAAAGCAGTAGGACCGTTCTGTTGTACAAGAAGGGAAACATCCACGACATCGACAACTATCACCCAATCTGCTTGCTGTCTGTCATCTACAAATTGTTCACTGTGTCATCCTGAATAGAATAGGCAGAACACTAGACGAAGGACAAACATGCCAGCAAGCCGGGTTCCAAAGGGATTCAGCATGATAGACCATATCCACACAGTGACCAAACTCACTGAAGTTTTGCAAGAGTTCAAGATGCCACTCTGTCTAATGTTCATCGACTTAAAGAAAGCCTTCGATTCTGTTGAGACTGAGGTGGTCATTGAAACCCTGACCAAACAGGGTATTCAAACTCAGTGTATCAAAATCCTCCGCATTGTAGATTCATGACCAGGATCTCAGCATTCTACACGGAAGTGATCATTGATATAAAGAGAGGGGTGCGGCAGAGTGATACCATTTCACCGAAACTCTTCAGTGCCACTCTCGAGAACATCATGAGATGACTGGAAAGGGAAGGAATGGGAGTGAAGATAGACAGTTGGCAATTACACCACCTCTGCTTCGCTGATGACATCGTTCTCATAACCCCAAACATTAGCCAAGCGGCACAAATGCTGGCCGACTTCGACCACGGGTGTGGAATGGTTGGATCGAAGCTGAATCTCAACAAGATGATGTTCATGAAAAACAAACTGGTTCCTGAAGCTCCATTTGCTCCCAATGGAACGAACATCTCCAAATGCAGCAGCTATGTGTACCTGGGTTGAGAAATCAACATGAGGAATGACTTGGTGCCAGAACTATGCAGGAGGAAGAGAACAGTGTGGAATGCCTTCAAGAGCATCGAAGAAGTGGTTAAGAGAATGAAGAACCTCCGACTCTAGGCACATCTTTTCGATTCTACTGTTCTTCCTGCACTAACATATGCCTCAGAGACCTAGGCCCTATGCAAATAGGATGAGAACACTATTAGGGTATCCCAAAGAGGAATCGAAAGAGCTATGCTATGAGTATCACATCTCACTCAAGTGAGAGAAGGAATCCAGAGTTCTGACCTCCATCGACGGTCAAGAATCAGGGACGCTGTCTCGTTTGCCAAGGCATCAAAATCAGATGGGCCGGTGATGTAATGCAATTTAGAGACAACTGTTGGACTAGAGCTGTTACCAACTGGATTCCACGGACGTCAGAAAACCTCGTGGCTGTCCACCACTAGATGGTCAGATTTCTTCATCAAATCCCTGAATGAACAATTTGAGGCTCTTCATGTGCCTGGAGCAAGCAGATATCATTGGGCTGCACTAGCACGCGACAGGGACAAATGGAGACGTTACTGGCGCCTGCTCGAGCAAATTGAAGATCAAAGGGATGACAAGTGATACAAGTGATATTAGTGCAATTATAGTTCAATATTCCATCTCCATCTCTGTGGTAACTTTGAAAGTTGACAGCTTGCCATCAAAGTGAAAACAAAGTCTGACCATCCACTATAAAAAGCAGACAAGAGATGTCACTCTTATAAGGATCTGCCCCAGGTGGCTATAACAATTTGCCTCTCTGATGAGTCTCGAGGAAACCCCACTTAGAAGTGATCTACATTTCACAGCATTTGGAACTTAGCCACTAAAAGAAGCATTCCACTTGGAAGAATTTTTCAAAACAGTTACAGAGAATTGATAAATTTCACAGATACCAGAGGTATTGAATAATAGATGGTAGGATAATATAACAGAATCTTAAAACATAAATTTGTTAATTATATCTTACTGAAGTTTTGAAAATATCTGATAGACCTTTTAAAACTGAGAAATTGTACTACATCCTTAGGAATTCACACCTGGCTCAGGAACAGAAAAGCCCATACACTGTCACCCAAAAATGATATGAGGCTTACTACAGCAGAAATTGAAGCAATTCAAAAGTTTGATTTATAGTATGAGTACTATGCCTCAATATTTCCATGAACCACTCTTCAATGATTAGGACTTATATAGGTTTTATTTAGGTAAATGGCATTAAAGTAAATCTGTTTCATTTGAGAGTTTAGTGACCATAGAGGACAACACAGTTTACAAAATTTGTTCAGAAAACTCACTATACAAACAACTATAAATGTGTACACATTCAAGAGAGGGGTACACATATAATTACTGGAATTATTTGTTTTTAACAACAAAAAGAAATAAAATCATAGGACACACAAGTAAATAAGAAAATATGGTCCTTTTGAAGGGAGGAAATTCTATAGAAATTGTTTCTAATATAGCCAAGACATAGGATGTACTTTGACAGACTCTGAAAACAATTCAATTCCCATTAGACCCAGCAATACCACTTCTGGGAATATATCCAAGAGATGCAAAAAATATATAGTAGAAATGACATCTTCACTTGTATGATGTTCATTGCAGCACTGTTTACAATAGCCAGAGTCTGGAAAAAAAACAAACAGATTTGGAGTGCCTGAGAACAGATGACTAGTTAAAGAAACTTTGGTACATCTACACAAGGAACACTATGCAGCTGTTAGAAAAGATGAAGTCATTAAATTTGCGTATAAGTGGGTCAACATGGAGAGTATCATGCTAAGTGAAATGAGTCAGAAAGAGGGGTCATAGAAGGACTGCACTTATTTGTGGAATATAAAGTAACAGAATGGGAGACTAATACCCAAGGATAGTAGAGATAAGGGCCAGGAAGATTTCTCCATGGCTTGGAAGCCGGCCTCACAAGCTGGGGGAAAAGGCAGCTCAGATAGAGAAGGAACCTCCAGGTAAAGGATGCTTGGAGGGCTCACTCAGGATGGGAGATGCGGGCTGAAAGTAGACTATAAACTGAGCATAATGGCCACTTAATATACCTGTATTGCAAACCACAACACCCAAAAGGAGAGAGAAAGTAAATCGGAATGTGCCTGGCACAGAGGGGAAGGGGGGGAGGGAGAATGGGATGGGGGTGGTGGGAGGAATACTGGGAACATTGGTGGTGGAGAATGGGCACTGGTGGAGGGATAGGTACTCAGACATTGTAAGACTGAAACATAAGCACAAAAGTTTGTAAGTTTGTAACTATACCTCATGGTGATTCACTAAAATTTTTTTTAAAAAAATTAAAAAGAAAAGTTTGGTCCATTGAACCAGGCAAATTTGATTCTGAATTTTGACTGCCTTATGAATAAATTTTGCACTATTGTGATTATCATTTATATGTCTTTATTAATTTTCTCAACAGAAACAGAACTACAAACACATTCTATGTGGTGTTTTATGTAAAGAACAAACTCCTTAAATTTTTCTGAGTGCATGTTTAGTATAAGATCTCTGATATTAGACTTGATTCTGTTATAAATAGTCCATCATAGTTTAATTGGTAGTGCTTATTTTCCTTACTAAAGTGTACAAAAACACTTTGTTTTAATTTGATGAATTGGATTAAACAGAGTTTATATACCTCAAAGATACATATATTCAAGACCTAATGGAAAATATGAGCAAAATAAAGGTAATTTCTCATCAAATAGAGAATAACAACAATGTCATAGAAAACAGACATAAACAAATGGAATTGAAAACAACAATAACTAAAGTACAAATTTCACTAGAATGGTGCCAGAGAGATAGTAAGTAAGGCACTTGCCTCGTACCCAGGGAACCTAGGTTGGATGACTGACACCACATATGGTCCCCTGAATACCTGCAGACATGATCCTGAGCACAGAGCCAGGTGTAAGCCCTGAGCAAAACTGGATGTGACCCAACCTCAACCCAAATTTCACTACAGATATTCAACAGCAAATAAAAATTGCCAGTATTTGAAGAGAGAAGCATAAAGAAAAATATATAAAAATAAAAAGTCTCAGGGACACGTACAATGCCTTCTGATACACACACACACAGACACACACATTTGGAGTTCTAGAAGGACAAGAAAGAGAAAAGGGCTCTATGAGTGCTAAAACTAAAATTTGAATTATTCCCAATGCTAGACATTATCTCTGCTGAACTAATAGCTAAAATCTATCCAAATTTTGGGAGTAACATTTATCTGCACATATGAAAGCTAAAAAAAAATGAGAAAACTGAAGAAATCCATGCCCAAATATATAGCCCTAATTACACAAAAGGAGAGAATCTTGAAAGCAACAAAACAGGACTTTTCATCAAGCTCTTAGAACCCTTACATTTGAAATCACAAAAATCTATAGGAAGTTAGATGGGATATTTAGAATAATGAAATTAAAAGAAATACAGGAGAGGGGCTGGAGCGATAGCACAGCAGGTAGGGCGTTTGCCTTGCACGCGGCCGACCCGGGTTCGAATCCCAGCATCCCATATGGTCCCCTGAGTACCGCCATGAGTAATGCCTGAGTGTAGAACCAGGAGTAACCCCTGTGCATCGCTGGGTGTGACCCAAAAAGCAAAAAAAAAAAAAGAAATACAGGAGAATTCCATATCCATTAAAACATCTTTCAATATGAAAGAACAAAATAAATACACACAGTTAATAAAATTGTTTATAAACAGTTACTAAAAACAATTTAGAAAATTTTCTAGTATAGATTACATACTAATGGGATTTATACCATGAATGCAATGATTGTACAACATACACAAATCAATTAATACGTCATGTCAACAAATGAAAGTCATATGATTATATTGATTAATGTGATCAATTTTAAAAACTATAAACAAAATTCAATGCCCACTCATTATAAAAGCCCACAAAAATATAGTTAGAAGTAAAATTCCTCAATATAGTAATGGCCATGTTACAACAAATCCATAGACAGAATAATACTCAATGGTGACAAACTTTAGAGATCAGGCATAAGACAAAGAGGTACACTCTCTCCACTATTATTCCTTCTAGGACTGGAAGTTCTAGCTGAAGCAATTAGCAAGAAGAAGAAGTAAAAAAGATCTAATCTGGAAAAGAAGCTAAATTATCACTGTTTATAAATGACATGATAATGTGACATATGAAAAATGTAGATACCACTTCAAATACATTAGGTTGGCCAAAATCCAAAACACTGGCAATACAAATTATTAAAGATGAGAGAACTCTTATTTATTACTGGCGAGAATTAAACCAGTACAATCACTTTGGAAGTTAATTGGGTAGCTTATTGCAAGACTGAACATATTCCTACTATACAGAAATTTTGCTTCTTAACCAATATTTACTTAATTAGTTAAAAGCTTATGTCCAAATAAAAGCCTACAAATAAATATTTATAATAGTTTTGTTCATAATTGCCAAAATGTGAAAGCAACCAACATATCCCTAAGTAAGTGAATAAATGAATAAGAATCTTATACAGTGCTAAAAAGGGATGAGTTCTCCAGTCATCAAGAGACATAGTGGGACCTTAATGCATTTTACTAAGAAACCAGTTTGAAAAGACTACTGCATTGTACGAATTCAACTATATACTTTAAGAAAAAATATGTGATAATAGTTAACAGGATCATTACTTGTCAGCATTTAAAAGGAAGGATGAAGAAGGAGGTCATAGTTTACTTTAGAGTAGTGAAGCTACTTAGCACAGAATGGGTGAATTGTCATTATGCATTTGTCAAGACCCATAGAATGCATAATACCAAGAATGAACCATAATGTTAATGGTGAATCTTGAATGATAATGATGAATCAGTCTGGGTTTATTGATTATAATGAAAATGTGAGGGTTTTTTTTTTTTGGGGGGGCGGGGGGCTGGAGTGATAGCACAGCAGATAGGGCGTTTGCCTTGTCACCTAAGCTCCACCAGGAGAAATTCCTGAGTGCAAAGCCAGGAATAACCCTTGTGCATCGCCAGGTGTGACCCAAAAAGCAAAAAATTAAATAAAAAAATTTAAAAAATAATGAAATATGAGTTTTTGATAAGAAGGCTATGTGAATGTGAGGGCTTTAAACTTAAAGGAAAGAAGTATATTTTTCACTCATTTTTTTATGACCTTTAAACTGCTCTAAAGCATTGATGCCTTTTGAATAATGAAATGAAGTATCTAAGAAATGTGGATTAAAAATCATGTGACAAGAATATAGTGAAAATTTAAGAAAGATTAAAAAAGGGAACCAAGTACTTAAAGTAATAATGGATGAAAATTAATTTTCCAAAATGAATAACAGACAAAGATACAGATCCTGGATCTTAGAATACCAAAATAAGATTTTGAAAACCAGAAAAATACATCTTCCAGAATCTATATCTTTCTAAGCAAGTTTTGTTCAATAAAAACTGCCTTGTTTCAAGACAAAGGAAGGAAGGAAGGAAGGAAGGAAGGAAGGAAGGAAGGAAGGAAGGAAGGAAGGAAGGAAGGAAGGAAGGAAGGAAGGAAGGAAGGGAGGAAGGAAGAAATAATAGCCTGGAAATTCTCTAACTTGGGGAAGGAAAAAATACCCAAATCAAGAGGATCAAAGAGTTCAAAACAAAATAAATCCAGGTGCATAACAAAACATCCAATGAGAAACTATATCAAAACCAAGGACAAGAACAGAACACTAAAATCATCTAGAGATAAATAAATCAGATACAACCCTTACAAGATTGTAGATATTTTTTAGCACAAACCATTCAGAAAAGAAAGAATTGTCATGATATCTTTAAAATATTTTTAAAAAATTCATCTCAGCCAAGAATATTCTTGCTATCATTCAAAATTTAATGACTTGCTATCCTTCAAAATTTAATGAGAAATAGTTTTACCATCAAAGATAAAGCAACTTAAAACCATTACATTTCTCTTGCAAGAAATACCAAAAAAATCCTATAAAGCAAAAATAAATTCAACCTAAAAATATCAAGACACCAAAAATATACAACATAGTAAATTTGTTGGGTAAACAAATAAAAACTGGAACCCTTAGGTCTAGTCTAAGATCAATTCACTCGAGAGGGTCATAAGTATAGAACCTGACATATAAACCTCCTAATAGTCTCAAAACAAAAATTTAAAGGAGCACAGACTAAGTTGAGAAAGTAATTTAAATATAACCCCAAAGGAAGATGGAGAAAGCAAAGTGGAGAAAGCAAAAGGACAAACACTACTAAACACTCAAAAATTAATAATAAAATAATAAATATTTGCATTTCAATAATTATCCTGTAGATGATCTGAACACAACAAAGCAAACATATAAAAGGGCTAAATAGATCAAAGTATAAAATCCAAAATTTTTTTCTGCCAAAAAACAAGTAAGATATAAAGATAAGCACAAAACAAACAGTAATCTAAAAAATGCAATATGACTACAGTTTTATCAATAAAATATATGTTCAACTAAAACATAAGAGATAAGAGATAATGGCGAATGCAGTGGCAGATAGTTTCCTCAACATCATGTCCAAGACTAACATCCTAGCTATTCGCAAACAGTAGGACAATAAAACACAAGACTTCACATAAGGATTGAAGGAACATCTCAGTGGGAGACCAGGTTCTACAAGCAGGAAATAAAAAGGCAACCACCATTGACTGAGCCTATCCACAATCCTTTTTCACAACAAGAGGAAACAGGGATACTCATCTTCAAGATCCCTCTTTCATACCACCACAACAAATGAAGAAACAGCAAAAATCCCCATTGCAAGCAGAGGACAATCAAAGGAGTCCAGAAACCTCAATGGGTGTTTCCTACAAACTTGACCTCTCGGATAAAGAATTCAGAGTTGAAATCCTCAACATGTTCAATGAACTCAATGCAAAGATTGACAACTTAAAGGAGGACCTGGCAGAAACAATACAACAGACAGCCAACAAAATACGGGAAGAAAAGAGAGCAGAAATAAAAAACCTTCAAAAAGAAATGAAGGATTCCGTAGATGAAATCAAAAACTCTCTAGCTGCCCTCAACAATAGGATGACTTCAGCAGAAGACAGAATCAGTATGCTTGAAGATAAGCTGCAAGAAGCCTACAGGCAACAACAAACCATGGCAAGAGACCTCAAAATAGCTCTAGCCAGAATCAAAGTCCTAGGGGATGATTTCAAGAGGAACAACATTAGAATCATTGGACTACCAGAAGGACAGGGAACCAACCCCAACGAAAAAGCCACAGTAAAACAAATCATTGCAGAAAACTTCCCAGAGCTGGAAAATGTGGGCATCCAGATTCAAGGCGCCCGAAGGGTGCCAGCTAAAAGAGATCCTAACAGAAAATCCTCAAGACATATCATAGTTACAGTGATGAACGTCATCCAGAAAGACACAATACCGCAAGCAGCAAGATCCAAGAAGGAAATCGCATACAAAGGAGCACCCCTTAGATTCACAGCAGATCTATCAGAGGAAACTCTCCAAGCCCAAAGGCAATGGTGGGATATAGTGAAAAAACTCAATGAAATCAATGCTTCACCAAGAATATTTTATCCGGCCAAACTCTCATTCAAACTTGAAGGAATCATACACTACTTTGGGGATAAACAACAGCTCAGGAACTTCATAGACTCAAAACCAAACCTAAAAGAAGCACTATAGGGGCTATTGTAAGACAAGAATAACCCCTACAAGCACAACAAACCCTTACACAAAGATGGCACAAAATCCCATAACAATAATCTCCCTTAATGTCAATGGTCTAAATTCACCAATTAAGAGACACAAACTGGCAAAATGGACTCAAAGACTGAATGCAACATTCTGCTGCCTGCAAGAAACACATCTGAATAGCCAGAACAAACAAGACTCAAAGTCAAAGGATGGAAAACAATCTTGCAAGCAAACAACTCCCTCAAGAAAGCTGGGGTGGCTTTACTAGTATCGGACAACATAGATTTCAGGTTGAAAAAGATTAGAAGGGATAGTGAAGGTCACTTTTTATTAATCGCGGGATATGTACATCAGGAAGAAATCAAACTCCTACACGTCTATGCACCCAATGAGGGACCAGCTAAATACCTACAACAGCTGCTAAGAGATCTTAAAAAGGACATTGTGAGCAACACAATAGTAGTTTGAGACTTCAACACCGCCCTGTCTCCTCTGGACAGATCAAGAAGATTAAAACTCACCAAGGAAATACTGGCTTTGAAGGAAGAAGTAGAAGAGAGAGGGCTAATAGATCTATACAGGGGTTTATATCCCCCAAAAAGGGAATACACATTCTTTTCCAGTGCACATGGAACATTTTCCAGAATAGACCATGCGCTGGGCCACACAACATACCTCAACAGAATCAACAAGATAGACATTGTACCACTATCTTTTCAGACCATGATGCATTGAAGATAAAAGTTAATCATGGACAGATGCAGAAAACCAAATCAAACACCTGGAAATTAAATAGCTCGATATTGAACAATGAGTGGGTCAGGAAGGAAATCAAGGAAGAAATCAAAAGGTACCTGGAAACAAATGAGAATGAAGACACGAGCTACCAGAACCTGTGGGACGCAGCTAAAGCCGTATTAAGGGGAAAATTTATAGTTCTGCAAGCATATCTCAGGAAGGAAGAAAGGGCCCACATAAATAACTTTACTTCACAGCTCAAGACCTTAGAAAAGGACCAACAAAAGGAGCCCAAACCAGGCAGAAGGAAAGAGATCATAAAATTTAGAGCAGAAATTAATGACATCGAAACCCAAAAGACAATCCGAAAGATCAATGTAACTAAGAGCTGGTTCTTCGAGAAAATAAACAAGACTGATAAACCACTAGCAAGACTCACAAAGAAAGAGAGAGTGATAGAACCCTTATAAGCCAAATCAGAAATGGAAAGGGGGACATCACAACAGAAACCAATGCAATTCAAAAGATCATCAGAGACTACTTTGAAAATCTGTATGCCACGAAACAAGAGAACCTAGAAAAAAATGGATAAATTCCTCAACTCCTATAATCTCCCAAGGCTGAACCAAGAAGACCTGGAATACCTGAATAGTACAATTAACATCAAGGAAATTGAAATGGTAATCAAAAGTCTTACCAAAAAAAAAAAGCCCAGATCCAGACGGATTCACTAGAGAGTTCTTCCAAACATTTAAAGAGGACCTTTTGCCAGTCCTTCTCAAGCTTTTCCAGGAAAATGAAGAAACAGAAACCCTCCCAAACTGTTTCTATGAGGTTCATATCTCCCTAATACCAAAAGCAAACAAAGACACCACAAAAAAAGAAAACTACAGGCTGATATCCCTGATGAAAACAGATGCGAAGATTCTCAACAAAGTATTAGCAAATAGAATTCAACAAATCATCAAAAAGATCATAAACCACGCCCAAGTAGGATTCATCCCGGGGATGCAAGGATGGTTTAACATCCGGAAATCAATCAACATAATCCATTATATCAACAAAAGAAAAGATAAAAATCATATAATCATATCAATAGATGCAGAGAAAGCATTTGACAAGATCCAGCACCCGTTTATGATGAAAACGCTCGCCAAAATGGATATAGAAGGGACCTTCCTCATTATAATCAAAGCCATTTATCACAAGCCTATGGCAAGCATCATCCTCAATGGGGAAAAGCTAAGAGCCTTCCCTCTGAGAACAGGGACAAGACAAGGATGCCCACTATCTCCTCTTCTGTTCAATATAGTACTGGAAGTACTTGCAATAGCGATTAGGCAAGATAAAGATATTAAGGGCATTCAGGTAGGAAAGGAAGAAATCAAGTGCTCACTATTCGCAGATGATATGATACTATACCTAGAGAACCCTAAAACCTCTACCAAGAAACTCCTAGAAACAATAAGACTCATATAGTAAAGTTGCACGCTATAGAATCAATACCCAATAGTCCATGGCTTTCCTATATGCAAATAATGAAAGAGAAGAAAGTGACATGAAACAAAGCAATTCCGTACACAATTGCGCCTCAAAAAATCAAGTACCTCGTAATCAGCTTAACAAAGGTATAATGAAAACTACTTGTATAATGAAAACTACAAAACGCTACTTGTATAATGAAAACTACAAAACGCTACTTCAGGAAATAAAAGAGGACACGAGGAAATGGAAAGACCTCCCCTGCTCATGGATTGGAAGAATTAATATTGTCAAGATGGCAATTCTCCCCAATGCATTGTACAAATTCAATGCGATCCCTATAGGGATACCCTTGACATTCTTCAAAGAAATGGAGGAAGCGCTCCTGAAATTCATATGGAACAATAAGCCCTCACGAATAGCTAAAGCATTTCTTGGGGAAAAGAAAATGGGAGGAATTAACCTCCCCAACTTCCGACTCTACTACAAAGCGGTAGTCATTAAAACAGCATGGTACCGGAACAAAGGCAGAGCTGCAGACCAATGGAACAGGGTTGAATACTCTGACAAACACCCCCAAATATATGATCATCTAATCTTTGATAGGGAGCAAGAAATGTGAAGTGGAGCAAGGAAAGCATTTTTAACAAATTGTGCTGGCAAAACTGGATGGCTACATGCAAAAAAATGGGCTTAGATCTCCACCTATCACCATGTACAAAAGTCAGATCAAAATGGATTAAAGACCTCAACATTGGACAAGAATCGCTAAAGTACATTGAAGACAAGGTCGGCAAAACCCTCCACGACATTGAAGCCAAAGTTATCTTCAAAGCTGACACGCCACTGGCCAAGCAAGTGAAAACAGAGATAAATAAATGGGACTATCTAAAACTAAGAAGTTTCTGCACCTCAAAAGAAATAGTGACCAAAATACAAAGACAATCTACAGAATGGGAAGGGATATTTATGTAGTACCCATCCGATAAAGGGTTGATAACAATGATATACAATGCACTGGTTGAACTCCACAAGAAGAAAACTGCCAACCCGATCCAAAAATGGGGTGAAGAAATGAACAGAAACTTTCCCAAATAAGAAATCCAAATGGCTGAGAGGCACATGAGAAAATGTTCAGCATCACTAATCATCAGGGAGATGCAGATCAAAACAACAATAAGATATCATCTCACACCACAGAGACTGGCCCACATCCCAAAAAACAAAAGCCAACGGTGTTGGCGTGGAAGTGGGGATAAAGGAACTCTCCTTCACTGCTGGTGGGAATGCCGACTGGTTCAGCCCTTTTGGAAAACAATATGGACGATTCTCAAAAAGTTAGAAATTGAGCTCCCATTTGACCCAGCAATACCACTCCTGGGAATATATCCCGGAGAGGCAAAAAGGTATAGTAGAGATGACATCTGCATTTCCATGTTCATTGCTGCTCTGTTTACAATAGCCACAATATGGACAAAACCAGAGTGCCTGAAGACATGATTGGCTAAAGAAACTCTGGTATATCTACACAATGGAATACTGTAGATGGAATGGAATGGATATAATGGAATACGTAGCTGTCAGAAAACATGAAGTCATGAAATTTGCATATAAGTGGATCAACATGGAAAGTATCATGCTGAGTGAAATGAGTCAGAAAGTAAGAGACAGACATAGAAAGATTGCACTCATATGTTGAATATAAAGTAGCTGAGAGATACAAGCTTACAATGTTGCGATTTCTGGCAGATATTTCTCTGGACTTAGTTACTAAAATACTAAAATACAGAAATCCAAAACTGTGCAGCTGCTAGTGTGGCCTCCTGACTTCATATCTCTTCATTCTCAGCAATGGAAAACAAATTATCAAATGCTTTCTTTTCAGCAGGTCGACTTTAGGCAGGAGAAACTCCAAATCAATAATAGTGAATTTTTTGTTGAAATATTGAATGTAATCAAAGTAAAGTGAAAGTAAAGTGAAATTTACCAGTTACACATGTGGGGTGAAAGGCTGGGGAGGTGGGAGGAAGTGGGTAGGTATACCATGATTCTTGGTGGTGGAATATGTGCACTGGTGAAGGGATGGGTGTTTGAGCATTGTATAACTGAGACTTAAACCTGAAAGCTTTGTAACTTTACACATGGTGATTCAATAAAAGAATAAAATAAAAAATATATATAAATAAATAAATAAATAGAAAGAGATAATGGCATTATATGATAAATAAAGGTTGAATATAATAAAATGTTAGAGCACGCAGTGTAGATCCCCTAAGCCCCTATACGAGTGATCCCTGAACTCAGAATCGTGAATAAGCCTGAGTACTACCAGTGTGTTCCAACATGCTCCCCCATCCCCCACCACCACCAACCACAGAATACTCTAAACAGAAGCCAGAGAGTTAGTACACTTGTTAGCACACAGCTGACTCAGGGTCAATCCCTGAAACACCATGTGGTCCACAAAGCCAAACAGAAGTGATCCCTCAACACAGAGCCAGGAATAAGTCCTGAGCACTGCTGGATGTGGCACAAAAACAAAATTAAAAAGGTCTAAATGGAGATAAAAGGAACATCACTTGTATCACTTGTATCACTTGTCATCCCGTTATTCATCAATTTGCTCGAGCGGGCGCCAGTAACATCTCCATTCATCCCTGTCGCATGCTAGTGTAGCCCAATGGCATCTGTTCGCTCCAGTGTCTTGACGAAGAAGTCTGACCATCTCATAGGTGGGCGCCCATGTGGTCTTTTGACGTCCTGTGATGTCCTTTTGAATCCAGTAGGTAACAGCTCTAGTTCTGCGGTTGTCTCTGAATCGCATTACGTGTCCGCCCCATTTGATTTTCAATGCCTTGGCAAATGAGACAGCGTCCCTGATTCTTGATCATGAACAGAGGTCAGAACTCCAGATTCCTTCTCTCACTTGATTGACATGTGATATTACTCTTTGGATTCCTCTTTGGGATACCCGAATAGCGTTCTCGTCCTGTTTCCATAAGGCCCAGGTCTCTGAGGCGTATGTTAGTGCAGGAAGAATGGTGGAGTCGAAAAGATGTGCCTGGAGCCGTAGGTTCTTCATCCTCTTAACAACTTCTCTGATGCTCTGGAACACATATCCTAACTTAATAAAGATCATACAGAATAAACCCACATAGAGCTTTCACTCAGTAGTAAAAAACAGAAAAGATAAGATTGCCCATTCATACCACTTCTAGTAAATTTAGTATTAACCAAATCAGTTAAGCAATAGTAAATAAACTGAATTCAAATTTGAAAGTAAGTGAAGCTTTTATTATCATCTGTCACTGTCACTGTCATCTCATTGCTCATTGATTTGCTTAAGTGGGCACCAGTAACATCTCCATTGTGAGACTTGTTACTGTTTTTGGCATATAGAATACACCACAGGTAGCTAGCCAGGCTTTGCCATGCAGGCGAGATACTCTCGGTAGCTTGCCAGGCTCTCAGAAAGGGTCAGAAGAATCGAACCTGGGTTGGCCAGCGTGCAAGGCAAATGCCCTACCGCTGTGCTATCACTCCAGCCTATGCTTGCATATCATCATACATTATATATACACACATGTACATATATATTCCCTAAATACTGTGGAAAAACTATTAAAAACAATAAATTGGTAGAATAGCAGTTTGAAAACTTAATATATAAAAGTTTGTTTCATTCCTACATGCAAACAGTGCATAGAAGAAAAAAGAAGTGAGCAAAGCAATCCATTTATATTTGCTTAAAAAATAATTAAACTAGAAACAAAGTTTAGCAAATTAAAATATGCAAGGAAAACTACAAGACATTGATTAAAGATATAACAAAAACCACTAAAAGATAGTCCATAGTTATTGATCCAGGAACATTAATATAGTCAAAATATCTCTCTTGCCAAAAGCAATAAGATTCTGTGAAATCCTTATCAGAGTTACACCAATATTTTTAAACAAAGAAAGCAAGTATGGAGCTGGAGAGACAATGCAGTGGATTGGGCATTTGCACGTCATGGGACAGGGTTTATCCCAAACAACCCAAGACCAGGCAGGAGTGATCTCCGAGCACAGAGCCAGAAATAATCTCTGAGCACTGTAGGTGTGGCCCAAAAATCTAAATAAATAAATAAAACAATACTAAAATTTATTTAAAAAATAAACCCACAAATAGCTAAAATAATTCTGTAAAACAAAGAAGAAAAACACAAGCATCTTGTTACCCAACTTCAAATATTATCACATAGCGAAAGTAATTAAAATAGCACAATATTTGAATAAAACATACATAATGGATCAGTGGAATAGAATTAAGAGCACACAAATAAAGTCAATATATATGGTCACTTAATCTATAATAAATGATCTAAGGCCAAAAAATAGAATAAAGAAAATATTTCAACAAAAATAGAACAGTCACATTCAAAAGAATAAATTTGGCTCACTTTCAAACTCTATAAACAAAAAGAAAGTAAAAGTGAATTTTAAAATCATGGTTATATTGCCTAAAATTATTAATTACACAGAAGCAAATATAGACTAGACATTCCTTAGCATCAACATTAGAAGATATCTATGGGGACTCAACCCCAAATACAAGCAAAATCTCACTCACTGTCACTGTTATCGTGTTGCTCATCAATTTCTTCGAGCGGGCACCAGTAACGTCTCTCATTGTGAGACTTATTGTTGCTGTTTTTGGCATATCCAATACACCACAGGTAGCTTGCCAGGCTCTGCCGTGTGGGCGAGATACTCTCGGTAGCTTGCTGGGCTCTTGGAGAGGGCGGAGGAATTGAACCCGGACCAGCCGCATGCAAAGCAAACGCCCTACCGCTGTGCTATCGCTCCAGTCCTTGAGCAAAATAAAATGAAAAATTAAAATTTGAATTACATCAATTCAAAAAGCTTTAACAGCAAAAGAAAATTTAACCAGAATAAAAGGACAGCTTAGTAAATGGAACAAGATATTTGCACATAATATATCTGTGAGGTTTTAATGTTCAGGGCATGTAAATAATCTATGGAACTTTATAACAGTAACAACAAAAGAACTGATCCAGAATGTAAAGTGGCAGAAACTCTGTGGGTACACTTCTCCAAAGAGGGCACAAAGATGGTAAACATCACAAAAACATGATCACTATCATTTATTGTTAGGAAACCATAAATCAGAACGACATTGAGAGTCTACTTTACACTCATAAGAATGACATATAAAGGTTCCCGTCGCTGTCACGCCTCTCTGATCGCTCCCCAACTGTGTTGACCCTGTCCTGCAGGTAATCAGCCCACCATGAACTCCTAATACTGGGCTTTGGACGGCTCTCAGGCGTCCCCACCCTCTCCGGCTCTCCCACGACCCTCCAGACCCTGTTCCCCTTGCCACCACACCTCTCTTCTCGCTCCTCAACTGCGTTGCCCCTGTTCTACACTGAGCACTGCTAGCGTCCCAAGTGGTTACTGTGGGCGTGGCCTGTATCTCAGGGGCGTGGTCTCAAAAGGGGCATAGCCTCCTGCCAGAGCGGTTATTATATTTTTTTAGCATAATCTGTATAACCTGTTCCTTTGGAAAATACCCTGGCGAAATCAATCACTATAGGTCAGTTGTATATTAGCCTATTCTAACTTCACAAAAACTATCCGTGAACAATAGAAACTTTGCAAGGTGAGCATAGCCTTAAACCTTCACTAGAGGCCCCGCATAAATCAGGATGAATGCCTGAGAGTAACAAAGAATTCTAGAATAGGAACAAGGCTACCATTATAAATTTAGTGCAAACAGAGCCCCTACTCCCTCAGCAAGAGGGAATAGGGATAGACAACTAAAACGTTTCAACTCTATACCTCCATACCAATATGAAGAAACAGCGAAAATCCCCTCCATGAAGAGAGGATGAAGAAAAGATTCCAGAAGCCTCAACAGGGGCTACCCACCTATACGACCTTTCAGAAAAAGAATTCAGAGAGTAAATCTTGAGGAGAGTAGATGTATTCCAAGCAACGATAGAACAGACACCCAATAAACTAAGGGAGGATATAAATGAAGCATTGGCTCAGTCCACCAAGAAAACGCAGGAAGAAATGAGAGCAGAAATTTCAAAGCTATGAACAGAAGTCACACATAAAGGAATTGGTGAATTAAAAATCTCAGTAGGAGCCCTCAACAGTAGAATGACTACAGCCAAAGACAGAATCAGCAAGCTCAAAGATGAGCTGCACAAAGCTTGCAGGCAACAACAAATAATGGCAAAAGACCTCAAAATGGCCCTAGGGTGAATCAGAGTCCTAGGGGATGACCTCAAGAGGAACAACATAAGAATCACTGGAGTACCAGAAGCACAGGGAAGTAACCCAGATGAAAAAAAACACAGTGAAAGACATCATTGTTAAGAAATTCCCAGAGCTGGAGGAGGCAGGCATCCAGATCCAAGGAGCCCAAAGAGTACCAGCAAAAAGAGACCTGAATAAAAAGACTCCAAGGCACATCATAGTCAGAATGATGGAAGCTGTGGATAAAGACATAATATTTCAAGCAGGAAGGTCAAAGAAGGAAATCACATACAAAGGAGCACCCCTTAGATTTACAGCAGACCTATCAGAAGAAACCCTCCAAGCCAGAAGACAATGTGGGACATAGTGAAAAAACTCAACTAAATGAACGAACCACCAAGAATACTTTATCCGGCTAAACTATCACTCACTCAAACTCGAAGGAACCATGCACTATTTCTCCAGTAAACAACAGCTCAGGAACTTCATAGACTCAAAACCAAACTTAAAAGAAGGACTAAAGGGGCTATTGTAAGACAAGGAAGAACCCCACAAGAACAACAAACCCCAAAGGAAGATGACAAAAAAACCCATTACAATTGCCTCTCTCAATGTCAATGGCCTAAATGCACCAATTAAGAAACACAGAGTAGCAAAATGGATCCGGAAACTAAACTCAACATTCTGCTGCCTGCAAGAAACAAACCTGAACAATCAGGACAAACACAGACTCAAAGTCAAAGGATGGAAAACAATCCTGCAGGCAAAAAACTCCCTCAAAATAGCTGAGGTGGCCATACTAATATCTGACAACATAGATTTCAGGTTGAAAAAGATTTGAAGGGACAGTGAAGGTCATTTTCTATTTATCAAGGGATATGTACAACAGGAAGAAATCACTCTTAAACTTAAACGTATACGCACCTAATGAACGACCGGCTAAATACTTAAAACAACTTCTAACAGACTTGAAAAAGGACATCGCTAGCAGCACAATAAGAGCTGGAGACTTCAACACTGCCTTATCACCTCTGGATAGATCGACAAGAACAAAATTCAGCAAGAAAACACTGATTCTGAAAGAAGAAATGGAAGAGAGAGGCCTAATAGACTTATATAGGACTTTACACCAAAAAGGAGAGAATACACAATCTTTTCCAGTGCACATGTAACATTTTCCAAGATAGATCATGTACTGGGCCACAAAACATACATCAATAGAATCAGAAAAATAGAAATTGTATCAACTATCTTTTCAGACCACGATGCACTGAAAATAGAAGCTAGTCACACACAGACACAGAGAACCAAAGCAAACACCTGGAAATTAAACACCTTGGTGTTGAACAATGAGTGGGTCAGGAAGGAAATCAATGAAGAAATCAAAAGATACCTCGAAACAAAAGAGAATGAAGACACAAGCTACCAAAACCTATGGGATGCAGCTAAAGCCATGTTAAGGGGAAAATTTATAGCTCTGCAAGCATTCCTTAGGAAAGAAGAAAGGGCCTACATAGATAGCTTGACTTCACAACTCAAGATCTTAGAAAAGGACCAGAAAAAGGAACCCAAACCTGACTGAAGGAAAGAAATAATAAAAATTAGAGCAGAAATTAATGGCATGGAAACCCAGAAAACAATCTGATAGGTCAAAGAAAACAAGAGCTGGTTCTTTGAGAAAATAAACAGGATTGATAAACCACTAGCAAGATTCACAAAGAAAGAGAGAGAGAGAACCCTAATAAACTGAATCAGAAATGAAAAACAGGACATCAGGACAGAAGCCAAAGATTCAAAAGATCATCAGAGACTACTTTGAAAGCCTGTATGTCATGAAACAAGAGAACGTAAAAGAAATGGATGAATTCCTACATTCCTACAATCTCCCAAGACTGAACCAAGAAGACTTGAAATACCTGAATAGACCCATTAATATCAAGGAAATCAAAACTGTAATCAAAAGTCTCCCAAAAAACAAAAGCCCAGGTCCAGATGGATTCATTAGCGAATTCTTCCAAACATTTAAAGAGGAACTGTTACCAGTTCTCCTCAAGCTTTTCCAGAAAATTGAAAAAACAGGAACCCTCCAAACAGTTTCTATGAGGCACATACCTTCCTAATACCAAAAGCAAACAAAGACACCACAAAAAAAGAAAACTATAGACCAATATCCTGATGAATACCGATGCAAAGATCCTCAACAAAATATTAGCAAATAGAATCCAACAACTCATTAAAAAGATCATACACCAAGACCAAGTGGGATTCATCGTGGGGATGCAGATGGTTTAACATTCAAGATAGTCAAAGCCATCTACCACAAACCTATGGCAAGTATTATCCTCAATGGAGAAAAGCTAAGGACTTTTCCTCTAAGATCGGGGACAAGACAAGAATGCCCACTCTCACCACTGCTGTTCAATATAGTATTGGAAGTACTTGCAATAGCTGTTAGGCAAGAAAAACATATTAAGGGCATCCAGGTAGGAAAAGAAGAAATCAAACTCTCACTATTTGCAGACAATATGATACTATATATAGAGTATAAAGCCTCCACTTAGAAACAATAGACTTGTACAGTAAAGTTGCAGGCTATAAAATCAATACCCAAAAATACATGGCCTTCCTATTTGCAAACAATGAGACAGAAGAAAGGGACATGAAAAAAAAGTAATCCCGTTAACAATTGTGCCCCAGAAAATCAAATACCTTGGAATCAGCTTAACTAAAGAAGCAAAGGACCTCTACAAAGAAAACTATAAAACGCTACTTCATGAAATAAAAGAGGACATGAGGAAATGGAAACATATCCCCTGCTCATGCATAGGGAGAATCAACATTGTCAAAATGGCAATACTCCCCAAAGCATTATACAAATTCAACCCGATCCCTATAAAAATACCCATGAAATTCTTCAAAGAAATGGATCAAGCAATCCTGAAATTCATATTGAACAACAAACGCCCACGGAGAGCTAAAACAATTCTTGGGGAAAAGATGATGGGAGGCATCACCCTGCCCAAGCTTAAACTTTACTACAAAGCGGAGACAAAACAGCAAGGTATTGGAACAAAGGCAGACCCGCAGAACAGTGAAACAGGGTGGAATAGCCCTACATACAACATCAAACCCGGGTCGGTTGCATCCAAGGCAAATGCCCTACCTGCTGTGCTATCGCTCAAATGTAAATATAAAGTATAAGAAAACCAAGACTAATATCCCAGATGAACACATATACAAGGATCCTATACAATATCTTTGTGAACAAAATATAGTCGACCTGAATTGTGCTCAAGGAAATTAATATTTATCAGAGTTGGCAACTTCGACAAAATTTTATAGAAATTCATTTCTTTTTTTTTTGCTTTCTGGGTCACACCTGGCGATGCACAGGGGTTACTCCTGGCTCTGCACTCAGGAATTACTCCTGGCAGTGCTCAGGGGACCATATGGGATGCTCGGATTTGAACCCGGGTCGGCCGCGTGCAAGGCAAACGCCCTACCCGCTGTGCTATCGCTCCAGCCCCAGAAATTCATTTCTAAATGCACAAAACATTAAAAAGTACTCCTCAAAACATGACTAGATAATTTCACCACAAAAATACACCAATAAAATGAAGTATTAATTACTGTTAAAACAAAATTATTTAAGTAGTCATCAAAAAAGACGTTCAGTTTCATCAAATATAGAATTGTATTCAGCAATTTAAAAACAAAATTATCTATCCAAGGAAATTAATGGAAAACTCTTAAATGCATATTTCTAATGAAGGGTAAAATACTAAAAAGACTACAGTATTGTATGATTCCAACAATATGACATTCTAGGAAAGGTAAAATTCTTTAAATTTAAAAGAAAAAGTTGTTGTCAAGAATTTGAAATATGAATATTAACTTAAAGAGATTTTTTTGGCAGAGCAACTTTTCTATGTGATACTATAATAGTGGACAGACATTATGCAATTTTCAAAAACATAGATTATGCAAATGGAGAATTAACCATGTAGTTTAGTTATCATACGTCAATGTTGGGTCATCAGTTTTGTTTTTTTTTTTTTTTTTTAATTTATTTTATTGAGTCACCAAGTGGAAAGTTACAACGTTCTCAGGTTTATATCTCAGTTATACAATGCTCAAACACCCATCCCTTCACCAGTGCCCATATTCCACCACCAATAAAAACAAAAACAAACAAAAAAAACAAAAACAAAAACAAACAAACAAAAAAAACAGTATACATCCCACACCTCACCCCCCAACCCCCACCCCGTGCGTGAGTGATAATTTCACTTCCTTTTCTCTTTACCTAGATTACATTCCAAGGGTCATCAGTTTTGACCGTGGACCATACATAGTAAAGCAAGATGTCTATAAGAAGGAAATAGCAGTAAGGTAAAATAGAAAAAGACCTCTCTTCTAGTTTTTTTCTGTAAATCTAAAATTCTTCTAAAAATAATTACATTATTTTTAAAAAGTAAGTCAGGCTATCCTCCTTTAAAAGAATCCAAACTGATTTTTTTCGAAATAAAAATTTTTTTAGTTTCCTGAGTTTAACTAAACCTCATGCTTCTGCAAGATTTTCTTTGGTTTCACATTTCCTAGGTCATTTTTGTCAGAATTTAGAGGTGGGGTAGTGAGAATTCAGACATATGTCCTCAACTTGCCATCTGTTCTCCAAATGGCTTCCCATATGTTGTTTATATGTAGAATTTTCATTGTTGACATTTATGAATTGACTATAATTGTACTTTGATTTCCTTCTTCACTAAAGTTAATTACAAGTGTGTTTAAATTTCCAAGTGACATATATTTTTTAAAAAACCATGATACTAATTTCAGCTTCTATTGCTTGTTGTTTAAAATATGTGAATTGCATAAATTTCACTTTGGAGAATATTTCAAGATTTTTAGTAGTTAAGTATATCATCAATTTTTGAAATGTCCATTTTACAACAACACATATGATTTTTAAAGTTTATTATAAATCTAGTTATAATTTTTATTCTGTAAAATTTTGAACTATATATAAAACACTATATATATGTTTATGTTTATTGTGGTATATCTTTGTGGATTCACTGATTCTATCTTGTATATTTTATCATCATAAATAATTCCTTTGTCCCATATAGTGCTATTTGATTTTATGTTATTTACCTAATAGTAGCAATGTAATGAATGCTTTCTTGTATGTTTTTTTATTGCTTGGCACATTTTCAGCCATTCATCTCTTTCTGAATTTTGTTTATCATTTAGTTTTAAATGTTAGTAATCAGTATACAACCAGGAAAATTTTTGGTAATAGCTTTTAATTTACCCAGGAGCTTAAGCCTTTTTTAAAGCAGGGAATTATGCCATTCATTTTTATTGTGGCAAATAGTTTCTGGTATTAATCTAGTCACCTGATATTAATTTTTGTGTTATTTTTGTTTTTCCATTCTTTTTGGTTAATTGTGATAGGTTGAAAAGTTTCCCCCGAATAGATCCAAATCCTGATTCCAAAACCTATATATGTTACCTTACATGGCTAAAAATGTAGATTTAGCAATTTTGATTAAAGTTCTTGAAACTGAAGGCTTTATTCTGAATTCTCCTGGTGAATCTAAATGTCATTTTATATATATATGTATATATATGTATATATATATATGTGAGGAAAGCTGAGGGAAACTTGACTTGATGTGCAGATAAAAGACAGGGCAGCAATGTAACCATGGACTCAGAGATGGGAGAGAGATGGTCATAACGTCAAGGAAAGATGGCAAAGCCCTAAAATCAGAAGAGGCAATTGGGCTTTTTTTTCCTACAGTCATTCATGGAACTGTAATCCTACAAACGACTTCTTTTGACATATTGGAGATGAACTTCTAATCTTCAGAATTATGGGAGAGAGTTCACTTATGTTTTGGTAAACCACAAAGTTTGTGGTAGGTAATCTGTTACAGCAGCCAACAGAAATGAATGCAAAATGTTTTCCTCCATTTTTATTTGCTTCTTTTATGATTTTCATTTTTATATTTAATATAACTTTATTAAAGTAAATGTTTAAAACAACTACAAAAATATCTAGCATCATTTTCTTCTTTAATTTTCTCCTCTTACCAGATTCCCTAAATTTTTTTTCTGCCACACTTCACATTTACAATTATTTTTTATGGACATTCAGTGGTTTTCTGTTTAATTATTTTCCCTATCTGTTATCATTTTATCCCTTCCTTCTTCTTAAGTTCTAATTTTAAAAACAATTCTCAATCAACAGAAATATTTTACCCATATAGACTTTTTAAAATTTACTTTTTTTATTGAATCACCGTGACAGATAGTTACAAGTTTTCATGTCTGAGTTATAATCACACAGTGATCAAACATCCATCCCTCCACCAGTGCATATTCCCCACCACCAATCTCCCCAGTATACCCCCCTTTCCCACCCTCCCACTGCCTCCATGGAAGACAAATTCCAGATAGACTTTTAAGTAAGACTTTTTTAGATATCTACTAATGTTATTCTGAGCCTTGTTTCAGAAATGATATTTATAAAAATTCTTGAACTATACCTTTTCTTTCAAACTACAAACATGCTTTCATGTTTTCTAGCAATTATTTCTCTGAACAAAAGACATCATAATTTGAGATTGATTTATTTGAGGTGATTTAATTTTTTTTACCCTACCTATGTTTGAAGTTTTCAGAAATCGTGTGTTCTTTTTTATTGTGTTTTACAGTATCTATATTTGCATTAATGTAGTTTTCTCCTCTTTGATGCTTATTATCAAATCCACTCCTCCTGCTCCAGATTCTGAACTTGTGTTAGTTGCTTCTTTCAGCCTAGCTAGAGATGACCCAGATTCTTGCCACTTTCTCACCATGAAGTATCACCCCCTAGGTATCTGCCCTTGGGACTCTCTTCTTCAACCTTTTCTGGTGTTCTGTACCTCAGCTGTGTGTGTCAACCTCAGGAAGTTTGAACTCACAGTTCAAATGTAGCAAAAGTTTTCTGACAATTGTGTGATTTTTTTATTACTAAATTTAGCCATCATTTTTATCTCTGTATATTTGTCATATATTTAGCAAGCAGATAATTTCTTCTTACACTCTTTAGGAAAGCCCTCAGTTTCAACAGTAACCAAGTCCCCCCTCCCTGTGGCACCTTTTACAACATTTGAGTAGGGACACCTTTGGGGTAGTGTTAACAGGAAATAAATCATATAAAAACACAATGTAGCTAATTGGCCAGCTGTTATTGGTAAGGACCAGGGAAAAACTAAAATGAGCAAATTCAGGACAAAATTATTTCCAAAACCATGTGATTTGTAATAATTTTAGATTTTTTTATGATAAAAGAATCATTAGACATCAATCTTTGGATTATTCTCAACTGACCCAAAGTTTATGAAGCAAAGATAGGGTTGATCTATTTGTAAAATTAAGGCTCAAAAGTTGCTGAAAATTTTCCACTTTGATAATTCGTGAAGGAATATTTCATGTATAGGCTCTGGTATTGTGATTCAGTGGTAAAATAAAAACAGATACCTTGAATGTCAGAAACCTGGGTTCAGTCTAACATTTCTGAGAGAAGAGGGAGAGAGATTCCATTTTATTGCATTTTGAGCATCTGATTCAAGAATATATATTAAACTCTTGAATCCCTATTTCCTTCTTTGCAGAATTATGAAAATAGCACAGAGTTAATTAATGGTTATGAGTAAGGTAAATAAATGAGAGGGTGGAAAGGAAAAAAGAGACCCCAGGACTAACTCTCAAAAACAATTCTACTATAGAAGTGAATAGGAAAAGTGAGCTATAGTGGTGACAGCTCAGATGATGATAAATGACTCAAAATAATACTTTAGTCCCCTGAAGCCAGAACCTTTCTGTCATCTCTCAACAATTCAACTGAACTTTTGTTTCTAATTAACCTGGAATATCAATTGTAGCAGAGAAAATTAGTTTAGCTTTAAAAGTCAATTGCAAGCAAATGTACCATGCAAATGTCAAGAAGGGCTGGTCCTGAAATGCAGAGTTTCCAAGAAGCCAAGTGAACCAGAGCTTCGGGCATTTCCAGTTGTCACCACATGAAATTAAAATTTCAGAACCAAGGACAGCACCCCACTTCCTGCCTCAGAGAGCCATCATCCTCTTCCTAACCCCTAAATAACAATTCCTTTCCATGAGGTGATTATTTGATGCCGTTTCCGTGATACCAATCACTGCCTTTCATCTATGTTTTCAGGTTGTGCTACTCTACGCCTCTACCTATGTCCTCGTGTCTCTCAGCATAGACAGATACCATGCCATTGTCTACCCCATGAAGTTCCTGCAAGGAGGTAAGCTGGCTCAATCAAATGTTATTCCATTAGGATTCATTGTTTGGTATAACTAGCATTATTTTTAATACATTTCTTTTAGTAAGTTTCTTCCTCTTCTCCCTTATCACCTTTTCTAACTGTGGTTCCAATTGTCAAAAATATATATACAGAAAAGAAAACTTGGGTGCTTGGTAAAATGGTGATGTTCCTCATGGATAGCCAACAGTTAGAAAATAAGGTGGGTTATAATGACTCACCTTGTGATCACTCACTTGAATTCTATGGTCTCAAGCTTTGCCCTTTAGACCAAGATTGACACAGACATTTATCCCTAGTCTGAGCAATCCTACTGCCTCTTGTTCATTTTGCAGAGAGCATACTTTCTCTTCCTTACCACCAAAATGATAGAGATAATCAAATATCATCAAAATATGACAAAAGCTAACCTGAAACTGAAGAAATATTTCAAACATTTTATGTACCACTCTGTATAATATACATCTATGGAATCTAAATTGATAGAGCAAGACCTTTAAAGTATAATAATTATGATCTGATACTATGAAATATATAGTATTGATAAATATATTTTAAATACTGTTAAATTTCTATAAATTAATTATAAAATGTAGTTTTTTGACAAAGATATTTCTGCTTCTTGGCATCTTATCTGGAGAAACACACACATGCATACATATTTATGTATGTATTATATAATGTGTGCTGCTTGGAATAGCAGGAATTCAGTACTAACCTTAAGGCTTAATTGCTGAATTATAGTATACCATGAATATATAGCTCATGATTCTAAATTCTTTATGTTAAATATACTAATCTTCATAGCAGCACTTGAAGGATGGTTCTATGATTACCTGTATCTTATAGTCTGGGAAATTGCATTCAGAGAGTTAAAGTAACTTTCCAATAGTCACATAACAAGTAAGCTTGGGGACAGAAATTGAATCCACATTTGTAGGTCTAGCTCTGGTGCCCTCCATGACTACACATCCTAACTTTCAATTAGGAAGTGTCAGTTCCTTGAATGGTATTATGCATCAACATGAAAATATTTACAGCTCATATTTATTGTGATTAAAACAAAATGCCTGATAATTCATATGGTACAATATAGAAATGTGACTCAACCCATGCTAGATACTGTGTGCAGAGAGAGAATGATAAAAGCAGGAGAAAATGCATGAAATAAGTAACACTTGCTTCCAAAGACCCACACTAACTTGTTCTCATTTCCAGTGATGGGAATCAGATTAGCCATAGTGAGAACAAGGACTTACAGGGAAGAAGGTAATTTCATACCAGGGACATATCTCAGTGCTGGGTGCAAGTAAGAATAATTTTAAATTAAAATTATTTAAAATAGTTTACTTTATGGAGATGTAAAATCAACAATCAGTCATCTGAGCACTTTTGTCCTCAGAACAAGGAAGGAAATGAGGGGAGAAGAAATGGAAAAAATACTTTATGGTACATGTAGTCAAAGTGAGATACACTTACTTAACCATTGACTTACATTAGTGTGCATATTCATATACACATATACATATAGATGAGTACAAACTTAAACTTTCTCACAAGATGTCCATGCCATTTTCTACATCATTAAGTTCCCGCAAGAAGGCAAGCTAGCTCAGTCAAATATTATGTCCTTAGAAATCATGCTTTATGGGCTACAACTCCGCGCTGCCCGGGGTTGGATTTTTCCTCTCCATCCTGTTTTTCTGCATGGAAAATGGAGGCAGCAGAAATATCCACGTGGCGAGAGCCACCTTCTAAGACTCCTAACCCATAGGTACGGTTTTTGCAGTTTTGTGGCTCATAGGCAATCATGGAAAGTGGGCGTTACCGGCACGCCCTCGGCCCAGATAAGATCCGGAGCTGCTGAGCGCGAAACAGACCCTCTGCTCCTAAAGACTTTTATTCCAGAGGTCTTCTAACCCATTTTGGCACCCAGAGCGGCTTCTTACAGCAATGCATTGGGACTGTGAACTGAGCTAAAATATCAGAAATCCAAAACCAAGCTCATAGAGTCTTCATACTCAGCAATGAAAAGAAATTATTAAATGATGCCTTTTTAGCAGACCTGATTGTTGGGGGAAATTCCAAACAATAATAGTGAGTTCTCTATTGAAATATTGAATGTATTCAAAGTATAGAGAGAATAAAGTGAAGATCATCAGCTACTTAGGTGGGAGCTGGGTGGGAGGGGGGTATTTTGGGGTTTCTGGTGGTGGGACATGTGCACTGGTGAAGGGATTGGGGTTTAATCATTATGTGACTGAGACTTACACCTGAAAGCTTTGTATATTTTTTCACAGTGATTCAATAAAATAAAAACTTAATATAAAAAAAGAAATCATGCTTTAGTACAGCAGCGTTGTTTGCACTAATATTCTTTTAGCAAGATTCTTTCTCTTCACTCTTATCCTCTATCACATTTTCTACCCGTGGTTCCCTAACAGAGCTTGATAGAGTTTGATACTGTTTGATAACAGAGTTTGACAAACGTGGGTAGAGTTTGACAAAACTCTACTCACCACGTAAGTACCAGCAACCCTTACCATTGGATCCTCTCACACCGTGTTCTCAGTCTACACTCCCTCTACTGACTTCAGTTTTACAGTCAGAAGTCAAGAGTTTGTTGTGGTGTCACTGTCCGCTCCTCTGCTTGGCCTCCTTACATTTTACATGAGCCGAATCATCCAGCATTTTTCTTTCTGACTTATTTTCTCTAACATAACCCCAATAACTTCCATCCATGCTGTAGTAAATGGCAAGAATTAATCTGTTTTTAAATTAAGTTGTATTCTATTGTGTAAATATATACATTGTCTTCTTTAGCTACATCTATTATTAGATACTAAGATTGCTTCCACATGTTGTCTATTTTAAGTAGTTCTGCAGTGAATAGAGAGATACATATGTATTTTCAAATTAGTGATTTTATACTCTTTAGATATATACCTGGTAGTTGAATTATTATTATTTTTGGTTTGGGGTCAGGCCAATGGTTTGTAGAGCTTACTGTTGGCTATGTGTTCAGGGATCTCTTCTGGCGGTGCTCAAGGGCCCGTATGGAGTGTTGATGATTGAACCTAAGTTAGCTTCTTATAAGCCAAGTGCCTTGTCCATGATACTGTCTCTCATGCCCCCACTATTATAAATTTTTGAGGAGCATTCTGTTTCCTACAGAATTAAATTCTCATTAAATTAAATTCTCACCAACAATAATTAAATCTTAATTTAATTCTTTCATTTCTGGTCATTCTCCATTATTTTATTTGAATTCCACTAAGATTTAGTTATTATACTCATTAATAATTATTTTAAGTCCCCATAGGTCATCTGTGTTTCTTCTTTTAGAGAAATGTTTATTCACATTGTCTGTTCATTTTAGGATTAGGTTATTTAGTCATGTTGTTTAATTGTTTGGATAATTTTTTTATCTTGGCTATTAACTCACTGTCAGATGTATGATGTGAAAATATTTTCTCCCACTCTGTATGATGTCTTTTCATTTTGGTAATAGCTTATGCTATGTCAAAGTTTTTTAGTTAAATTGGGAATATGAGAACATACAGAAACAGTATAAAAGCCATAAAACGGCAAACCCACATACTCATTAGTGAAAACGCAAAAAGTTTTCCTGCAAGATCAGATTGAAGGCAAGGATATCCAATCTCACCACTTGTTTAATATAGCATTTGAAATCCTACTAGAGCCAGATAAGAAAAGTAAATAAAAGGAATCCATTCCAAATAAAATTTTAAAATGAAATAAAACTTCCATTATTTATAGATGACATAAAATTTCACTAAAATATTGTAAACAATTAATTATTATGACAAATAGCAGGTTTCAAAATAAATATACAAAAATCTGTTTCATTTCTTTTTCAACAATGTTGTAGTAAAATAAATCAAGAAATAATTCTGAAGAGAGGCCACGACTGCCAAATGAAGGGGAGCCCTAAGAATCAGCTCCCCAAAAAAATGTGTTGAAGAGAGAAGTTGGGTGCAGACCCAAATTTGGATTCCTGTAAGATCTTCAGGAGAGACAGAGAAAGATGGTGGACCCTACTGGCTGAGGAAAGCAGATTGCAGTAGAGCCCTGGAGAAGCAAGAATGTGGAGGAAAGACCCAGGAAGGACTTACTGTGGCTGACTTGCAAGGCTGGAAGACTGTGCAGTGGAGCTGCTGCCATCTGGAGTGGATGCCCTCCACCCTCCTGTCAGAGCATCAACTAAGAGGCCAGAACTCAGAAATCTGGTGCACACATTTGTACATAGTTAAAACTGTGTCTTGGGAAGGAGAAATAGTATAGGGAATAGGGTGTTTGCTTTGCACACCATCAGCACTTTTTAATCCCTAGCACTTCATGTGCTACCACAAGTTAGCAGGAGTGATCTCTGAGCACAGAACCAGCAGTGATCTCTGGGCACAGAGCTAGGAGTGATCCCTGAGCACAAAGCCAGGAGTAAGACCTGAACATAAAGCAAGTGTGAGCTCATCATCAATGGATGTAACCCAGAGATAAAAGCAAAAATAAAACAAATACTCAAACTTCTGTCTTACCTGGCTCAATTCATTGGATCCACTACTGCACAACCTGACCTGCACTGCAGCTCCTAGCACCTCACTAATTTTACAGTTCACAGTCAACTGTTATATTCAAACTCAACAGAGTTGAGTTTCCTTGGTAACTGAGACTGTGGCCCAAATACAGTGGCTCACCTAGGAGGGTCTGTAAGCGACAAGCCAAGACCAGTTAGGCAACCAGGTTTGCTGACACAGTGTCAACCCTGCTAACTCGATAAAGACTTAAATACCAACAAAAGAGATTTTCAGCTAGACCCAAGGAACACAGAGAGCAGACACCAGTCTAGTCGACCTCGATGAGAGAGAACTACAGTATCTGTCCGTCACTCTGATCTATCCAAAATCTGAGCTGTTGTACCTGCAGGACTTTCTAATCATAATTTCAGTCGCCCCAGGTTCATGGAATGTTAGCTCATAGCCACCTACTAACATACACAAATCTGAATTCTCTGTCTGCTGCTTCCCCCCACTCAGGTCCTTCAAAGTTGATAGAATGCCTCCATTGACTGTGGAAAAACTGATAGAAGGGCAGTTAAACAGATATTTTCAAACCCAACACAGACTTTTCACATGGAGGTTGGAATTGTGATCCCACCCAATCATTGTTCAGACCTATTTAAATGGCATATGGGGTCATGTATGAATTAGGTCATATATGAATGGGTCATGTATGAATTAGTCATATAGAAATAATTCTAGCAATAGCTAACATATACCTTTATCTTAGTGCCACAGTTCTATCTAGATCTTAACAGTATTACCCAAAGACATAAACTTCAGTTCTTCTATTACAACCTAGAATTGACTAACTTAAATCACCCAGGAGCTACTAAGATCAATTTGCTGAACCACGGTGATCAGCTGCAGATCAGGCTCACTGGACTGACACAAGTCAGAAGTCAGAGAAATAGAAAGCTGTTCTGTGATGATAGACTGAAATTATTAACATTATTAAAATAACCATCTTTCCCAAAGCAGCACAAAATTCAAAGAAAAATTTTCAATGACATTCTGTAAGGGAATAGAAAAGCTTTACTGAAAGTTTTATGGAAGCATAAAAGAACCTGAATGGTCAATTATTTTCTAACAAATAAAAAGAAAAAAATGGAGAAATTATGATTCCCAAATTCAAACTAGATTAGAAGTGATAGTAATAAAAATAATATTGTATTGAGTTAAAAATAAATACACAGAACAAGGGACTAGAATTTAGAATCTATCAGTTAAACACATGTACAGTTAATATATGATAAAGAATACAGAGTTGTGATGAATAAGAGGCAACCTCTTCAGCAACAAATGGTGGTGGTAAACGTAGCTACATATAGATGAATGAAACAAGATACCAGTTCACCCTGTAGATACCAAAAATATTCAAAATAAATAAAATATGGTGCAGGAGGAAATAGTACAGTGAATAATGCACTTGCCTTGTGCATGGGAAACTTAGATTCAATTTCCAGCACCCTACGTGGTTCCCCAAGTCCACCAGGAGTGAGTCCTCAGTTCAGAGCCTAAAGTAAGTCCTGAGCACATCAAATTTGACAAAAAAGATGAAATACTCAGCTGTAATACATGAAAGCATTAAATGTATAATAAAAGCTTAGGTGAAATATTACACCCTGCACAGATCTTAAAGAAGTTTCAGGACTAGACTTAAATGAAAAGGTGCCAATAACTGCAATAAATCAGATTATACCCAAGTACTTTTAGATGGAGTAACAATAGCAATGGGAAATATGTATAGGAAAATGTTTGAACTATTGCCTAGGACATTTACTGGAGGTAGAATCTTTGGTATCCTTAACCAGAGGTATGCATGGGAACTTAACATATTTCTCCACTTTTATTAGTTTAAAAAATCAGCTATTTTGCCTATGGGGAATATGGCTGACTCTGAGTTCACTTCAGTATTATAAATGGCATCCTAAATTATAGGAAAGGCAGCAATGAATATTATAGCATTCTCTTAAAAATGTAGAACATTTTCTCACTACAACATTAATACAGGCTCAGAGTAATGAACTTGGAAAATAATAGACTAAACTTTGGGTAAAGATGAGAGCATGGAAACAGATACAAGTCCCTTCTCCTTCCTCTGTTCAACACCAACTGAAGAGTGTTGGGAACAAAACTCTTTCCCTTGTTCTTATTGGAATCAACCGACCTACCCTCAACCATTTCATGCAACATTCCCTCCTGCTTCTGCCTCCTGAGGTTCTAAATTTCTCTGATATCTCCTTAAAAGGTGCTCCTCAGTCTTTATCCCTTGGGTTTCATTGCCTGTAGATAGTACAGACATGTTCCTACCTCCACAAACTCCTTCCAGACCATTCCTCTCCATTAGTGCACATAAATGCTAGCTCTACTCCTTTGACAGTCCAGCTCTTGGACCAGGATAACCTCTGAGATGCTCTTTTTCTATTTATTTGTTTGTTTTATTATTATTACAAATGAAGATTTTGGTTTTTTAACATTTATTTTAATTTAGAAAAAAACACAACATTGATAAAATCCTAGAATTAAAATTGGTTTGATAACAAAGCTGCAATATTAAAATAACAGGTATTGAAAATCATTTTATGTGAAAATTATATCTGATCACAGGGTTATTAAGTCATTACCTGAGAATTTATTAAGGTATTTGTTGCTTTAGGAGGTGTCGCATGGCCACGTATATGACTGTGCAGTCCAAAGAATTCAGGATTTATGGTCTGGCCCAAAGAGTGGACATGGCAGCAGCTATAGGAGATTGGCCTGGCTTCTGGGGCTTTCGGGCATGTGGGGGTTGGAAGGAGGCTACCCACACAGACTCTGGAAAAAAAAACCCTCAGATCTCAGCCTAGGCACCAGGTATGGGAAGTTATTTGGAGATTGGCAGTTGAAGCCTTGGCATTGCTGGAGTGTGGGGTGTGGGTGCTGCTGTCTGACAGAACTTTGGCTGGGCAGGTGTTCAGCTTGCCCATCTCCCATGGGTGCTACAGAGTTTTCAGCTGCCAGGACCTGAATTCCATAAAGTTTAGTTGCAATGATCTTTTATATCCAAACATATGACAACTCCTCATCCAGTGGAGGTGTTCAAGATTCTCAGTCTCCTATCCTTCATCCTGTTCTCATCCCACGGTGACTTCCACCTAAATAAGCCATCCAATGCTATGGCCTCTTGAGTCCTATAGCCAGAAATGTGATTTTACAGGACCCCAAGACCAGCCCTCACATACTTATAGATCAGACCGCTTGTATCCTGATGGGGAGAATCTGAACCAGTGACTAATTCACACCTGAAAGAACGAAGGACAGGAGATAAGCTAGTACCTTGTAACATTCATCCAAGGAACTGCTTTGCTTAGAGCTGTGTTTTAAAAAAGTGATCCTATCCCAGACATTCGTGTCAAAGCGAGTGAGAGCTCAGTAGGAGAAAGCAGAGGTTAACTGGACAAAGAGGGGCAGGAGACCAATAGAAAGACACCAATAGCTTCAGCCAGGAGGAAAGCACAATGTGACCCGAGACAGTGTTTCAGGAGGCAAAGGACCAGCTTTAAACTCAACCAGGCATGGGAACCACAAATCATCCAGTGGCAGTAGAACCAATTAGGAATTTATCTATACCCTTTCCCCCTTTCTTCCTTACGCATTAACTTAGAGAAATCCCAAATAGAAACATTAAAAATAGCAAGCAGAAGGGTGGAGAGATTGTGCTGTGGGTAGGGCACTTGTCTTGCTGCAGTGACAGGGTTGATCCCTAGAGGCCCATATGGTCCTCAGAGGCTGACAGAAGTAATTTCTGAGTGCAAAGCCAGGAGTAATCTCTGAGCACTGCCTGGTGTGGCCCCCCTTAAACAAAAAGTTTCCCAAAAACAGAGTCAGAGAACTGGTCTCTCGTTCCAGATTCTAAGTCCTAACCTAACACAGGCTCACTTCCACAGGAAAGGTTAAGATTCCTTTTGGTGGTGGTGGATGTAGGCTCCCAAACAGTGCTCAGGAGACCCAACCCTTCTTGTGATTCTTGGCTCACCAGGCCAACCATTCAATGGAAGACCTGAGATGTGGAGCTCGGGCATTTGTGGTGCCAGAGATTACCCAGGTGTGACCATCCTAGAAGTGCTGAAGGCCTCTAGGGCTGCATGTGGTGATGTTCAGGAGGTCACTTAGTGCCAGGGATTGAGTAGGAGTGGTCAAGACAAGTACCACAACCCCTGTCCTATCTCTTTGGCTCTGCCAGCAGGATTTTTCTGCCACCCATAAATTGTGCCAGACATTAAGGTACTTCCCTCCATTTCCAAAAGGAACAGAACCATCATCTTAATGGATCACTGCTTATATATAAAGAGAAAATGGAAAGACCAAAAAATTATTATAATAATTTATCCTCTAAGCCTTCTTAGTGATTCAGTAATATGTTTTCTAAATCTCTCTATTATCTCTTCCTAGTGCATACAACTCTGTAAAAATAGAACTCCAGATACAATTATCCAAAATATTTGAGTCAAGATTCTAATAGAATCCCTAGCTTCTTACAGAATTTTTCTTATTTTGCAGTTCCTTAATATAAACTACACTGATACCACTTGATACTGCACTCTACGGCTCACCCAAATATGCATATGTTTGCTTTACAAATTGAAATTAGGGGAATGAGGAGTTATATGTCTCCCAAAATAGAGAGACCACCAGCACTTATAAGCAAAGGTAACAAACTAGTCTACGATCAAAGAAGAGCTTCAATAGGAGTATTTATACAACCGAAATAATTCTATTACAACAGCTGGTTTTTAAAAGCACCAATTTCATTATGTTTCTACAGTCTCATTATGACCTTTTAGTACACATAATTGTTTTTCAATCTACTTTTGTGAAGAACTGAAGTTTAAACTGAGTGATTTGTCCTCAGTCATATTATATTTCAAGGCCATGACTACCAGGCCTTGATGCTGGGTTCTGAAACCATGCCAGTATTCTTTCTCTGTCCTACAATCCCACCTCATTATTTCAAACAAAATAATATTCCTTTATATTTAGAAAATATCTTTCAAACACTGTCACTATGCTTCAAAGAACTAGACACAATAGAAGGATACAAAATAGACAAAAGCATATTCCCCTGCATTTGAGGATGGGAAGGTAACCAGAGGCATGTATTTTAATGTAAATATATCAAAATATAGATAGAAATAAACTGTTTCATAATACCATGGAAGTAGATACATTAACTTTGCAAGTCAGGTGAGTAAATCACTAAATAAGAAAAAATAGAAAATGGGGACACTTTTTCTATGCTATGGAGGGTGCTATGCTCTGTGCAAACAATATTTTCAACTCCTCCATTCGTATGATGCTTTGCCAGTCCTACTGACACCTGGAAATAGAGATGATTCTGAGAGGTCCTTGAGTTCAACTCCTACTGGGATCCTCCTGTTCTACACTGGGCACCAAGGATGTTTCCAGATACCCAGTTATTCCTCTTTCCTTTGAGCAGAAAAGCAAGCCAAGGTCCTTATCGTGATCGCCTGGAGCCTCTCATTCCTGTTCTCCATCCCCACTCTGATCATATTTGGAAAAAGAAAACTCTCCAATGGTGAAGTTCAGTGCTGGGCCCTGTGGCCTGATGACTCCTACTGGACCCCATACATGACCATCGTTGCTTTCCTGGTGTATTTCATTCCCCTGACTATCATCAGGTAAGAGGCCATCAGTTCAGACCCTCAAAGGGACTTTTTTTTACCAACTCCCTCTCTGTCCCTACAGATCACCTGCTGGTCCTGATGTCCTGCAGGGAGCAAACCAGGCTGCCAGAGTTTATTTGAAGCCACTGTATACTAAGATCAACTCCTCTAAAGTAGAGTAAGGAATGGGACAATGATATTTACTGAATGTGTATGCCAAAACAGCATTGGGAGAGCAGGAAATGGACAGAGAGACAGTACCAGTGAGTGAACTGCCTCAGCAATCAAACCAAAGAGTGTTATCTTTGTCCCGTAGTCATGATAGCCATATATGGCCTTTCTGCATGTAAAACCCACAAAATTTACTTGGTCATATAGCAGGATGACCTCTAAAAGAGGGGTACTCTGCACATGCATGAGAGTATGGAATTTTAAGTGTGTGTGTGTATGTATGTGTGGACTATACATACTGATTCTGCATCTTTTAAGTGTTCTCAGGTTTACAATGATGAGTCACATGATATGTCTTAGGTGTAGGACATTCTCTGATTTTTTGATAGTATAAGTAACTCTGCAAAAAAAGTCTTTGTACTTGATATTGTTCACAAGTACCTAATTATTTTATCAGAACTCTTTTCAGAATTTGTAGACCTAGCATGATGCTCATTTTAAGAATTTTACATATTTACAAGTGATGTTCTAGACAGGCATACTTCAGAAAATAAGAACTTTGCTTTTTTCAGGGCTGAAGAGATAATACAGAGAGCAGGGCTCTTGCCTTGCACATGGCCTACACAGGTTGAATCCCCAGAACCCCACATGGTCTCCAGAGTCTTGCCAAGAATGATCCCTGAGCTGAGCCAAAAGAAGCCCTGAGCAATGCTAAATTGTGACCCAAAACACAAAGAACAAAAAAAGTGCTTTGGTTATTCCTTGAAAGGTGGCACCACTTTTATATAATACTTTACCTACCAGAGAGATTAAAAATAATCCGTTTTTCAAACTTAGTCTTACACTAAGTTCACCCTGACTGAGGAGATTCAATCTCTTCCCTTTTAAAATAAACTTTTCTGGTTCAGTGTTTCAATATGTGCTGCTTTGATTAAATAGTTGGATGTTTTTCAAGTGTTTTCTAAGATTGTAGGAATTACTTATTTGTGTTCTTTGTCCATTTCAGATCATAAAATATTTAAGTGTCAGAAATGTTATGTATCACACAATCCAGCCCTGGATATATTTGTGTAACTTCAGTACTATGTTTATGACAGTATAGGTGCAGCTGCACAGGTAGTGTTGAGGTGCAGCTACCAAAGTGCCCGTTACCTTCCAGTGATATCCTTAATTCCCTCTAGCCGCCTCTTCATTCCCTGAATTTACAATTCAGCCTGAAAAATCTCAGTTTTATAATCCAAGACCAAGGATATTTCTCATTGTTTGTCAATTCCCTTGTTTAGTTTCTCTATGCCACAAATGAGAATCTAGTATTTGTCCTTTCTCCATTTTTTTCCACTTAATTTGATGCTCTCCACTTCTATCTAAGTTGCAGTGTACTATAAGATTTCATTTTGTCGCCGCATAGTATCCTGATCCACAGTTTCTTTATCCACTCATTTGTCACTAGCATTTGGTTTGTTTTCATATCCTGGATACTAAGTGCTTCAATGAATGTAGATATGCATTTATTTTTTCAAATCAACATTGTTGTGTTTTTAGGGGTAGATGACAAGAAGTATAATTGCTGGACCATATGAAATTTCTATTATTACTTTTTAATAGAAATATTTGTACTATTTTCCAGAGGATGAACCAGATGACATCCCCACCAATAGGGAATAGGCATTTCTTTTTAACTACAATCCCACCAACTTTGGATACTTTCAGTCTTTCTGATGTATACCATTCTCACTGGTGTTAGATAATATCTCATTGTCATTTTGATTTTTCAATTCCCTGATAACAAATGGCAAACACTTTATTATATGCCTACTAGCCACCAAAGTCTCTCTTCAGTTCATGCATGTTCATCTACTTTCCCTATTTTGATGGGATTCATCTATTTTGATATGATTGATTTTTTTGTTGTTATTGAGCTTTGTGAATAATTTATTAATTTATTTATAATGCATTAATCTTGGATATTAGCTTTTCTCTGGATGTTGGCTGTTGATGGGATTACACGGTGGAGGGGGGCAGTCTCTGGGTGTGACTGCCTAGCTACTGGAAAATGGAGGATCTGGGTGGAAGAGGCCCAGTCTCCATCTGAGGAAGCTATAAAACCAAGCTACTGAAAGAGAACGATGCAGTCTCTTGCCCCATCGCCTGGCTGTCTTCACGGGGGCCCATCTGAGGGGATGGGTTGCGTTTCCCTCCCCCCACCCCACCCCTGAGTGAGCCTTGACAGTTGAGGACCTCCAGAACCCAGCCACAGCCATGCTCATGCCACTCTCCACATGTTCTGAAGAGCCTCACGCATGGGGGAGCTGGTGGAGGAACCCAGGTGTGCGGGACCGGGGCCAAGATCTCCAAGGCTGCTTGGATCAGGACTGGGCCTCTTACACCCAGACCCCCCATTTTCCAGTAGCTAGGCAGTCATACCCAGAGACTGTCCCCGGTACCATGTAATCCCATCAACGGCCAGCATCCAGAGACTATAAAACCAAGCTCTCAGACCGCAATGCGGCCGCATGACATCTAATAGCCTAGTTCTCCCTCTTGGAGAATCTAACAAGCTACTGAGAGTCTATTGCCCACTTGGGAGAGCCTGGCAAGCTCCCCGTGGTGTATTCATATCCAAAATACAGTAACAGATATATACATACCTCTCGGAGAGCCCAGCAAGCTATCAAGAGTATCTTACCTGCACAGTAGAGCCTGGCAAGCTACCTGTGGCATATTTGATATGCCAAAAACAGTAAAAATAGGTCTTATTCCCCTGACCCTGAAAGAGCCTCCAATCGTTGGGAAAGATGAGTAAGGAAAGGCTGCTAAAATCTCAGGGCTGAGTGTAATAGAGCCGTTACTGGTGCCCGCTTGAGTAAATTGACGAACAAAGGGATGACAGTGATACAGTGTCAGCTTTTCAACTGACTATAGAGTGCAAATATTTTATCACGTTTGGTAGGTGTCTTAATTTTGGCCCATATTTCTTTTACCAAGTAAATGCATTTTAATTTGATGGAGTTAAATTTATTTGCCTGTGTTTGTTTTGTTATCTTTATCAATGGAGTCAAATTATTTAAAACACCTCTGAATTCCATATTCTATAAAGTTCTGCCTATGTTTTCAGCCACGTGTTTTGTGGATTCTGGACAAGGTCTTAATCCTCTTGAATTAACTTAGTCATGGTGTGAGGTATAAACGATTTTTTTTATTCCTCTCATTTTTATGCATGACTATTTGGTTTTACTGGAATCATTTGTTGAAGAGACTTCCCTTCCTCTATTTCATGCACCCAAATCATACATTTCATGCACTCCTTTTCGTCCACCCAAAGAAATATATGTTCATTTCTTCCCCTCATTTGTCATACATTAACTGCACATAGAATTGAGGTTTTATCTTAGGACTCTTAAAACTATATTGTTAATGTGAAAAACTTATCCTTAGTCCAGTACCACATAGTTTTTGTTTATTATAGCTTTCCAGTGCACTTTAAAGTCATGTGATGCGGCATTTTTTTTAGGCCAACACAACTTATAAAGTTGTTTATATGAGTTTGGGCATACAATGCTCCAAAATAATTCCACCACCAGTGTCATCTTTGTGTTTGTCGTGACAGTTTAGGTGTTTCTCTTGTAAGCAACAAAGGGTTGAATTTGTTTCCTAATTCATCCAGTTACTCCATATCTTTGAAAAAAAGAATATAATCCATTAATATTTAGAGAAATAATTGGTATGAATTTGTTGTCATTTTTCTGAGTACTTTGGTCAGTTTTGTCATTAAACATTTTGTTTACTTATAAGAATCCATTAAGTTGTCTACACAGTTGCTTTAGATGCAACAAATGCCCTCATCAGTTTTTGTTTGAGATTGTTTTTATCACACTGTCAAATCTGATTGATAGCTTCAGGGTAGAGAATTCATGGTTGCAGTTTTTTTTATTTAGCCCTTTGGCCACTCATTTCATTTTCTTCTTGCTTGTAGTTTCATTTGCAAAATCTGATGTGAGTTTTATGTTGTTTCTTTTGTAGCAGGACCGAGACTGCTTCTTCTCTTGCCATTTTAGGAGTATATCTCTAGCTTTTGTTTTGCCATTTGACAAGACTATATCTTGATATTGTTACCTTTGCTACTTTGGGGCTAGCGACAGAATAAACTCTTTAAATCCCATCTTGATTTTATTACTTTCCAAGAACTCATTGTAATCTCTATCTGTCTGCTTCAGCAGCTTACTTCAAGAAGAGGGGCCTAATATCATCATCATTATCCCATTGATCCTCGAATTTCTCAAGCAGTCTTAGTAACGTCATCATTCGTCCTAGCTCTGAGATTTTTGAAGCCTCTCTCTACTCGTCTTTCCCAATGATGGCGCATTGGAGTCTCTTTCAGGGTCAGGGGAATGAGACCCAGCTTGTTACTGGTTTTAGCATATTAATACACCATGGGGTCCTTGCAAGGCACTCCCTTGTAAGCAGGAAACTCTTGGTAGTTTGCCAGGTTCTCCCAGAGGGAGAAGTAGGCTATAAGATGTCACACGGCTGCAAAGCAGCTGCTTTGCTCCCGGGAGCTTGCTTTTAAGTCTCTGGATGCTGGCCGTTGATGGGATTCCACGGCGTCGGGGGCAGTCCCTGGGTGTGACTGCCTAGCTACTGGGAAATGAGAAATCTGGGCAGAGAAGACCCAGTCCCGATCCGAGCAGGCTTGGAAATCTCAGCCCCAGGTCCCACACACCTGGGTTTCAATGCTGGTACCTTCATACATGAGGCTTGTCTGAACATGTGGAGAGGGCCTTGAGCATGACTGTGGCTAGGCTCCGGAGGCCTTCGGCTACCAGGAGCTCTGCTAGGGGTAGGGAGGGAAGCTGGAGCCCATCCCCTTCGAGGGACCCCGAGGAAGACTTTCCAAGAACTCATTGCAATCTCTATCTGTCTGCTTCAGCAGCTTACTACAAGAAGTGGGGTCTAATATGGGGCTTACAATTCGGGGTAGGTGGTGGCCAGGGAGTTTGATCTGACTGGAAAGTAGGGTCCAACCTGATAATTTTTCCTAAGAGTAGACTTACAGCCAGAAGAAGCTAGAGGGCTTTCCCTTCTAAAAGTTCAAGTTGGACAGAAGCATGATGGTGCCATCACGCCCTGCAGCCTTGCTGAGATTGGACAGTCTTGTCCTCTCTGTTGAGCAAACAAGTCACATCTACATTGCCCTCCTCTTTCCCGATTTGATCTTAGGAAAAAACTCTGAGGAAAGGTAAAGGTCCTTAAGGCAACTAGTCACAAGCAAGTCACAGCACTATGGGAAAGGACACACAGATGAAGGGACAGGCTAGTGGCGGTGGACAGAGAGCGTCTTTGTAGTGTTCGACTCGGCCCTTCCACTGCAGTGCCAGTGCATGTGTCTGCTTTTCTCCTGACTGTGCCAGTGCATGTCAGTGCCAGCGCATGTCTCTTCTTTTCTCCCTATCAATGCAAGCAGCCAAAGTTCCTCTGGGCCAGACAGGTACTGCATGTGTGCCACGGGCTCATGATCTGTTGTCTGGCTACATCTGCCTTGCTGGTCTTTTCACTGTCTAAACTTCACCCCATTAATTCAAGCTGTTTCCTTTCACCAGGACTTCTCAAACTTGCCTGGAGTCCTACTTGTGTGTCTTTGTAATGTCCTTGATAAAAGCAAAGTATAATTTGCGGATTGAGGAAATTATTTCCAAAGTGGTTTTGCTGGCCCTTCATCAAATTAAGGTCTCCTTAAATTCAGTTTCTTGATTCTAGCTGTGGCTAGACCAGGACAGTTCAGAGTCACCTCTCTGACCTTAGCGGCTCTGTCATTATTTCCATTCTGCAGCCAGGCGCTGAGTGAAGACAATGGGGCCTGGCACATCTTCCACCTCTGTCATGTCTCCTCTTCCTAGAACAAAGACCAGGCTCAGAGGGGATTTTGTGATGAATTTGTTTCCCAACTAGTTTCTGGATGAGATGCTACTCTCCCCATCTCTGAGAGCTTAGTTTCTATTTTATTTTGTACCTTTCTTCCTTAACCAGACTTTGCCTCTTAATACTTGATTTGGTAGCTTGCGACTCTTTTCAATAAGGATAAACATTTAATTTTGTCATTTTGACCCCTTCAGATAAAGGTAAACTTTATTTATTGTTTTGTTTTGTTGGTTCTGAGGGCCACGTCTTGCAGTGTTCAGAGACTACTTCCAGCATGGTGAATTCTGGAGAATCCTGGGTGATGGGGAAGGAAACCAAGAATCTGGTGTGCAAAACCTGCACTCAGTCCTTTGAGCTATTTCATGAATCCCAATAAAGATAAACTGTTGATTTCACTTAAGTAAACAGTTTTTAATTCTAATAAGGTATTCCCTCAATTAATTAACCATGCCACATTCTTCATTATTCTTCATGCCTGCTGTATAATACATCAGATATATTTTGCCAAATTGATAGTCTGAGGGAGAATGGAAGTGAGGAGCAGTGGGTGAGCTAGTTAATCCAATTGATCACCACCAAAAAGATATCTACGCAAAGTAGATAATGAACTGGCTGCAGACAGCAGCAGATCAAAGGATGGCCCCAGCAAGATGATGCTCTCTCTGCCCTCTTCACCTACACCCAAACAAATGGCAGGAAAGAGCAAGGGTTTCACCTATGCATACATAGCCATGATCAGGGAAAGTCAAGATGACAGGGAGTTTCTGGGGTACGGTCTCACAAAAGCCCAGTGACAGATAAAGAGTAGTAAAAATCCAGCAAGGGGATATAGGTGAGAGTATTCCAGCTGCAGATCTCAGACTAAGAAAGCAGACACCGAGTAGAGAATGGCGTAGGAACAAGACCAGGCCATCAAACACTGGAGATGACCAGTTCGAGAGGGACAAGACTGAAGGCACCATGCACTGGAAGGAATTGAGAGACCAGATGAAAGACCTCACGCCTGAGGAACCCAGGCCCACCTAGTTGAGCTGCATAATAAATTTTAACTTCTGAAGCATCTGAGTTTTGTATGAAAGTCTTTCATACATAGAACCCATAAGCACAGGAATAAATCCACTTTCACACTAACAGACTGTTGCTCGTGACGGATGTGAAGTGGCAGCAGCCTCGAGGAAGGAGTCTGCTGTTTCCCTTTCTACAGACCTCAATCACTCAGGAAGTGACGGGCCAGGTCTAGGATTGATGAAAGTCTGCGCTGAGCCCCTGCACAGCATGGACCTCACATCTGACCCTCTTACCCATGAGGCAGCTGTCAAGCTGCGCCTGAAGCCCACTGGTTCTGCACAATGTGAGAAATGGTCCTGTCCCCTGAGTTCTCAGGGATCCATGGACATGGGCTGGAAAATGGACTTGCTTTATGCAGGAAAGTAAAATGAGTCCTAAGTCTTACCTAGACTTTTGGGTCAAAGAAAAGAATTTCCATCACAGAAAATAATTTCGAGAGGAGATGTGTCATGAAGTAAACAATTTTATTTAGAGATTATGGGGAAGAAAAGAGAAAGATGAGAGTATACACATGTCAAGCAAAGATGTTCCCCACTCCCCGCCCCCAGAATGGGGAGACATGTCCTTGCTTTTGTAAAGTTGGTTTTATACTTTCTCTCTCAAGCTGCTCTGCATGGGACTTCCATCTAGGTAAGAGTCTGTTACGATGGTCCTGTCAAAGAGAAGAGCTTGAAACTTTAGGTGTCCATCATCAAATCCTTATTGTAACCCTTTGCTCCTGCTGGAGCTTCTCCTGTGATGGTGTCTGAGTCTTATCAGACCTCAGTTCCTGTGTCCACAAAGTGGGTCCAACAATAATGCTTTCGCTACTTTATTTCTATTTTTTTATTGAATCACCATGAGATAGAGTTACATAGTGTTTGGGATCGGGTTTCAATCATACAATATTCCAAGAACCATCCCTCCACCAATGTACATTTCCCAATTTCCTACTACCAATATCCCCTGTATCCTTCCTGCCAACCCCCCCTAGCCTGCCACTTTTCTACCTTTCTTCACTTTTCCTCTCTTTCTCTTTCTCTCTCTCCCCCCTCTCTCCCCTCTTTCTTCCCCCTTCTCTCTTCTCCCCATCTCTCTTTCTCCCTCTCTCTTCCTCTCTCTCTTCCCCTACTCCCTCTTTTGGGCATTATGGTTTGCAATACAGATACTGAGAAGCCATCATGCTTGGTCCTTGACCCACTTTCAGCACATGTCTCCCATGCACAGCGATCCCTTCCCCCCATTGTCAAAATGGTCCCTTCTCTATCCCAGCTGCCCTCTCCCCCAGCCCTTGAACAGGCTTCCAATCATGAACCATTCGTCCTGGCCCTTGTTTCTACTGTCCTTGGGTGTTAGCTTCATACTATGTCTTTTTTATATCCCACAAATGAGTGTAGTCATTCTTTGTCTGTCCTTCACCTTCTGACTTATTTCACTCAGCATGATACTCTCCATATCCATTCACTTATAAGTGACTTTCCTGATTTCATTTTTTTCCCTACATCTGTGTAGATTCCATTGTGTAGATGTGCCATAGGTTCTTTAACCAGTCATCTGTTCTCAGGCACTCCGGTTTTTTCCAGATTCTGACTACTGTGAACAGTGCTGCAATGAACATACAAGAGCTGATGGCGTTTCTGCCCTGTGTTTTTGAATCCTGCGGGTATATTCTCAGAACTGGTGTCACAGGGTCATATGGAAGCTCAATTTCTAGTTTTTTGAGGAATGCCCATATTGTTTTCTAAAAAGGCTGGGCCAGTTAGCATTCCTGCCAACAATAAATGAGAGCCCATTTCTCATTGTTGTTTTAATTTGCTTATCTCTGATGATGAGCAATGTAGAACTTTTTTTATGTGCATTTTGGTCATTTGTATTTTTTCTTTGAGGAAATTTCTGTACTTATTTCTTCTCCTTATTTTTTGATGGAGCTCAAGGGATTTTTTTAATATAAAGTTCTACCAGTGTCTTATATATCTTGGGTATTAACCCATAAGATAATGGGTAATTTTTCCCATTAAGCTTATTAGTTTAATGTAGTCCCATTAGTTTATCTTTGTTTCCACTTGCTTGGTCAATGGTGTTTTACCTTTAAAGATGCCTTTCGCTTTGATGTCATGGAAGGTTCTGCCTGTTTTCCTCCATGTACCTTATGGATTTAGGTTTGATATTGAGGTCTTTAATCCATTTTGATCTGACTTCTGTGCCTGGAGTTAGAGGTCTGAGTCCTTTATTTTTTGCATGTACCTGTCAGTTTTTCCAGCACCAATTGTTGGAGAGGCTTTCTTTGCTACACTTCACATTTCTTGCTTTTTTGTTTCTTTAGGGCTATTACAGAATAACTTCTTCAAATCCCATCTTGTCTTATTATATCCCAAGCACTCATAATCAGCCTCCCTCCTACTCCTTCAGATTCCTGCCTGCTTCAAAATCATATAAATGGCATATACATGTAGTACATATATGGTGCATAGACATATAGCTGATATTTGAGCTTGCATTTTTACTATTAAAATTTTTTTCAGCTTATTGTGTTTCCAAATTACATTCATATCCTTTTACCTATTTTTCTCCATTTTAATTTTCTTTCTTCCATCTTTATTTTTTATACAATAAATTTTTCTTGTTTTAGTATATTGAGGATACATCTCAACCTTGGCATTTGCCTTTTCATTTTAAATATGGTTTTATTTTGTCTTTAATAGATAACGAAATTTAGAAATGGGGAGAATGCATACATGATTCACTTGTAGTCCCGTTGATCTGTTGATCTTCGATTTGCTCGAGCAGGTGCCAATAACATCTCCATTCTCCCTGTCAAGAGCTAGTGTAGCCCAATGATACCTGCTCGCTCCAGGAACAGAAAGAGCCTCAAATCGTTCATTCAGAGATTTGATGAAGAAATCTGACCATCTAGTTGGAGGGCGGCCACGAGGTGTTCTGATGTCCCGTGGAATCCAGTCTGCAACAGCTCTAGTCCAACGGTCATCTCTGAATCGCATCACATGACCAGTCCATCTGATTTTTGATGCCTTGGCAAACGAGACAGATTTTTGACCATCAATGGAGGTCAGAACTCTGGATTCCTTCTCTCACTTGAGTGAGACATAATATTCCCAGCATAGCTCTTTCAATTCCTCTTTGGGATACCCTAATAGCCTTCTCATCCTGCTTGCGTAGGGCTCAGGTCTCTGAGGCATATGTTAGTGCAGGAAGAATGGTGAAATCAAAAAATGTGCCCGGAGTCGGAGGTTCTTCATTCTCTTAACCACCTCTTCGACGTTGTTGAATGCATTCCACACTGCTCTCTTCCTCCTGCTCAGTTCTGGCACCAAGTCATTCTTCATGTTGATTAATCGACCCAGGTACACATAGCTGCTGCATTCGGAGATGTTCGTTCCATTGAGAGCAAATGGAGCTTCAGGAACCAGTTCGTTTTTCATGAACATCATCTTGTTGAGATTCAGCTGCAATCCGACCTTTCCAGATTCGAGGTCGAAATCGGCCAGCACTTGTGTTGCTTGGCTAATGTTTGGCGTTATGAGAACAATGTCATCAGTGAAGCGGAGGTGGTGTAATTGCCAACTGTCTATCTTCACTCCCATTCCTTCCCATTCCAGTCATCGCATGATGTTCTCAAGGGTGGCACTGAAGAGTTTCGGTGAAATAGTATCACCTTGCTGCACCCCTCTCTTTACATCAATGATCACTTCCCTGTAGAATGGTGAGATCCTGGTGGTGAATACAGATCGCAGAGGATTTTGATATACTGAGTTTGAACGCCCTGTTTGGCCAGGGCTTTGATGACCGCCTCAGTCTCAACAGAATCGAATTACTTCTTTAAGTCGATGAACATTAGACAGAGCGGCATCTTGAACTCTCGTGAAACTTCAATGAGTTTGGTCACTGCGTGGATATGGTCAATCATGCTGAATCCTCTTCGGAACCCAGCTTGCTCACATGGTTGTCCTTCGTCTAGTGTTCTGCCTATTCTATTCAGGATGACATGAGTGAACAACTTGTAGATGACAGACAGGAGGCAGATTGGGTGATAGTTTTCGATGTCGTGGTTGTCTCCCTTCTTGTACAACAGAACGGTCCTACTGGTTTTCCACTGAGACAGAACCTTGCATTCAGACAGGTAGCATTTGAAGAGTCGGGCCAGTGTATTGATGAGTACTGGCGGCAGATTCTTCAGGTGTTCGGATCTGACCTTGTCCGGACCAGGTGCTGTTCATGTCTTTACCAGCGAAATGGCATGTCGCATTTCAGAAGGGAGAACGTTGGGAACGACATATCCATCCTGTGGAATTTGGTATGTGGGCAGGTGAACATGGCGGTCAAAGAGATCCGAGTAGAAGTCATGAATAATTTTTTCCATTGCCTTTCTGGAGGATGTGATAGATCCATCGGGATGTCGGAGGGCAGTCATCTTGGTCTTGTAGTTGGTGAAGAACAGGCGAGTGTTGCGAATACTTTCCCCAGCTTCTGATGTACTGGCCAACACTGCTGCTCTTCTCTCTTTGAGGTCTTCCTTTATCGCATCTCTGCACAGCTTTGTGAGCTCGGACATTAGCTTTTGGTTGCCTGAGGCTCACGCCAAACCATGTTGACGAATGAGTTCGAGAGTTTCCAAAGACAGGCATCTGTTTGTGGCTTTCTCACTCTCGGCATTCTTCGCACAGACATGGAGGTGCCGAACCAGTCGATCGTATTCCTCATCGATGTTGTCAAGGACGGCATCTTCCCACGTTGCTGCAATAGTGCCAAAGAGCTCCCAGTTGGTGGTCATTCTGGGAGTTGTCTTAGACTTAAATTTTGCAGACTTTTCTCCCTGCTCTGTGAAGTAGAATTTTGCACAAAGGAGATGGTGGTCCGATCCTGTTTGGAATTTTGGGACAATAGTGACATCGGTCAGGCAAAACCTTCAATTGAATATGATGTGGTCAGTTTCATTGTGGAACTGTCCACTGGGAGACTCCCATGTCCAGTGTTTAGAATTGGCCTTCTGGAACTGTGAGTTACCATGGATGGTCTTGGTCGACATGATGAATTCAGACAGTCTCTCACTCTGATCATTCCATTCTAGGCCATGTGTCCCAATGTGGAGTTCTTTGGGCGACCTTCTCAGACCTATCTTGGCATTAAAATCACCAACAATGATCTTGTAGAAGGTGTGGTCTTCTTTATAGAACTTCTCCAGTTCCATATAGAACCTCTCAATGAGACCTGAAAACAAGATCCTCAGTCTGCCTCCTCCAATCCCCAGCATCTGAGGGAGGGGTCCAACCCAGACGCCCCACCCTACCCAAGATAAATACCTCACTGGCCAACCCCCACTACATCCACTACCCAGACACTGCCACCCTCCAGGTTGCTCTCCGGACACCATAAAATACTTAATACCTTTTATTCCCATACCATATTTGATAGGGTTCACATTTAGTGTGAACCATGGTAACACCTCTAAGGGTGATTGGAGGCCGCCCTGAAAGCCTCCGTCCCTCTCAGAGAGCCCGGCAAGCTACCGAGAGTATTGAGCCCGCACAGCAGAGCCTAGCAAGCTACCTGTAGCATATTTGATATGCCAGCAACAGTAACAACAATTGGCCTCATTCACCTGTCACCGAAAGAGCCCCCAATATGGCAGCGTTAAGAAAGATGAGCAATGAGAGGCTGAAAAAATCTTGGGGATGAATCTAGACTGCCAAAACGAAGAAAGACTAAGATGATTGTCTGTACTTTCAACGCACAGTCACTGGCATCAGAAGCATCCATTGAGGACCTGATGGTGCAATCGCAGAAGATCAAGTACCTCATCATTGGTCTGACTGAAACGAGGAGACATCAATCACATCATGCCATTTTCGACACTGAACATGCAACAACAGAGGCATTGGTGGCGTTGGTGTCCTTATCAACACGAACTTGGCCATGAGCATCGATTCATTTGAAGGCCTAACAACCCGAATTGGATGATTACTCTTGAATAGATGTGGCTCACTACCTGCAGTTTCTGTCTTCATCGTCTATGCACCAACTTCCAACTATGATGAAGAAGAAATTGAGAGATTCTACATGCATACATGATTAAAATTAAAGAATTAGTAAGTCAAATGACAATTAAAAAAGTTAAAAATATCAAAGCACTTTGCAGAGCAATCCTAATACATGTGAATATTTTAATAAAGTACTGCTTTTTTCTAAGATATAGATATTTGATATGCTAGTAGATTCATGTTCTACTCATACTTCAAATATTTTCTAAACTGTATCCATTTTTCAGTAGTATATCAACATTGTTTTGTCATTCTGTTTGCTGCACCATGCCCACCACCACTATTTATCCAGTTGACCCACTTTTGTCCCTGCACACACACATCACAATTCTATTGATCATTTCTCAGGAATATTGTCCAATATCTTCTTTTGTTTCTGGATACTCTGAAAATGAGTGGAGTCCTCTGGTGTTTTGTCATTTTCTGTCTGAATCATCTTTTCACTTTTCTTCACATTTTTCTCTATGTTTATGAATTTTATATGATTCTTGGAAGTACACTAAAAATATCACTATATGTGTTTTGATTTGTCAATTGTCACAATGCTATTTATTTTTGATGTTAGATATGAATTAGAGATCTAAGTTAAATTTGTTTTCTTAATGCAGGGTTCAAAATATTTCATTTCGGGGCTGGAGTGATAGCACAGCGGGTAAGGCATTTGCCTTGCATGTGGCCGACCCGGGTTTGATTCCCAGCATCCCATATAGTCCCCTGAGAACCGCCAGGTGTAATTCCTGAGTGCATGAGCCAGGAGTAACACCTGAGCATCGCCGGGTGTGACCCCCCTCCAAAAAAAAAAGCAAAATATTTTGTTTGACCTTGCATGACTTTTTTTTTTCTTTTTGGGTCATGCCCAGCGATGCACAGAGGTTACTCCTGGCACTGCACTCAGGAATTATTCCTGGTGGTGCTCAGGGGACCATATGGGATGCTGGGGATCGAACCCAAGTGGGCTGCGTGCAAAGCAACACCCTACCCGCTGTGCTATCACTCTAGCCCCCTTCACTTTTGTTTCTGTTTTTCTGCTATCTTTCTTTAGAAAGGGTCTTTATAGAATAACCTTCTATTTATGTCTTGCAAATATTTCTCCTTTGCCAGTTGTAATATTTTTGTGTCAATATTGATGGACTGAAGAAAGGGAGAGAAAGAACTCAACAACAATATTTGTATTTTATCTGCCATGATTACTATATCATTTTAATAATTATAGCTTTATATACATTTAATATCTGATAAGAGATGATTGCTCAGCTTGTTTACAGATTTCCTGGACCCCTAGGGTAAACTGTGAGGCACTCACTCTCCTTGCAGTCTGCTCCAGTCACAAACAAGCCATTTGTCCTTTCGGAATCTCCCGCGTCTTTTGCCTCTGGGCTCTCTATGCATCATTCCTTATGCCTGCACCGTGCCCAAATTTACTCTGCTTGTTTCTGTCAAACTGGTGTACATTCTTCATCACAAATCTTAAACTCAGTTTGTCCATGTTGCCTTTAAGAGATTATGGTGGTTTAATTGTCCCCTGTTTGAATTTATCTTTTGAATACAGAGAGCATTGACTCAGAATTTCTGGACTCTAAATGCTGTACACAATAGTAGAAGTGTAAATATTGGATTGAATAAAAACTGCAAGCCTGATTGTAAACTCCAACAATTCATCGATTCATCAATTTTTATAGCTTGTCCTCTATAAACAGATATGAAAGGAAAGAAGAGAGAAGTGGAGGAAGAGAGAAAGGAAGTGAGAAGCTATATTGTTTCTACAAACTCATGAAAGCTGTATATGAATAAAAATTCAGTTTCTCTGGCATCAAATAAATCAGGCTCACAGGACTTGAAACCATGGTGACTGACAATAAAGGCAATACACTGTTTTTCTGGGTCAATACAACTGCTGTTTCAAAATTCACTTGACATAACTATTTAACTGTTGCTGGGCGATTTTTAGCCCTAATACAATTGCTTTACTTTTTGTGTGGTGATTTCCTTTCTAATTGATTTTCCTACCTATTTTTATTTCTATTTCTGCAAGATAGAGATAAAAGCATAAAAGATCCATGCTTGACAATGGCAAAAGAGAAAGTGAAAGAGCATGTTTGTCAGGGAGCACTGATTTTGCAACAAATGAAAAAAAATCACTTATTTTGACTTGGAAATAGGTATCATATTGTGAAAATTCCGGTGCTGAATTTCCTACAGTCCTGTGAAGCTTAAGGTCATGGGGAATGAATGGGCCCTAGACATCTAGCATTACTTTCCAAGGCCAAGGTGGAAGAGTCATCACAATCAGTAAAGAAGTATCTTATATATTTTTTCACAAGAGGTAACAAGAGTTAGGATATTGTAAAAGCTGCCGTTATTCGTTTTCTAGACTCTGGAATTATGATGGAATTTCCACTCAAATACATTCCTGGCAACACCACATCTTAGACTGTGAACCATTCAGGAATGGTCACAAATCCAATCATAATAAATGATATCATAGGGGATATTTCCAAAGGGCTTCTGGCAAAATTTTTCTTACTCTTAGAAAACATATCTAGAAGAAAATAGAATTCTCCTCTCCCTCCAGAAAGTATTATCTCTGGACTGGTGCCTAGAACTTTCACAGTCTCACTTGGAAGATATCTACCCCTGAGAGAGAAGAGAAAAAAATGAAAGGAACTCAGGTTTTTCAAATTCAGTCTTGACTCCTTAAAATTGCAATTATGAGAGATAACAATTGTTCTAATTGCTTGGTTCCTTTGAAATTGATTTTTTTCTGTAATTTGCTTCCAGAAACATCCTAATTATATCCATTTGGCCACAGCTGCTGGTCCCAGGCATAAGTGAGTTCACATGAAGTACAAAGGCTGCAGATTCTGAAACCTTTAAGGAACCTAAAAATTAGTGTTAAGTGAGTTTCCTTAAAACCACACATAGGAAAAAGGAAAAAGAGGTCCTCTGGTGTGAAAAACTAGCCCCCGTAGCCCTAATCCCTATGCTTGGTAGAACATATAAAGATATGACCTCTAAGTAGGTCTCCAGAGAACTACTCAACATCATTCTCAGGCCCCAAATATCAAGTGTAGTTGGAGTCTGTTGGCAGAGAGTGAGCCTTAGTCTGTGTCTCCTATATTAAGGTGGATGCCACCAAATACCCAGTCCTCTGTTTAAGTTGCAGGCATATACAGAAGGCACTTTTGAACTTTTGATCTGAATAGAAAGCTCTCCATTGTGTCTTATAGTCATAGAAAACTTTTTTATGTGGCTGCATCTCAAACACAACCCAGATCTAAGACTCATGAGTTGATTTCGAGTAGCTTTTTGAGACAGTCCTACTGGCTTCTCCCACGCTCTAGCCACTTTGAGTTTCCCTTGTGAAGGGGGTGAAGGAAAATGGATCTGTGTTTGGATAATCTTCCATAAAATCCAAAACCAACCCAGACAATTAGAAGAAATGGATATTTCTTTTCTCAATCTGGGTGACCCTTCCTGATCATATTTTGAGAAGACTAAAGAAAAGCTAAACTTACTGAGACAATGGAGACAGACTAAGGGCATGGAATAAGTTGAATACAAGAAATGTTTTTCCTCTGCTCTATTTCTAAGAATGGGCTATTTCTAGCTTTCTAGCTCTATTTGATCTATAAGAAATTACTTTTTTGACAGAGGAGTGTAACTAACATTGTAATGGCATGCAAACCTCAGGAGGAGCTAATGATTACTGGGTCATGGGGGCAAGTTAGAAGATTTCAGCAAAGTGATGCATAGAGGCTTTTTTAAAAAAATGCATTTCAAGAAAAGCACAAAGTGGATGCTGAGATATGGAAGTTGTTGGAGCTTATATTCACTCCAAGTCAACCTTCTATGTGTACAGAGTCAGGATAAGTTTGGGCTTGGCATTATTGATTGTGCCTGTGGACAAGAGAGTAAAACATGGGTTGGAAGATAGTTGGATGGAGGAAAGCAGAGCGATGATGCTGAAGGTAAGGTTTGTAAGATTTGGGAAGCTCTGCTGCAAGACCAGATTGTGAATAAGTGGAAGCTATGGAGGGTTTTCGGGCAGGAATAGTTGTGTGGCCGGAGCAACAGTTCTGCTGTCAGCATGAACATTTGAGGTGAAAACAGAGTGGAGCTACTAAAAGTTTACAGCAACAATCAGGCAAAGGATTATTGGGGTTAACTCACACCAGGAACTCACAAATCTAACTGGAGCAACTCAGAGAGAGTAAGTATAGCTCCTAGGTAACTATGCCACATCTGTGGAATATTCCACACTTCAGTGTTTCTATTGGGGAAAGTAAAAAAAAAAATCACCTCATTCTGGAGGTGAATGATGGTGAGATTACACAACAATTATACAGTCAATGTCACTAAGATACACAGTAAAATGGCCATAATGGCAAATTTTGTTACATATATTTGCCCACAATAAAATAAACCGTGAATACATTTCTTAAAAGAGAAGTTGTAAGGATTTAAACTGATGCTGAGGAAGAATGGAGATAAGATACAGATGTGATTTTAAAGAGAAAAGGCATAGGACTTGTTGATTAATTCAATGGAAGAGAAGAGAGAAGACAAAGATGACTCAGAAGCCTCTCAGATGCATGACTAGTATAATTTGAAAAGTGGTCCACATTGGGCAGTGATGAAAGGGACTCTCTTATTAGTATTGCTGCCTAGTAGGAAAATTTCCTGATCTCTTCTGAGAATGTGTGGTGAGGGCACCTTGGGCCTAAATATCTAACACATAAAACTTTTCTTAATTATTCATGTGCATATGATTAAGGGTAAACATCAATATTTGTACTATTGATAAACTAAGTCCTGAGGTTATGATTATAATATACAACTAATGCTTCATAATACTGTAGCATTTCTTGGGAGTTCCCTGGTTCCAGAAGACATTCAACTTAAGATAAAGCATAAACTAATAATCTTCTAATTTTTTTCTCTAAAATTGGCATAGATATTTTATAATAGTCCCTATGTTGGTACATGAAGAGAGGAGGCTCAAAACAGGACCTGAACTTCCATGAAATACTCAGAGCAGTTTACTGACAAGAATATGGAAAACAGCAAGTAACAGAGGGTTTGAAGCCACGAGTGAAGTTATATTCTAAGATCATCACATGAAATTAGTGCTGTGTCAGCTACTGAAAACTAGGACTCTGAGTTTTCCAAACCTCTTATTTCTGAAGAGGAAAATTTGTGCTGTTTTAAAATAAAACAGTGTTTTGTCTTTAAGTATTCAGACTAATATATTTTAAATGTCATATATATATGACATATAATATATATAAAAGAAGAATTTAAATGTTTATATTTATCCAAGTTACATAGAATACAAAATTTCATGATGCTTTTGAATCATTAACACATTGTCTTCTGCTTGGGCACAGATATTCTCATGCATGTGTGAATATGATGCTACATGAAAAATGAGTAGGGGAGAAAATTACATTTTTGAGTACACTCTAATGTTTTACCTGCTAATCTAAATATTGTCATCTGTGATTCCTAAAACATTCCTAGGAGGTTTGTATTATTGAGTTCATTTCACAGTCTCAGCTGTGCATCGATGTTGTAGTACAGTTGGGTTCTGTAGGTAAATGTCAGAGCAGATGGCTAATGGACAGCAGAAATTTATTTCTCATAGCTATAAAGGGTGAAACTTTGAAATCACGATGTCATCAAGACCGTGGAAGGGCTTTTTTCCGGATACAGCTTTCTTTCTGCATTCCCACATGGAGCAAAGAGCTGGGTAGTCCTTTGGGGACTTTTCCTATCAAGACACTGATCCAGTTTGTGAGGTCTCTACTCTTTGGACCTAACTTTTTCAGTTTTTCTTCATCTTTCTTTCTTTCTCTTTGGTGGGGGGAGGCGGTTGTCTTGGGACCACACCCGGCAATAAGCACTGTGCTTATTTCTGGCTCTGTGCTCAGAGAAATCTATGGTATAACAGGAATCAAACCTGGGGTATTCACATGCAAGGCAAATTCCCTACCTGCTGTACTATTGCTCTCAACCTTAGGACCTAAGTTTTTCCCAAAGGGCCCATCTCCTAAAATTATCACATGGGAATTTTCAACCTGAATCCATCAATGTATGAGTTCTCTATAGGCAGGTACAGATTATTATAAACTTGGTGACAAACATGACCTACATTTATTCTCTCATTTTCTGAGTCAGTAATTTAGACATTAATTACCCAGAGTCTTTGTAAACAGTTCCCGAGATTCCTGAAGGGCCAGGTTCATCAGAAGCTCATGTCAGTAAAGTTCTCCCAAGTTTTTCTGTGTTCTTGAAAGAATTCATATCCTAAGACTGTAGGACCTAGATCAGCTTGCTTATTCAAAACCAGCAATGGAGACATTGCAAGATGGGTGCTAGACAATTAGGTAACAGGGGACATTATATCACTTTCAACCCAGCACATTAATTAGAAGTAAGGTTCCTAGCCCTACCAGAAGAAGGGAGTCACACAAAGGCATGAACACTGGAGTGTAGGACATGGGGTCATGGGCTCATACTTAAGTTTATATAAAGTCAATGTCAAACAACTAGTAAGTGGTAGAACTCATTTCAAATTTAAATCTTCCCAAGCCCAAGCCCTGTGTTTGAATGTTCATCTCAGCAATACCTCTAGTGACCTGAGATATCTTAGAAAAAATGGTCGCCTTTACCAGATCCAAGCTACACTATATGAAGAGCAAAAACAAACAAAAACGTAGCTAAGATCTGATGTGATTCTATCAGCACAGAGACAGCTGTGGTTAAGACCCTCCTTCCACACTGGAAACTCAGGGGTCTGGGACAGGCCCTCTCCAGTCCTCACAGTTGGAACCTACCAGCCATTTTAATATTACCTCTCGTTGTCTCCGCAGTGTCATCTATGCTATTGTGATCCGAACTATTTGGATTAAAAATAAAACTCTTCAGACAGTGATTTCTAACTGCTCAGGTAAGTGTCTTCTCTGCATTGCTTTGGTTCTCAGAGACTTTCCTCTAGTGAACATAATTGGTCTCTTTGGATACTATAAAGGAGAATTGCTATACAAGGAACTGGCCAGCTTATCAAACCCAACAAAGGTTGTATATGACAGGCTTTGTGTTCTCCATTTGGCCATCCTGGGCAATGCAGATAGGGGTGGGGAGTTTGGACCCAGAGACACTGTGCCAAGCAGAAATCCTCAGAGCAGCCTTTGAACTAGCATGCACATTTCTAACAAGTTTGACTATACAGAAGACTCGTGGGTACCAAGCCAGTCCATCAAAGTCGTGCTTCTCCACTGCCCCAACTCACACTGGACTGAGTCTGAGCCTGCAGCTACAGTCCTTTCCCATCCCATTTCAGTGAACTTGAATTAAGAGTACGTCTGACCAGTCCCAGAGCTTCCCAGGCAAATGTTGCTAAATATAGAGAACGTAGTCAACCAAGTAGATTGGACTTCTTATTTTATTATATTTTTGTTATTTTTTAAATTGAATCACCATGAAATAGTTATAAAATTTTCATGCTTGAGTTTCATTCATACAGTGATCCCTCCACCAGTGCACATTCTTCACCACCAATGTTGCTAGTATTGCCCCTTCCCTTCCCACCCCTCCCCCTGCCTCTGTGGCAATTTCCCCCATACTCTCTCTCTACTTTTGGGCATTATGGTTTGCAATATAGATACTGAGAGGCTATCATGTTTGGTCCTTTATCTACTTTCAGCACACATCTGCCATCCCAAATGATTCCTCCAACCATCATTGATTTAGTGATCCTTTCTCTATTCCAGCTACTTCTCCCCTAGCTCATGAGAAAGGCTTCCAACTACAGAGTAATATTACTGGCCCTTGTGTCTATTGTCCTTGGGTGTCAGTCTCATATTACGTTATTTTATATTCCATAAATGAGTGCAGTCATTCTATGTCTGTCCCTCTCTTTCTGACTCATTTCACTTAGCATGATCTGTTCTTCTATTTCTAACTCATTTAATTTAGCAGATACTCTCCATGACCATCCACTTATAAGCAAACTTCATGATTTCATCTTTCCTAATAGCTGCATAGTACTCCATTGTGTACATGTACCATAGTTTCTTTAACCAGTTGTCTGTTCTTGGGCACTCGGGTTGTTTCCAGATTCTGGCTATTGTGAACAGTGCTGCAATGAACATACAGGTGCAAATGTCATTTCTACTGTGGATTTTTGCACTCTGAGCATATGTTCCCAGAAGTGGTACTACATAGTCATATGGAAGCTCAATTTCTAGTTTTTGAAAGACTGTCCATATTGTTTTCCAGAAAAGCTAGACCAGTTGGCATTCCCACCATCCATACCAGCACTGGTTGCTTTTATTCTTTTGAAGGTGTGCCAATCTCTGTGGTGTGAGATGGTATCTCATTGTTGTTTTGATTTGCATCTCCCTGATGATTAGCGATGTGGAGCATTTTTTCATGTGCCTTTTGGCCATTTGTATTTCTTTTTTGAGGAAGCTTCTGTTTATTTTTTCTCCCCATTTTTGATGAGTTGGAGGTTTTTTCTTGTATAATACTACAAGTGTCATGCATATTCTGGATATAAGAGGGGCACTGGGTAAATATTCGTTCATGTTCCATGGGCTCTCTATGTATTTTGATCACTTTTTTTTTTGAGGTTCAGAAGCTTTTTAGTTTAATGTAGTCCCATTTGTTTACATTTCCTTGGTCCTTAAAGATGCTTTTAGCTTCAAGGGCATGCAGAGTTCTGCCTACATTTTCCTCCATGTACTGTATGGATTCATGTCTGATAGTGATTTTTTTTTTTTGCTTTTTGGGTCACACCCAGCGATGCTCAGGGGTCACTCCTGGCTCTGCACTTAGGAAATACCCATGACCGTGCTCAGGGGACCATATGGGATGCTGGGAATTGAACCCGGATTGGTCGCATGCAAGGCAAACGCCCTACCCTCTGTGCTATCACTCCAGCCCAATAGTGAGGTCTTTAATACACTTTGATTTGATTTTTGTGCCTGGAGTTAGACAGAGGTCAGAGTTCATTTTTTGCAGGTAGCTGTCTAGTTTTCCCAGTACCACATGTTGAAGAGGATTTCCTTGTTCCACTTCACATTTCTTGCTCCTTTGTCAAAGATCAAGTAATCATATATTTGAGAGTCTGTGACAGAATATTGAACTCTGTTCCATTGGCCTGAAGATCTATTTCTAGTCCAACACCATGTTGTTTTAATTACTACTGCTTTGTAGTAGAGTTTGAAGTTGGGGAAGATGATGCCAACCATCTTCTTTTTCCCAAGGATTACTTTATCTATTCATGGAGGTTTATTGTTCCATATGAATTTCAGGAGTACCTTGTCTATTTCTTTGAAAAATGTCATGGGTATCCTGATAGGGACCGCATTAAATTTGTATAGTGCTTTGGGCAGTTATTGGCATTTTGATAATGTTAATTCTCCCTATCCATGAGCAGGGGATGTGTCTCCATTTCCTAGTGTCCTCTTTTATTTCTTGAAGTAGTGTTTTGTAATTTTCCTTGTATAGGTCCTTCACCTCTTTGGGTAAGCTGATTCCAAGGTACTTGATTTTCTGAGGTACTGTTGTGAACCGGATTGTTTTTCTAATATTTCTTTCATGTCTTTTGTTATTTGCATATAGGAAATCCATGGGCTTTTGGTGTTCATTTCGTAGCCTGCCACTTTACTATATCAACTATTGTTTCTAGGAGCTTTTCTGTAGTGTCTTTAGGGTTTTCCAAGTATAATATCATATCGTCGGCAAATAGTGATAACTTGATCTCTTCCTTTCCTATCTGTATGCCCTTGATATCTTTTTCTTGTCTAACTGCTATGGCCAGGACTTCCAATACTATATTGAATAGGAGTGGTGTAAGCGGGCAACCTTGCCTTGTGCCTGATCTTAGAGGGAAGGCTTTTAAAGCTTTTCCCCATTGAGAATGATACTTGCCATGGGCTTTTGGTAGATGGCTTTGACTATATTGAGGAAAGTTCCTTCGATGCCCATTTTGCTGAGATTTTTCAGTATAAACAGGTTCAGGATCTTGTCAAATGCTTTCTCTGCATCTTTTGATATGATCATATGGTTTTTATATTTTCTTTTATTGATAAGATGGATTATGTTGATTGACTTGTAAAACCATCCTTGCATCCCCAGGATGAATGAATCTTACTTTATCATGTTGTATGATCTTTTTGATGAGTCGTTGGATTCTATTTGCTAATATTTTGTTGAGGATCTTTGCGTCTGTGTTCATCAGCAATATTGGCCTATTATTCTCTTTCTTTGTTATATCTTTTTCTGCTTTTGGTATCAGGGTGATATTTGCTTTATAGAAACTGTTTGGAAGTATTTTTGATACTTCAATTTCTTGGAAAAGCTTAATGATGATTTGGAGTAAGTCCTCTTTAAAGGTTTGGAAGGAATGCTTGTAAAACTAGTAAATCCTTCTGGGCCAGGACTTTCGTGCTTGGGGAGATTTTTTATTACCGTTTCAATTTTCTTGATGGTGATAGATCTGTTTAGGTATTCCAGGTATTCTTGGTTCAGCCTTGGGAAGCTATAGGAGTCTAGGAATTTATCCATTTCCTCAAGGTTTTCGTGTTTCATGACATAAAGATTCTCAAAGTAATCTCTGAGGATCCTTTGAATTTCTTTAATTTCTGTTGTAATGTCCCCTTTTCACTTTTTTTTTGCTTTTTTTGGGTCACACCCGGTGATGCACTGGGGTTACTCCTGGCTCTGCACTCAGGAATTACTCCTGGCAGTGCTCTGAGGACCATATGGGATGCTGGGATTCGAATCCGGGTCAGCTGCATGCAAGGCAAACACCCTACCCGCTGTGCTATCACTTCAGCCCCCCTCTTTTTATTTCTGGTTTGGTTTACTAGGGTTTTCTCTCTCCCTTTTTTTGTGAGTCTTGCTAGAGGTTTATCAATCTTGTTTATTTTCTCAAAGAAATAGCTCTTGATTTCATTGATCTTTCGGATTGTTTGTTGGGTTTCCATCATCTCATTAATTTCTGCTCTGAATTTTATTATTTCCTTCCTCCTATTTGTATTGGGCTCCTTTTGTTGGTCATTCTCCAAGCTCTTCTTTTTTTTTTTTTTTTTTTTTTTTTGCTTTTTGGGTCACACCCAGCGATGCTCAGGGGTTACTCCTGGCTTTGCACTCAGGAATTACTCCTGGCGGTGCTTGGGGGACCATATGGGATGCCGAGGATCGAACCCGGGTCGGCCGCGTGCAAGGCAAACGCCCTACCCGCTGTGCTATCGCTCCGGCCCTCTCCAAGCTCTTAAGATGTGAGGTTAGGTTACTTATGTGGGCTCACTCCTCCTTCCTGAGGAATGCTTGTAAAACTATAACTTTTTTTACAAGGAATTCTTGTAAAAGCTATAAACTTTCCTCTTAATACAGCTTTTGATGTGTCCCATAAGTTTTGGCAACTCGTGTCCTCATTTTCATTCATTTCCAGGAATCTTTTGATTTCCTTTCTAAGCCACTTGTTGTCCAGTTGTGATGTTAAGTTGAAAGAAATTATACTGGGTTTGGGGCCGGAGCGATAGCACAGCGGGTAGGGCGTTTGCCTTGCACGCGGCCGACCCGGGTTCGATCCCCGGCATCCCATATGGTCCCCCAAGCACCGCCAGGAGTAATTCCTGAGTGCAAAGCCAGGAGTAACCCCTGAGCATTGCTGGGTGTGACCCAAAAAGCAAAAAAAAAAAAAAAAAAAAAAAGAAATTATACTGGGTTAAAGCCTACTCTTGTCCTTTGTAACCTCGCTTTGTTCTGCTTCTGTAACCATGCTTGCGCCCCTGAACTGTATATAACAAAGCACTATGCCTGGGTCCTGTCACATATGTCCTGTCACATACATCCTGTCACTCACATCCTGACATCTGCCTGTCCGTTGGGTTGGAATTCACGTATGTGCCTAACAAAGGAGTTGTTGAAAACAAGGAGCCCAGATAGTGACTCCATTCCCATGGCCCAGCAGATAGTGACCCCAGCCCAGTAGATAATGACTCCGGCCCAGCAGATGGTGACTCCGGCCCGGCAGATAGCGACTCCGGTCTCACGGCCCCTGACGCAGAGCCCAGACACAGAGCCCAGATAGCGACTCCGGTCCCACGGCTCTACAGATAGTAACTCCTGACACAGGGCAAGGAGAATGAAAGAATGTCTTCAGGCACCCAAATTCCAAGATAGTGGCTCCGGATGAGGCTACGTGACAAATGTGACTGGCCCAGTGGACTCAAACCCTATAAAAAGGCTGCCCTAGCTAGCACAACTGCTGCATCTACTAGAGGTGCAGCCCCAGCATGTTGGTTTGAATAAACTTTTGTCTTGCAAGACTGGCCTGTCTCTGCTTCTTGTGGCTCCGGACCCAACAGTGAGCTGTTTAATTTCCAGGTGTTTGATTTTGTTTTCTGTTTGTGTGTGATTTATTTCTAATTTCAGTGCATTGTGGTCTGAGAAGATCATTGATACAATCTCTATCTTCTTAATTTTATGGAGGCATGTTTTGTGGCTCAGCATGTGGTCTAAATTGGAAAATGTTCTATCCACACTTGAGAAGAATGTATATTCAGCTTTTTGAGGATGAAGTGTCCTGTATATAAATACTAAGTCCCTTTCTTCCATTTCTTCCCTCAGATGCAGTATGTTCTTGCTAAGCTTGAGTCTGGTTGATCTATCAGGAGGTGATAAAGTGGTGTTGAAGTCTCCCACTAGTATTGTGTTGCTATTGATGTCTTTCTTCAATGAGTAGTTGTTTTAAGTACTTTGCTGGTCCCTCATGAGGCGCATATATATTTAGTATTGTTAGTTCTTCCTGTTGTACAGATCCCTTTATCGATAAGAAATGACCCTCACTGTCTCTTGTGAACTTCTTGAGTCTAAAATCAATGTGGTCTCATGGTGATTCAATAAAAAAATAAAATTAAAAAAATAAATAAATAAAAATAAATAAATAAAATCAATGTGGTCTGATATTAGGATGGCTACCCCAGCTTTTATATGGGAGTTGTTCGCCTGTAGGATTGCTTTTCAGCCTTTGACTTTGAGCCTGTGTTTGCTCTAACTGTTGAGATGTGATTCTTGCAGGCAGCAGAATGTTGGGTTCAATTTTCTAATCCATCCTGCCACTCTATGTCTTTTAATTGGTGCATTTCACCCATTGACGTTGAGAGAGATTATTGTCATGGGGTTTGTCCCATTTTTTCTGCTGAAATTTGGTGTATTTGAGGGTCCTGTCTTATTTTAAAGTAGCCCATTCAGTTGTAACCATGGTTTTGAGTCTATGAAGTTCCTGAGCTGTTGTTTTTCTGTGAAACTGTGTGTTGTGAATGAGCATCCTTCTGTTATGAACGAGAGTCTAGGCAGGTAAAGTATTTTTGGTGAGGCATTTATTTCATTGAATCCTTTCACTATATCCCACCACTGTTTTGGGGCCTCCTGAATGTGTCGCATGTTTTCTTCAGCTCTGGTAACATTGTAACAATGATGTCTTTGACAGTTTCTTCTTCATCAGGGTTTTTTTCCTCAGTTCCTCTGGAATTCCAATAATTCTTATGTTACTCCTCTTGGCTTCATCACGATCTTCTCTTGCCTTCTGTTCCAAGATCGTGAGTCTCTTTTCCATTTTCTGTCCTTTTCTAGAGAGTCTCTGTACTTCATCTTCAAGCTCATTGATTCTGTCAGCAGTTGTTACTCTGCTACTGAGGCCTTCCACTGAGCTTTTTAATTCGCTTACCAGGTTTTTCAGGTCTGACATTTCCATTTGTAATTTTGTTTGCATTTTCCGCATTTCTACCTTCAAATCCTCTTGTATTTTATTGGCATTACTTTCCATTGTTTCTCTTGGCTGCCTAAGCATCTTCAGTAGCTCCCTTCTGAATTCCTTGTCAGGAAGGTTGTGTAGCACTTCATAGCTCTTGGGATCTTCTGGGCTAGCCTCTTCAACAGGTGAGCTTGGTGGGGATCTGTGTTGCTTTACCATAGTGACTTACATGGCTCAGCCCTCACACTCACTGTTACTATTACATCATAAGCATACTATTACAACATAAGAAGTTATGATACAATATTAATTGAGGTGGGCTTAGTGAGATGTTGGCTAATGCGTTTCTGGTGGTTAAGCTAACCTGGTGAAAGTTCCAGCTAAGAGTGTAACTTAAGGTTCTTGTGGGATATGGAGGGGAGAGTATAACTCGCAGCCACGTTAGCAGCTGCGGCTCCAGGAAGGAGCCCTGACTCGGGCTGATACCTGGATAGGATGGCAGAGGATGCACAGAGCGTTTCCAGTTGTTTTAAGAATTTTGCTGGTCCCTCATTTGGTGCATACACATTTAGGAGTATGAATACTTCCTGATATACAAATACCTTGATCATTAAGAAATGACCTTCACTATTTATTGTGACCTTCTTTAGTCTGAAATCAATGTAATCTGATACCAATATGGCCACCCCAGCCTTCTGAGGGAGTTGTTTGTCTATAGAATTGTTTTCCAGCCTTTGACTTTAAATCTGTGTTTCCTCTGACTATTCGAATGTGTTTCTTGCAGGCAGAAAAACATTAGGTTCAATTTTCTGATCCATCTTGCTACTCTGTCTTTTAATTGGTGCATTTAGCCCATGATATTGAGAGAGATTATTGTTATGGGGTTTTGTCCCACCTTTCCTTTCTGCTAAAGTTTGTTGTATTTGAGGGGCTTATCTTCGTAAAGTAGCCCTTTGAGTTTTTCCTGCAGTCATGATTTAGAGTCTATAAAGTCCCTGAGTTGTTGCCTGTGTGCTTCTCCAGTCACAATGGCATGTTCATGTGAAGATTTCATGTGATGTATTTGAGGGACTTGTCTTGTCCTAAAATAGCCAGTTTAAATGTTCTTGTAATAACGGTTTTGAGTCTATCAAGTTCCTGAGTTTTGGTTTGTCTGTGTAAATGTGTGTTGTTCCTTCTGATATGAATGATAGTCTAGCTGAGTTGAATACTTTTTGGTGAGTGATTTACTTCATTGAGGTTTTTCACTATATCCCACCACTGGCTTTGGACATTGACGGTTTCATTAGATAAGTCAGCTGTAAATCTTAAGGATGCTCCTTTATAGGCGATTTTTTTCTTTGATCTTGCTGCTCTCAGAATTTTGTCTCTGTCTATGATTTTCATCATTCTGATCAGGATGTCTTGGAGTATTTTTATTTGGATTTCTTCTAGCTTCAGGCCTATCCTTCAGGCCTCTTGAATCTGGTCACAAGTTCTTTTCAGCTCTGGGAACATCTTAGCAATGATGTCTTTGACAGTTTCTTCTTTGTCAGGGTTTTCATCCTGTCCCTCTGGGACTCCAATAATTCTTATGTTATTCCACTTGAATTCATCCTGATTTTTTATTGACATCTGTTGGTTCACTTTGAGGCTCTTTTCTATTTTCTGCTGTTGTCTGGAGATTCTCTGCACCTCATCTTGGAGCTCACTGATTCTGTCTTCAGCAGCTGTCACTCTGCTGCTGAGGCCTTCCACTGAGTTTTTCAATTCACCTACTAGATTTTTCAGATCAGTCATTTCTGTTTGTAATTTTGTTTTCATTTTCCACATTTCTGCTCTCAAATCCTCTTGTATTTTATTGGCATGTTCCATTGTTTCTTTTAGCTCCCTATGCATCCTCAGTAGCTCTCTTCTAAATTCCTTGTCAGAGACGTTGTCTAGTGCATCATTACTGATTGGGTCTGCTGGGCTAGTTTCTTCACTAACTAAGCTTGCTGGGCTTCTGCGTTGCTTTATCATTGTAACCTGTGTGATTTAGACCTTCACACTCATTGTCACTGTTGTGTTTTTGATGTAATATTAATTGAGGTGGGGCTAATTAGTTATTGGTCTAATGTGTTTTCAGTGATCAGGCTGCCCAAGTGAAAGTTCCACCTAAGAGAATAATTTATTGTTCTTATGGGATAGGGAGGGGGAGATTAACTCACAGCCATGTTAGCAGCTGTAACTCTGGATACCACCCACCACAGGCCTCCTCTGAATAGGAGATTAAGTTGGCTGTCAGTGGAGTGGCCCGACTAGATTCCCATACCTTGGAGATATTGAACTCCTTATTTTTAAGAAAAATGAAAGCACCATGATTTATAATACTGGTAGTGATAGGATTTCATGCATACAACATTTTAATACCACACCACCAGTAGGGTTCCCTCCTCTATATCCTCCATACCACCACTGTGAAGGTCAATTTGGTAGACAAGCTCTTAGACCCTGTTGCTTTGGCCATGTGTTGTTCTTTTACTATGTTTTTTATATCCCCCATACATGAAAGGGCATTCTTCACCTGTCCTTCTGATTCACTTCACTCAGCAAAATACCGAGAAGTTCAATCCACATAACATCAAGTTGCATGCTTTCATTTCTTTATATAGTAGAGTAGTATTACACACTTTTTATCCAGTCATAATTACTTGGGCACTTGTGTTTTTTCCAGATCTTGACTAACTGTAAAAGTGCTATAATGAACAAAGGAGCATGCATGTCTTATCAAAATAGTGTTTGGGGACCCTTGGAGTAGAATCCAATTGGAATTGCTCAAATATATAAAAACTCAATTCTATTTTTTGGAGAAGGACCATATATTTTTCTGATGAGGCTGATCCAGTCTATACTCTCACCAGCAGAGGATGAGGCCCCCTGTCTCCACATCCATGCCAATACTAGCCATTCTCATTCTTTGTGATGTGATGTGTGACTGTCTCACTCATGTGACATGAAAAGTCATTGTTTTGATTTGTATTTCCCTAATGATTAATGACACAGAGCATTTCTTTTCATATAACTATTGATTATCTATATGGTTTTTCATTTATTATAATGTGACCAGTTCTCTAGAAGAAAACTCTATAAATATTCCTCCAGGTGCAGTCACACAAAACAATTTAAGTTGCATTCCTCCTTCTATTTCTACCCAAATAGATATTCAGAAAGCCCAATCTTCCACACACAACAAAACATATTATCACACCCAGTTTCATACTTGAACACTCAAAATACATATACATGCTCACAGTTAGGCACTCACAAAAGAAAGCAAGATTTAATGCAGAACCCTGGAGTCAGAAGACCTGGTTTCTGTTCCAGATGTGCCATTAGAATCTGGGTTGGCACAGCTCACCTAAGAACTATGCCTGCTTGCAAAGTCATTTCACTTTTGAGCTCTAATATGTAAGGATAGATGAGATTCTAAGTCCTCTATTTTTCAGCTTTGGAGTTTAATACCATTTTGGGTATGGCCACACCTAGCAATGCTCAGGGATTACTCCTGACTCTGCATTCAGAAATTACTCCTGACAGTGCATGGCATACTGTAGGATAACATTGGTTTGTCCTTTCTCCTCTACCCTCTCTCCCTTGTCACAAGGAGTTTAGGTTTACTGGGTTACCCCCATCACAGTGCTCCCAAGGCATTTCCTTTCCTCTGTGTTTATCTTTAACCTCCCCTCTGTGCTCTGCTTCCCCTAACAGTTAATCACTATATCCCCCAAATCAGACCCTGTGACTTATAAGGTCAGATCTTTCTAAGGACTCTGGATTTTTTATGTGTAACGGAAATATTGTTTTTCTCTTTCCCTTCCTTTCGATAGTTTACTCTAGAGTAATGTCCCTTATGTATAGACACAGGAAGACAGATAATGCTATGCATTTGTAACTTTGGAGTTAGTTGACTCAATAATGTTTACTCCTGGGCATCTGTCATATCTATTTGACTTAAGCCTCAGTTGCCCTTAGTTAATAGCATCCCAAAAAGAGGGCCCAACGGAGGGACTGATGGAGCTAGGACAAGCTGTAAGCTACCTTAGCATTGAAACGGGACAGACCAAGTGCTATAAAACTTTTAAGTTAAGAACACAGTGGACAAATTCTGTCATGAACCAAAGAGAAGTGACTATACAAGGACCCTGCTAGGGTTAGGAAGAACTAATCTGGCCTGAGAATTGTAGTCTAGGATCTATAGTGAGATGTTCCCAGGAGAGTCACCCTTTAAGCTTAATATATCTCTTACTGTGTCCATACAAAATGATTATTAAGAAGTAAATTTAAGTAAATTTAAGGCAAGCTCCCAGAAGTGTGCGGCCGTGATATCTTGTAGCCTACTTCTCCCTCTGGGAGAAACTGGCAATCTTGTGAGAGTTTCCTGCCCCCATGGGACAGCCTTGCAAGCTTCCCATGGTGTATTCATATGCTAAATCCAGTAACAAGCTGGATCTCATTCCCCTGACACTGAAAGAGCCCCCAGTGTGACATCTTTGGGAGGGCCAAGTCGAGAGATACTTCTAAGATCTCAGGGAAAGGACAAAATGAGAGGTTACTGAGCCCGAGCTGGTGGACATCGAGAAGGCCATAGCCCACTATGAACACTCAGCAGATTACTACAAAGGCAAGGAGTCCAACAGCTCAGCCAACAAGTGTCTACTGAACGTGGCAGGGTATGCAGCCCAGCTGGAGCAGTACCAGAAGGCCATCGACATCTACGAGCAGGTGGGGACCAACGCCATGAATAGCCCCCTGCTCAAGTATAGCGCCAAGGACTACTTATTCAAGGCTGCCCTCTGCCACTTCTGCAGTGACATGCTCAACGCCAAGCTGGCAGTGCAGAAGTATGAGGAGCTGTTCCCTGCCTTCTCTGACTCCCGGGAGTGCAAGCTGACCAAGAAGCTGTTGGAAGCCCACGAGGAGCAAAACGTGGATAGTTACACTGAGGCAGTGAAGGAGTATGATTCCATCACACAACTGGACCAGTGGCTTACCACCATGCTGCTGCGCATCAAGAAGACCATCCAGGGTGACGATGAGGACCTGCGCTAGCCACCTCTGCCTACGGACCAGACATGCGCCTCCCTTCCTGCTGTGCCTTCTGCCCCATCAACTTATTTAAGCCCCCAGAGGTGCCCTTGTCCACCGGAAAGCCAGAATCCATGGCACAGACCTGTTTGCTGGGGGCACTGCCAGGTGCTGGAGTCCACAGCTGGCCCCACGCCTGGACCGCTGAGGCACTGCTTGACCTTCCCTGGCCCTAGCTCGGCCTAGCACATGTAGCTGAGACCTGCCCTCACAGCAGGGGGTGGACTCCTGCTCCCTGAGGCCGCATCTTTTCCGGGAAACCTCAGGCCGCAAGGCCCAGGCTTGTCCCTACCCCTGCCCCTCCATCTGCTTTCCCTGTGCTTCAGGGTTTGAGGTGGGAGCTGCAGCTGGCCCAGGAAAGGAAATAAACATCACCACTTCAAAAAAAAAAATTCCTGATTCCTGATCATGATCTGAAATTTAAGGTGACTATTTAAATGGCTATGGACTAAGAAAAGGAGAAATGCACCCTTAGATGGTATTTTGTCCTTAAGGACAAAGATCCACTTAAGCTAAGCAGATCTCCTAGCAGGGTGAGATCTTTGTCTTTGAAGAGCTTCCCTGGAAGGAAGGGCTTTACAATATGTTGATTGTGCTACCTCACCTAGGTGTAGTTGCTACCCCTAACCTGGGAGGTTTGCTCCTGACAAAGGCTGAGAGACTGGGCACCGCGAGACTAGCATGGGGAAAGTAGGAGACAGGAATGAGGGACAGTGTGAGACTGGAATAGGGTTATCAATGAGATTGGAATAAATGCACAGGGAGAATGGAATAAATGGCAGGATGGGATGGAGATTGGAATAAACGGCAACTGATCACCAACTAGCTTGGCGGCCCTGTTCCCTTCTTCCCTTTGTCTGATGGTGGTGGCACCAGGTTAGGAAAGCGACTCATGGCCACCAAACACATGTAGAGAGCCGCCCCACACACACACTTTTGAGTACACAGGGTACCATATTGGGTACCAGTGATTGAACCCATGCAAGACAAACACCCTATCCACTGTATTATTCCTCCAGCTCCTCCACATTAATAATTTCAGTGAACTAAGAACAAGTTAATTTTCTTCCCTTTTGAAATTATTCATTCCCATATGACTTTGAAAAGGTATAGGGAGATTCACAAGTTTTCTTCACCACAATTACTCTATATCCGTTGGTCTAAAAGAATTACTAGAGAGATGTATACCTCTAAGTATCTTCATATGTATTGAACTAAGTATGGATGTGTTCCATTATATCATCAGTGATGCAAACTGAAGAACATCAAATGAATAAATGGCATGGCTTCTGTCTCTAGGAAGTTTTGTGCAGTGGGTCTCAATAATAACCATCACTGTCATCACTTGTAAAAAACTAAGCACGCCAACGGGCATGTGCACTCGCGGGCTCTCTGAGCGGCTCTGTCTCACTGCCCACATTCTTTGCTCTGGAATCGCTGTGTGTGGCTGTTGGTCAAGGGCAGGCGAAGGAAGGAAGAAGGCCAAACTGGTTGTTTGATCAGTTTATTTCATTCTCTCTCTCTGCTTCTCTCCTGCTCTGGATCTCTCTCTGGATCTCGCCTTCGGATCTGGCCCCCTGTTAGAGCCTAGTTAAATCCCCCCAGCATGAGGAGGTTTGGGCTTACACATAGGTGTGGTTGCCATCAATAGGAGTAAAGTTCTTTCCCTTCAGGGGATGCTGCTTTTAGGACAGATTCTCCTTCAGCAGGACCATCCACCCAAGGGCGGAGTCCCATGAGTGTGTTTTTCCTCTCCTCATCCAGCAAACATATAAGCATTCATAATATTAATCATTTTGTATGGACACAATAAGAAATTCATTAAGCCTATAGAATTGCTCTCCTGGAGCCATCTCAATCTCAGACTACAGTGCTCAGGCCAGATTAGTATTTCCTATCCCTACCAGGGTCCTAGTCTCATCATTACTTTTGGATCATGACAGCATTTGTCCATGATCAAGCTCTTAACTTATATTTAAGCATTAGGCACTATGGCCAGGCCCATCTCGATGCCAGGGTAGCATATAACTCACCGCTTGCCCTGCGTCCATCCCATCCCTTGTTGGGACCCTGCTTTTGGGGTGCTAGGAATTGAGGGCAACTGAGGCTTAAGTGGAGAAAGCAGATGCCCAGGAGGGAATAATATTCGAGGCCATTCCCAAGTTACAAAAGCATAATATTGTCTTCTTGTGTCTATACAAAAAGGACATTGTTTTAAAGCAAATTATTCAAAAGACATAAGGAGAGGAGAAAGGCAATATCAACTTATAATATAAATTCAGTGTCCTAGAAATGTCTGACTTTACAAATTAACAGAGTTAGATTAGGGGGAAAGCTGATTAACTGTTTTGGGGAAGAAAGCATAGAGAAGTGGTTACAGATAAACAAAGAAATGGGAGTGACTCGGAAGCATCTTAATGGGTATGACAGGGAAGAACCTAAGCTCCCTGTGGCAAGGGGGGAAAGGACAAAGCAATGTCATCCTACAATCACTGTCATCCCATTCCTCATCGATTTACTCAAGCAGACACCAGTAAAGTCTCTATTGTGAGACTTGTAGTTACTGTTTTTGGCATATCAAATATGCCACGGGAAGCTTGCCAGGCTCTCCTGCATGGACGAGATACTCTCAGTAGCTTGCCGGGCTCTCCAAGAGGAGTGGAGGACTCAGTTATAGCTAAATAAATAATAAACAAATCACAAGGTTATTTCCTGGGTTGCATTTCAAATACTCTAGTACTGGACACCAGAGCCTGAAATATCTGTTCTTTCCTGAGTGATCATCTTTCTTTGAAAAATCTCCTCAAATGATTTTAACATACAACCAAGCTTGACAACGTTTGGCCCAGTAAGAGACAGTCATAGGCAACTGACTTTCACACTGAATGTCAAGGAAAAGCCAGCGGTAGGCGCAGGCTCCTTGGTAATTTTCCACCCATGAAGAAACAAACTTTCAGCTATGACTCATTTGGGCTCTATGTAGATCCTTACACCTCCCTCACACTGGTCTAGTCTCAGCACCCTGTATTTTCTAGACAAGCAATCAGAGAGGATAAACAAAGTACATTCATTTAACTCATTGTGAGTGGCACTAACTGAAGGTCAGAATATTTATCTGGAAAAAAAGATGAGTGAGGGCATCAGTTTTCTATTGGATGGCACATAAATATGTTAAACAGTCTAATTGTTGAAACAGAATATGCTTCTTACAGAATTACTTGAATAGAGAAGTTGAACAGAAGAAATTCTAGTGGAGCCCTAGGAATTTAGGATATAATTAAGTCTTTAAATTGATAGATAAATAGACATTGTTTAATAATTATTATTGATTCAGCTCCCCAATGTCTTGAAAAATAAATGCAATTGGATTCCTTCCTCAAAAGAAAATAAACTCCAAATTAAATGTTTAAAATTTAAAAACAGAGAGGGAGAGATGCCAAATACAGAGAGAAATACAGGAAGAAAGGTGAAAGAAAAGGAAATAAGTTATTTTTAAAAATACTTATAATCAGAAAAAATTTAAAAATATAATCATATAACAGTGCAATGTTGCCCTTATTATCACAATAAAACATGTGATACATTAGAAATTATGTGTTGATATCCCACTTTTCAGCAAAGAGCTCCTAAGATCCTTGTAATTTTTGGCCTGAAAGAGCACCAGCAGCACCATTTCTTCTATTGAGAAGACTGAGTGGGTTCCTGAATGGTTCCCGGATGAGAGTTGATCATCAGAAAGACTGCTGGGTTAGAAAATTTATCCCTGTCCCTTTCTGCATCCTCCAGAGAGGGAAAGGGGACCAGAAGTGGAGTGAATAGTTGACTAGACCTACCTGAGGAAGCCTCCGTAAGACAGCTTCCCGTGGGCAGACATGTCCATGTTCAGAGAGGACCACACCCCAGCATCAGGAAAGAAGCTCCTGTGCTTGGGGCCATCTCAGACCTCTCACCCTCATCTGGTTATTCATCTCTGTTCATCACTGTGGGTTTTTATTAAAATGGTAAGAAACTGCTTCCTAGGTTCTGACTGCTCCTCTAACAATCAAACTCAAAGGAGGAGTCCTCAAGTCCTCTGATCTATAGTTGGTGGGTCAGAATCACAGGGCTTGCAACGGGGGATCTGGTGGGTAGGTGGGAACAGGCAGAGTATATGGAACTGAGCCTTTGCTTCTAAAATATTTTTAAATTTAAGCACGTGGATTACATAATACATTTGTTACAAGCTTTCAATGTCCAACAACAATTCCACCATTAAGAGTTATAGTTCCTCCTCGTTTTTCCAAGCAACCCCTACAAACCTGCCTCCTGAGCAGGCACACAATATTTTATTTCATATTGCTTATTACAAGTAATTGACTAATGGAACTATCAAAATTATACCAGTAAAGGAAAATTCGTGAGAATTGTTCTATGTCAGCACAGGGTTGTTAAGTCCTCATCTAACATTTAACTCAACAGTTTATTGCTAGCTGAGCCTCTATGTTATTGTATGTTGTTGAGTTTATTTGGCTTTGGTGTTGCTTTCCCATTCCATTTGGTGAGCACCTAGTGGGATGTCAGTATGGTGAAATTTGGAGCATCCTGCAGTCCAGAACTTCAAGATCTCTAGACCTGAGCCATGAGTTGACAAGGCAGCACTTATGGGAAGTAGGTATGGCTACCAGAGCTTCCAGAAATCCAGGGGTTTGTGGGAGGATGCCCACCCCTGTAAAGTAACACGAAACCCGGAGATTCTTCTTGCAGCAATTTATTAAGAAACCTTCTCAGGCAAACGGAAAAGAGGACAAACGAAGAATGGATAAAGGATGGACGAAGGACAAACGAAGGAAGAGGAACCAGGGTGAACCCCCTAGCTAGGCAGCTTCCCTCCTTATATACCTCTCGCTGTTTGTTTACGCCCAAGTGTCTGCAGCTGATAGGCTAGTTACACCTTGTGGGCGTGACAGGACATCCTGTTTTCTTACACCTTGTGGGCGTGATAGGACATCCTGTTTTTCAAAGCACGGTGAAATTAACAAGAACAGGTGTTGTTTACGAAGCACACGGTCCTGTGGAGGCTCTCCACACACCCCCACTCTGAGAAAGTCCCAGATTTCTCAGCCTGAAAACCACCATGTACCTGTAATTTTCAGTTTGGTGTCTCTGCAGAGATCATTCATGACAAAGTGGAACTGAGTCATTGGTGTAGCAGCAGCTATGGGTTGTGGGCGTGGCTACCAGGGCTCTGGTCGGGTTGGGAATTGGCCATCCCCCACCTGAGAGCACCTCATAGTTTTCAGCCACGAGACCATTATATCCATAGTTGCTTGACTTACATCTCTTCAGATACTTAGTCATGAATCTGGAGAGCAGGGCCAGTGAGTGGGTCAAAATGGCAGCAGCTATGGGAAGTGGGTGTGGCTGTCAGGGTCTCCAGAGTATAGGAGTGTGGGGGGAGGATGTCTGCTCCAACTGTGAGAAAACCCCAGAGGAACTGAGCCTTTAAACTATGGAATATGATATTATCTCCAGGTAGAGTCAAACGAGTGAAATATTAGACATGCATTGGATGTCTGAGACAATTATTTGGAGCAGAGAAAAGTTTCCACATATTTGATAATAAGTGTCAGAGGTAAAATACTCTGTAAAGGTGACACAGAGACGTAAATAGTCAGTGCAGGAACCCCTCTTTTATGAAGGAAAATGCAGTCTTCCCTTTTCTATGTATTAATTGACATAGATAAATGGCTATAATGTGGGGAGAATGAGGAGGCATTGTTTGCTTGTTTGTGGACCACACCTGGAGATGCTCAGGGCTTAGTCCTAGATCTGTGCTCAGAAATTACTTCTGACAGTGCTCAGGGGACCATATGCAATGCTGAAGATTGAACTTGAGTTGGCCACATGCAAGGCAAAAGCCCTACCCACTGTACTATTGCTCTGGTCCTGAAAAACTATGATCTTTCAACTTTAAGTCAAGAGATCCAAAGCAGTAGGATATCATTTCTGTAAATATATAAAAGAATGTCTATCTGCATGTATAAATAAGGGCTTGCTGGATGATATGTGAGAGAAAATGTAAAGAAGAACAGATACTGACTAGATAGTGATAATATATAGCTGTTGTTTTTATCTGGTTATTAAGATGTTCTACAATTACATAAGTTATGTAATATTAATCATGTGCCCACTGGCCCTTTGACCTGACAAGCCATTATCATGCAAGAAGTAGACAGAGTTATCCATTTCCCCCCTTCCCTTCCCTTCGCTGTTCTAGTGGTAGTATTCTGGGTGCCAACACACCTAGTTGCCACACTTACATATTTGGCTATTGGTTTTGTGCTTATACAATTGATTCACCCCCAGCAGTGATATGGGCCAGTGCTAGGAACTGCACTTGCAGGCTCAGATGTGAGAGGCAGGCCCACTCTCACTGAGCCACATCCTAGGGGCTTTATTTATTTATTTATTTAGAATCATCATATCAATCTCTAGTAGATAGTGCATACACAATGCACTCTGCATAAACTTCACGGCTGGTCTGTCTCCTGAGAGCCCCAGTGCTGACACTAACACTACAAATGTCCAGTATCTGGACAATGAGCATAGGCAGCCATAGCTGATGCTACAAACATGGGGCAAGCACCCGGTCTGACATAGGGAAGATGGAAAGTGCTCACCTGCTGTCCAGTAGCACTAAGCCTCCCACCCCTGTGCCTGAAATTTACACACAAGCCAGGTAGTCCTTTGTAGTTGAGGGCTCATCCCTAGGAAGCCCAGCCCCGAGTGGGTAATGTGCATCTTGAACATCCACTGTTCAAACAAGTTATTCCCGACAGAGTACACAACTTTGGTTTGATGGTGACCACATAAGAAGTGATGAGAAGGTTTGGGAAGGTCCAAAGCTTTGATTTGAAGGGGAATCCGAGGGAAAGAGACATGTTTTAACTGTTAGACTGCCATAACATAGTAGCGTAGAAAGTTTTAACTGTTAGACTGCCATAAATGTTTTAACTATTTGACTGCCATAACAAAGTAGCATAGAAGAGGGATTTCAACAATAGAAATTTATTTGGTCCCAGTCCTAGGGACTGGCAAGTCAAGGATCAAGGTACTTTGTCAGTCCTGCTTCTGGAGAAAACTCTCTTTTTGAATAGGCCTTCTGAGAGTGTCCTCTTCTGGGGAAGAAAGAGAGACAGATACTATGAAAATCAATTAAAGTTGGCAAGCCTCATTGTTATTTGTTAGTTGTTTGTTCCATGCTCATTATTCCAGTGGGACAGCTTTCTGGAGGAACAGCCAATGTTGGTGTTCTTGACACGGGAGGCTGTTGGTAGACTGACTTAAGAAGGCAGGGAAGGGGGGCTGGAGAGATAGCACAGCGGGTAGGGCATTTGCCTTGCACGCGGCCGACCCGGGTTCAAATCCCAGCATCCCATATGGTCCCCTGAGCACAGCCAGGGGTAATTCCTGAGTGCAGAGCCAGGAGTAACCCCTGTGCATCGCCGGGTGTGACCCAAAAAGCAAAAAAAAAAAAAAAAAAAAAAAAAGAAGGCAGGGAAGTGATTATGTGATTGGTTGAGGAATCATATTTCTTTTTAAGCTGAAAAGTAAGGACAAAATTAAAGACGTTGCCACTCATTAATCGAGTCTGGATAATTTGTAGTAGATTGCTACAGGGATTTTTGGACTATTTGACTCAGAGAGGTCTCACCTCCTTCCAGTGTGACTAGGAAACAGCGGGTTGGTGTCCTGGTTTAATTACTGTAGAACAGGGCATCTTAAACACATTCCACTCGAGACCCTGAAATTCACCCAAGAAATACAGCACAGACAGGCACTGCAGGAGCACCAGGGATTTATTACATGGTTGGTTTTTAATTAATTTCTAGACATTAGGCTTTCATAAATCTTTCACTTTTGCCAAATTTTTCATGACCTCCATATGGCCTTGTGACTCACAGAGACGAGCGAGGCTGTAGATTATAGGATGGTTTCTGGATGGCTGCCTGACTGCGAGGCAGAATTCTACTTCCATACGTGGTCTGACAGAGAGGAGTGTCAGTCACTTCACTGAGGGGCTAAGCATCCCCCGCTTTATCTTCTAGGATGAGTCTTCACACACCCCTTGAATAGTGAGTGCCTTTGACATGTGGAAGACATGTGGAAGACATGTGAAAGCTAAGTGATTTGATCATTTTCCTAGGTATCACATAACAGGATTTGAATGTACAAATGAACATATAAGTAACCAGAAAGTCTTACTTTTTTCCCTTAAAGCAGACTGCCTCTATGAAATTTTCTTTTAAAAGTGTGTAAAAATCATGTAAAAAGTAAATAAAAGATAACGACTAAAAAAAAAAAACCTCAAAATGTGATTGGGGGTAAAGCAAGACTTAAAAATCCTCAAATTAGGGTCTCTGACATGAGGTTTTTTCCCTACATACTTTTTTGAGTGTTCTGCCTGTTCAGTCTCATCTCCTGATGTATTCTACTCTAAATTATTTAAAATCTGAACATGGTCACTATCTATAACATCCTGTCCCAATTTTATTTATGTAGTCAGCCTAGCTTCCTGTACTTTGAGTTTTAAACTAGATTGGTTTAATCTCTTGTGTTTTCAGTCAATTCCAGATCCCTAATATATCCGTCCTTGCCTAAACCTCTGAGCTTTTATCCCTGCTTACTCACCTCCTAAAGCTCTTCTGTTTCCAGTACTTATGGCTCAGTGAGCCATTGAATTCACCTGGTATTCAATGGAGTCACCACTCATAAGAGTGAACGGGGGGGGGGGGGGACAGGAGTCAGCTTAACATGTCGAGCACATGCTTTGCATGCAGGGTGCCCAGATCCAATCTCCAGTACCACATGGTCCCCAAAGCGCAGTCAGGAATGCCCTGAGCACTGCCTGGTATGGCCCCAAACAAAGCAAAAATAAGAATAAAAAGAGAAAATGCTGCTGGAAGTTGTCAGCTACCCTACCATTCAGGGTTCCAGCCTACCCTACCATTCAGGGTTCCAGCTACCCTACCATTCAGGGTACTCTCTCTCAGCGCTGTGTGTACCCCACTTCTCCCTTCAAAGTTCTCATACTTCTCAGATCCTCACTTTTCCAGTTCCTACAATCTTGGAGACCCCTATCATACATCTCTGAATAGTTAGTCACCACAGAGGGACCTGGCTTCCTTCAACTATATGGCATGCCATTGCCCTCCCAGCAGTGCAGATGGCAGCTGTTCACTTTTATTCTTTAACTCAAGTCTCGACTCCAGTTATGCCTATTATTCAGTTCTTTATGTATGTCTTTCCTTCACCATCAGTGACCTCCTTGTGCATGAGAGGCAGATGGTCGTCTCAAAATAGACTCTGCCTCTTACTCCTAAATGAAACTCACTTGATTTTCCATCCTTGGTGCCAGGCAGCTCTGAAGTTGGCTGGCAAATAGGTTTTCCGGTGGTGTTAGCACACCGGGGTTATTGCTCATCAAAGAGGAGACATGAGCAACAATTAGTGTGAGCTGAAACTCACTTTGTAAACACAGGCTGCACAATTCAAACCATCATTCATTTAGGGCTACTCTCATTACTGGCAAGCAAGTCTAATTTCTCCTCCTCAAAAACGGGCACAAAGAAAAAAAAAAGAATGTTAAATACATGAGCTAAAGGTTTTCCCACAAACAAGTTTGGAGAGCCAGAGTTGGAATGAAGTTTTCCATCTCCTAAACTGGGTTTCATCCGTGAGCATGCTCTGAGCAGAGTCCATGAGTGGGGCAGTGGATGGGGGATGCTTGTAAAAGACTGAGCATAATGTGTATGAATATGACTGAGTCCTGGGCATTGTGACTTGGGAGATGTGGTTTGATCTGCATTCTATCTAAATTACTTGGTTCAAATATAATTAAATATAAAGAAGTACAGAAATAAGTTTTGAACTGGGAACTGGCTCAGAGACCTCCTCACTTCTACTTAAAATGAAGTCTGTGAAGCTCTCAGCAGCTTTCCTTGTTAGCAAGTTGAGGTAAAACAACTTCTCTACATACACACACATACAAACACCCTACATTCAGAAATAGACATGAAGGGTTTGTGTGACAAGTATGAAGGTGTTGAGGCTGAGTAGGTAGTTCAAGCCGTGACGCACATGCCAGGCAAGCATGAGTCCCTGAGCTCTGCCACCAGCAGCATATGACCCTTCAAGCACCAGTAGGTGTAGTCCTGTGGGACCCTAGTATGCAGGCATGTCCCTGGTGGTCTTCAGCGCAGCCAGGCCCGAGCATTGTGCTCAGTGGCCCACAGTAGGGCTGAGCTTGCCAGGGGTGGCCCAGGGTCCCCTGAGCACTGGTGTGGAGCACTGCACACAAGGAAATGTAAAGATACAAATATTCTGCCATGTTTGTAGTGAGTAAGATTCATTACTATTAAGATACCAACTCTCTCCAATTGATCCAGAGATTAATGATGCTCCTATCCAAAATGAAATAGGACACTTTGTTGAGTCTAATAAGCCAATTCTGAAATATAATTAGAATAATCATAACCAAGGATAATCAAGATACTCAAGAAATATAGAATGAGTTACAGGGGTTTGCCACACAAAACATGTGTGTCAACATAACCAGATGAGTCATTGATAGGTATATATGCGAGTATATATAGCTAGTAGAAAATAAAACAACTTCCCAACAGAATAAAGATATATGAGAATTTGGTAAATGTCAAAAAGAGTCATAGGGAAGGAAATAAAATAAAAGTCTTACCTTGATCCAGAGCAAAGCCAAATTCCAGAGATATCAGATACAAATCCTGTGGCTCTTAAAACTTTTTAAGAAACTTATATGGCATAAAGAAAAAAATACATTGAAAAAGAAAAGATTTCTTTTAGAGACACAAAAACCACAAAATAAATAATAGATTAATTTGACTCTTAATATCCTTAAAGTCAAGTTATAAATTGACTTGATATTTATAACACATATTTCCTGGTGAAAGATGTATGAAGAATTATTAAAAATCAATTTTTAAAAGATTTTTTTGAACTTGTTCATTTGTTTTGGTGTTCGGGGCAAAACCCAAGGCCTCGAGTGCATAAAGCACATACTCAACACTGAACTCTGTCTCCAACTGTCTAAGAAGACTTCTTGTTAGTTTGGGGGCCACATGCAGTGGTGCCCCAGGATTACTCCTGGCTCTATGCAAGCTACTGAGAGTATCCCGCCCGCACAGCAGAGCCTAGCAAGCTCCCTGTGGCGTGCTCAATATGCCAAAAACAGTAACAACAAGCCTCACAATAGAGACGTTACTGGTGCCCACTCAAGCAAATCGATGAACAGTGGGACAACAGTGCTGTAGTGCTATGCTTAGGGATCATTCCTGGGGGGACTTAGAGGACGAAATGGGATTGTGGGGATGGAACCTTGGTCAGTCGTGTGGCAAGGCAAGTGCCCTACCTGCTGTACTATCTCTCCAGCCCCAAGAGACTTTTTTTTTCTCTTTTTAATGAGCAAGACACAGACATTTTACAGATCAGAACAGGAGTGGCCCCATCAATGAGGATTCTCAACCTCATTGACAAGCAGGAAAGTGTACATTGAAATCTCAAATATAAATTTTCTTTTCCACCAGACTGGTAAGAATTTGCTTGATATTTTCAAATGCTGACAAATACACAAAGCTCATGATTTATTGGTTAATATTGTCAGCACGAAACAGGTTTTATTTCCTGAGTATATGGGTCCTTGATTTATAATGACAGATTTGTATGCAAAACTGGAGGTGTTTATAAAATTATAGTTTATTGGACATTTTTAATAGATGGTTCTAGGCCCCTTCCCAACATCAAGTTCTCTCTGCTTCTCTGGCTCTGTCTTTCTCACCCCCATGCATATTACTCTCTACCCCTTCACTATCCTTGATCCAGCGAAGATGACCAGGTCTGGTCCCTCCACTGTCCTCTAGAACCCAGTGCACTGAGAAGGTTCTGTCCTCTCTGTTCTCAATCCTATGTCTGGGTTCTTGGCTGGAGTTCTGGAAACTCTGTGCCCTTGCTGGTGCGCTTTACCCGGCACTTCATCTCTTGGTTCCAAAGCCTGTCTCTCACAGCCTGAAGTTCTCAGGACACTTGGGTAAGAACTGATGCCTTCCTACCACCTACTGCAGGAACAAGTGACACAGAGGAAGGTCAAGCCCCTGTCTTATTATTTCCCAACCCTCCCCAACCTGACCCAGCCATTCCCATGATCTTTTTTGTTGGGCTACCTTTTCAGTGAGAGAGATTTAAAAGGACCAGTAAAAATTAACTAAATCTAATTTTTAGTTTTAATCTAATTTTTAGATTACCTGCCCCTCCCATCTCTTCCACTTCCACCACACAATATCATTCCTTAAAAAATTAATAAACTTCAACTTTAATTAGTTTTCTCCATCAGTTTTATGTTCTGGCAACCATTGTCAAAAAAGGTTTTTTCGTATAAATCTCACATCTGATTTGGGGGATTTTGTTTGTTTTGTTTTTGTATTTTGCCTCCTCTCTGAGTGCCTGTCTCTCGATTAAATGGAAGTTAGCTTGAGGCTCTGTGGCCTGACAGGTGGGCTGCCATCTCCTTCTTGGGATCTTTGCCTCAGGACTGGCTCGTTCTGGGATTTTGCAGGTTAAGTTTTCTCTGATACAGCTTAATTTGGAAACCAGTGTCAGTCTCGTTGACTCAAGATGCTACACATTTAGGAAGTGTGCACATTTGGTTTAAGCTCTGCCTGCATTTAACTAAGCATGGGGTCATGCCACACAAAGTTTGTAGCTGTTACTATGAGCAGTTGGGAGCAGTTGACACTGGCAACTCTACACACTACTAACTCTTAAGATTTATTTTAAGTCCCTTTCAGTTTTGTTCATAGACCAACCAATTATTGTCTGAGCTCCTCTTCTATCACCCCCCTCCCCAAAAACCTCGCTAAACACAGCTGGTAGCAATCAACACATAACTATTAACATTCTGTTTACCAACTCTGATATTTAATTTTATATGTCAGCTTGACTGTGCTGAGGAATGCCCAAATAACTGGCAAAACATTATTTCTGTGTATGGAGAGAATTTCTGGAAATATTTGAATTAGTAAACTAAGCAAAAGGGGATTATTTTCATCAATGCAGTGGAACTTCACCCAGTGAAGGCTGGAATAGAACAGTGGGGCCGAAGAAGGACAGACTAACTGGGCTGTACATCCACCTTCTCCTCTCCTCAGACACTGAGCTCCTGATTCCTGGATCTTTAAACACAAATCAAATTGATGTCTGATTTTTCAGTCATTGAATCTACACTGTCACCTTCTTCTCTGATCCTGTTGCTCTAAAGTCAAGTTAAGTTATACTACACTAGCTTACCAATTCTGCAGCTCACAGGTGACAGATTTCTCAGCCTCCCTCTTTATATGAGACAGTTTGTATAATTCTCCTCTTGTATGTATCTTCTTATTTCTGCTTTTGTTTGAAGAACCCTAACCACTACACATCCTGGTCTGCTGGGCTCCAGGCTCAGTAGACTACAACCAGACTTTTTAAGCATCACTTGTTGTTCTTCTATCAAATAGCCACCAGCCCTCTAGGAGAAAGTCGATTGCTTTCTGTATTTGTTACGATAGTGCTGCATGTGAGGCACCAATTTCTGCTTTAGTCAGGGAACTATTCATGGATACAACATTAAAACCTAAATATACTTTTATAAGTAGAAGTTTATTTCTTGTCCAGTTGACAGCACAGGTCAGAGAGAAGAGCATGGTCCACGAACTCATACAGATACTCAAGCAGATGGGGACTCTGCCATGCCTAACAGATGGCTGCTAAAGCATTGCTCGGCATCAACATGCAGCAAGCAGGGGTGCAGGGAGAGAGGGTGGAAGAATTATTGGGCTATTTAGGCCAGACCTGGGAACTGCATGCACAGATTTCTAAGTTCCCTAGACAGAACTTAGTCACATGACTACACCCACCCTAATGAAAAGACTGGTAAATGTAGTCCAGTTATGTGGGCGGGAGAGAGGGTTCGGGAAGGGAGATCAGCGGGGGTGGAGTAAGAGATTAGGGAGACAGCTAAGAAGTCTTTTCCACAATTATTTCAGGCTTGCCAGGATTCCTGTTCCATTTGAACTGAGGAGCTGGGAACAGACAATGCTATGAGTTGTAATCACTGATTTTCAGTCATATCACATGTACAAAATATGTTTCATTGAATAAATACGTGTATACATATGTATGTGTGAGTGTGTGTGTGTTTGTGTAGGTTTTCTTTTAAGAAGGAAAGAAACTCAAAATCCTTTACCTATACAGAGGAGCCCTAATATCCTTACAAATTAACATGATCTATGTCTGTAGATCAAAGACCATAAATCATCAAAACTCAAGATCAAAAAACTCAAGATCAAGGTCAAAAATTTTAGAATTCAGGGGCTGAAGTGACAGCACAGTGAGTATGGCATTTTCCTTGCATGCTGCCTACCAGGTTTGATTCCCAGCATCCCATATGGTTCCCTGTGCACCACCAGGAGTAATTCCTGAGTGCAGAGACAGGAGCATCACTGGGTATGACCCAAAAAGCAAAAAAAAAAAAAATTAGAATTCAGAGGCCAAAGAGAAAGCCTAATGGGTATCACCAGAAGTGATCTCTGAGCACAGAGACAGGAGTAAGGAGGGATATCACTGGGTGTGGTCAAAAAATTTGAACTTAGGCAAAACTGAAAAATGTATGTATTGTTGGGCGTTGGGCTTGGGAGCAGGATGACTGTGGGCCAGGGCCCAGGGCTTCAGTGCTGCTTAGACCCTGTGGCACTCAGGACCCTCTAGAGGGGCGCCCGGTGGGTAGAGGAGAAGGGGGACCTGGCTGTGGGTGGAACCAGGGCAGTACACACAAGGCATCTGCACCTGCACTCTATGCTCCTTCCCAGGCCCCAATGTATAATATTTTAAATTGAGTTGAAGTACATAAAGTTTCTAGCATATGGAAAAATATTTATTTTAAAATATTGCCAAAGTTTAACAAACAAATAGCCTGCACTCATTATAAGTCCACAGATGGATTCCTCCACCTGGCAGGAATTAATTTTGCGGCATGTAAGGTCCCTTTCAGACACGCAGCCCACAGGAAGGCAGTTTCCCATTGGCCCTGCCAGGGCCGTGCATTGTGGGAAGGTGAGGATCAAGGCTTGATCCTGGGAGCCACGTTGGCAGCGTTTCCAGGGAGTCCTAGCAAGGATGCAGCCAACAGCAGCCTCGTGCTGCTTCCAGCCGTTGTCTAGTGGTCTCCAGCCTCCTGCCTGCCCCACCTATTAATGCACAGTGACAGCTGAATTTAACTGCCTTTCACTCCAGCTCAGCAGCAAGGCCTGAGTAGAAATAATCCTTTTATCTTCCAATAAAGGAGAATTATGGCATTTTGCAGCTCAGCTCTCTTTGAAGAGCCATCTTTAGAAGCTGAAGGCTTTGCATTTCCTGGAGTGGTCAGATTAAAGACACTTCTCACTGATCTCACTGGGAGATCGAAGGGCAGGTAGCTGATTATATTGTCACCCATTTGCCCTGCGGAAAGTACTGCAAGTTTCCATTTTAAATAGGTTTCAGAGCACAAATGTCAATCTCCAGATTTTTTTCAAAAACCAACTAAGTCTTCAGAGTCACACTGCTTAGGAGCAGCTGTTACTCCAATAAATGGGGACACTTGAAAGGATATGATTTGGCTGGGTGCCTTTTTTTAAACTCACCACCCATGGGTATAACCCCACTCAGATAATTCTTGATGTACATAATTCCTATAAAAAGTTCACAACATTATATAATAGACTACCTAAATGCAGTAATACCTTCTGTTCAGCTCCATAAAGATAGCTCATATTCCTCCTGAAATACTATTAAAACCATTCATTCCAACTTAATAAGGGAATTAATATTCTCAGCATCGGGGAGAACATCTACAATTATTTTATTTTAATCATCAAAATAATTCTGTGAGTTTGGTATTTTACATCTCAATTTTCAAACAGAGAAACTGAGGCTGTAAATGGTAGGGAATTTGCTGGAAGCTTGGGTCCTTCCTAACATACTACCTTGGATATGAGGATTTGACACCAGAGGTGTTTTACGCAGGATAATTCTTTGTTTGGAGGTGCTGTTCTGCCCACTGAGGGGGATTTAGCGGCATTCCTGACTAAACCACTAGATAGTAGCACCAAACCAAACCCCCCCGCCCCCAACATTAGTGACAACCAAAAATGTCCATAAGCATTGTCAAATGTAACTGGGGGCAAGTTGGAAGGAAGAGTCACCTCTCTTGAGGACCATTGTGTAATAGTTTCTGAGGCATTTACCTCCTTACACCGCTAAGATTTTATGGTTCTATGAAATGCACAGAATTATTTAGAGACCCAAATAGTACCTAAGATAGCCTTATATGTTTTACTTTTAAGAAATCAAAAGTCCATTTATAATCAGCATCTCAGCTCACTGCACCTAAGAAGCCCCTCATTATTACTCCTGGTAGTTTTGCTTCTACAATAGGACATGTTCCGATGGAGAAAATGTTTAGAAGTTTCTTGACTTTTGGCTACCACAGAAATTTAGTTCAAACTCTTCACAAAGATGTTTAAGGTTTAGGACCAGAGGGATAGTACAGGGGGTAGGGCACTTGCCTTGCATGCCACCAGACCTGTTTCTGTCCCTTACACCCCATATGGTCCTCTAAGTCCTTCCTGCTTGAAGTGAACGCAGAGCTGGGAATAAGCTCTGAGAAATGCTAGGTGTGGGCCCACCATCCAATAAAAGTTTAAAGTTTTCACACACCTTGGTCTTAAACTTCAACCACTCTCAAACCAATGTTCTGGTTAAACAGTTGATTCATAGGTGATTCAGTTGTGCTCTGACTGAAGCCCTTCCCTCTACTTTCCAACTTTCACTCAATTCCAAATCCATAGCCCAGTTCCATCTTGAGTGTCTTTGCACCTGCCACACAACTTCACTTGGTAGTGGTGTGTGTGCGTAGGGGTGTGGGGGAAGCGTATAGGGAGGGAGATGAAGGGTGATTCTCTTCTCTCCCTCTTACTTAGTGTTGGTTTGTGTCTCTCAGCTTACTCATCCTGTGGAGAGTGCATAGTCCTTTCTCCTGGGTTGAAAGTTCTTAGAGAATGTGACATTCATTTGGACCTCTCTGTTCAGTCCTTATATTTTGGCAGGTGTGCTATGATTGTTGTGTTAGCTGGATTGGGCTGAAGAGGGTACAGAGTAGCCAGTACAAAGACCAGTTCTCGATTTCTCTGGTGATTTACCTTTTTTTTGGGGGGGGGGTCACACCCTGCGATGCACATGGGTTACTCCTGGCTCTGCACTCAGGAATTACCCCTGGCCATGCTCAGGGGACCATATGGGATGCTGGGATTAGAACCCGGGTCGGCCGCGTGCAAGGCAAACGCCCTACCCGCTGTGCTATTGCTCCAGCCCTCACTGGTGATTTAAACAAACCTCATGTGTGGACTCTGACCACTGCAGCACAGACAAGAGAGCACAGCAGCTGTATCCTGTGTGTGATAGCCCATGCAGCTTGGGGCTGAGGAGCCTGGAGAGATTGTTTAAAGGTTAAAGCCTTGCAAGTAGCCACACTGGCTTGGTTGTCACCACTATATGGTTTCCTGAAGTATTGTCAGATTAAATACAAGCCTGGAAAACCCGGGTGTCCTGGGTAACCCACAGCACGCCAGTGCCTGGGCAGCACCAAGACTTGTACCCTCACATAGAGCCACCATCGCAGTTGGTAAAGAATCACCAGGAGGACTCCTAGGCCCTCCTGTAGGTAGGGAGCTACTTCCCCCCAAAAAAGTTATCTTATGTTCCCAAAGAGGACAGGCCTGGGCTTCCACGGGCCCTGCACCCTTGGGTGCTAAACAATGGCATTCAGTGCACTCTACGGGACACAACTTCCCACTAGGCTTCTCTCACAGAGAAAAGGGATGCTCTGAGACAGGGGAACATCCACCCTTTGCTCAATTTTCACAAAGACACCCTGTGAACTCACATGAGTCCTGACAAGCAAACCTCTCCAGAGCATGAAGAGACTGTCTCCTATCTCCGACCCTCAAACCGCCATCTGCTCATCTGCTCATGCCCTCCCCCAAGTGTTATTGCACTAAATTATGACTATCTTAATGCTTCTTTTACCAAGTCCTCTTAACTAGAGCTGTTTGCATTGGTTCACTCAATACACACACTCTCAGACACACTTTTCCCTGGCTTGCACTTCTAGTGAGAGTGAAGTTCCTGGTCTGGGAACTTCAAGGAAGATGGCATTTTTAGGTGGTTAAAGTAACCTGATGGGTGTCTTAACCTCACCCCTATGGTCACATGGAGAACTTCAGCTTCGAGGGCACAGGGCATCCAAACAAGCTCCTTTAGAGTCCAGGTGCCCCAGGTCATTTATTATGCTGCAAACTGAATGTTTCTAGCATCCATGCCATGCCTTATTTACCCTGAAATATCCAAGCAGGTACTCCTGACACAGGTGAGTAGGACAAGTGTTCGCAGAAATAATGCTTCATTGTTCCATTTAAACTTCTGTATCTGCAGATGTAAAGCTGTGTACCAGCCACAACCGAGGACTCATCTCAAAAGCAAGAACCAAGGCCATTAAGTACAGCGCTGTCATCATTCTTGGTGAGCATCACCCCTTCTCGAGTCGCAAGATTATGTCAAAATTCCAAAAGCAAACTTGTACCTCAGATTATGTGTTGAAAGCTCACAAAGGAAAGGAGTTTATCCACAGGCACTTTTGTCTTTGTCTGCTGGGAGGGAAATGTGCAAACTTCATCCTCTGTAGCTCCATGAAGGAACATGGCTCCTAATTCCTTTCCGTGGATAGAGTTATCCACTGGTGAGACTAGATGGAACATTTGGAGAAAATCTCACTAGGATGGATCTGAAGAAACAGAACAGCAGGTAGGCCATTTGCCTTGCAAGCATCTCACCCCAGTTAGAGTCCCAGCACCTCATATGGTCCCCCAGACCCACCAAGAATGATCCCTGAGCACAGAGCCAGGAGTAAACCCTGAGCACTGCCAGGAATGGCCCAAAAACCAAAAAAAAGAAAGAAAGAAAGAAGAGGAAAGAGAAGAGAGAAGAAAGAAGGAAAGAAAGAAAGAAAGAAAGAAAGAAAGAAAGAAAGAAAGAAAGAAAGAAAGAAAGAAAGAAAGAAAGAAAGAAAGAAAGAAAGAAAGAAAGAAAGAAAGAGAGAAAGAAAGAGAGAAAGAAAGAGAGAAAGAGAAAGGAAGGAAGGAAGGAAGAAAGAAAGAAAGAAAGAAAGAAAGAAAGAAAGAAAGAAAGAAAGAAAGAAAGAAAGAAAGAAAGAAAGAAAGAAAGAGAGAGAGAAAGAGAGGGAGGAGGGAAGGAAGAAGGGAAGGAAGGAAGAGAGAAAGAAAGAGAAAGAGAATCTTACTAGGAAATAGTCTGCTGAGTGTGATGTTCTTCCTTTTCATTTGGCTCATTTTTATCCCTAAGTACTCCTCACACAGGGCAAAAGTTGATGAGTAAAAGGAGGACAGATGTGACATTCCATATCATCTAGACCTTTAATTTCAGGGTTACTTCAGATTCCCTCCTTGAGGGCCATCTTACTATCTCCTGCCCTCCTTTTTTTTCCCACCTCTAAAATTCTTTTAAAGTATTTTGAGAGCACTAATATTTGTCAGATGTGTATGTGTTCTCCCCAAGCTCCCGAACTTTCTGCTAATATCCTTATTTTTTATTTCACTAAGAAACAACAAGTCATCAAAACAAAATTGCTTGATTCTGCCTTCCCTTCCAACATCCTACCTACCTCTCTACCCTAAGTTCTCCCTGTTCTCCTATCACTAGGAATAAACTTATTTCTGCTTTTTTAGACTGCCAAAATGTTCACTTGTGCCCAAATCTCTTTCTTTCTGCCTAGTCAAGAATTTTTATGCTTGCATGATCGCTTTTTTCCATGTAGATTCCCCTTGCCTGGATCATTTATACATTACCATAAAACTCCATCTAGTTCCTGAAGGGTCCCTGGAGTTTTGTGTGTAAAATTATCAGGTAGCATTCCCAGACGTTTATGAAGTTAGAGTACTTTATTGAACAGCTGTAAGAAGGTAGTTCTGGTTGTGCCCGTGTGTATGTTTACCCTCACTCTGGTACCTTGCTGACTTCCATGTTTGCTGTCTTTGATCTGCGCTGTCTCTCCCTAGCTCTGTCTAGGCACCCTGCTGTCCCCCTTCTGCCACGAATGCTTTGTGACCTACCTCTCCAGGTCAGTGCTTGCTAGTTGTCCCTTCGGGTTTCCTGCACTCTCTGGCCACATGTTGATTTGCTTTTCCTGTCATCGTTCAGACATTCCTGTCCATCCAGGTGGAAGAGATGGTGCAAGAGGGAGTATGTGTCCTGGGCTTCCTCTCTGACTTTGCCTAGTTCTCAAACCAGGTGAGTGGGAACTTTCCTGCCATTTTCCCAGGCATAGGTGATAGGTAAAGGAGGAATCCCTGATCCTGCCTCCTGCATCCCCTTTTATAGGTTTCCTATCTCTATCTCTTTGATATTTTCATTATCTGTCAGACTTGCCACCCCTCATGTTGGTGAGATTTTAAATGACCAAGTCAGTCTGTATTGCCTAGTTCCCTCCCACTCCCCTTTGATGTCACTGTAATAATACCATATAGACCTCTTGGTGAACGTTCCAGAAATATACCCCTGTGGTCTTCCACTTTCTTTTCTGACTGTCCAGTTTCATCTTATGCTCTGGAGCCTACTTCTATGACTCTCCTTCCCACTTGTTTAGTAAAACCATCCTAAAGGTCACCATAACCGCCAAAATATCAAAGATCTATTCTCAATCTCCATCTCAAACCCTGAGCAACATTTGCTCCATCCCTTCTTCTGAGACTGCTTATTTTGCATATGAAATATATCTATAATTTTTACTTAAGATCTTTTTGTAAAATTTCTAATTTGCTCTTAACTGTTAACACATAAACCAGAAGTCTCAGCATGTTCTACCCTCGGCAAAAGCGACTCTCCTCTTGATTGTCCTCATTTTAGACAAAATCACCTTAATTCAAAAACTTTCAAATCACCTGTTATTCTATTTCTCTCAGACAACACATGTCTACTCTCTTAGGAAGACCTGAAACTCTTCCTACCAAAAGAAAAACCCCTCAAATCTAAGCATTTCTCACCATCTGTACAACTCCTTGTCTTAGCCAAAGCTTTTCTCTGTAAAACAAGATTTTTTTCCCTGTCATCTATTGTCCTTCTCTAAAAATATGTCAATAATATTATGGAAAAATGTAAACCATACACTGTCACTACCCTGAAAGTCCCCATGGTTCCCAATTATATTGGGAATGAACCTTACTTACCTCCCCAGACTTCCTAGACCTTTGTGATCTGCTTCTAATCACGTCTACTATCACCTTCTCACCACTCATTGCTCATTCTGTGCCAGTCACACTGGGCCACTTGCTATTTCTTCAAAATGTGAATTTGTTTGTTCCTCAGAGGACTTTGACTGTTTCCTCTCCACTCAAATGTTCTGCTTCAGTGATGCCTTGGCCTGCTCCCCACAGTTTTGTGTTCACAATGTTGCCTTTCAAAACAACCTCCTATTTACAAGTCTAAAGGATTCCTCATGCCTTATTTCCTTCATAGTTCCTGATGTTAGAGGATACACATTGACTTTGGTTATTGTCTCTTCCCCTAGTTAGAGTAACAAATCCATGAGAGTAAAGCCTTTAGCTTACACATTCTTATATTATTACCACTAGAATATTCTATAAATTTCTACACACACTGGTTGCTTAATTATTTCTTAATAATGAATGAGGGTATACAGGAAGAAAAAGGATTTGTGTTATTTTCTTTTAATTTTGCTTAAATACTACCCTTATCTCCTCCTGGTACAGCTCTGGGCAACCTTTAGAAAAGCAAATTTCTCATGTTAGCTGCATGTCAAATCACCAAAACTATAAGCTTCATCTTTCTAAATCTCAACTACAAAATGCCAAATAGACCACAAACAGCATGACTCAGCCAACAGAACACGGGTACAAAACAACACTGCAGGCAGAGCGGAGAGAAAGCATATCCAACCCACAGGGATCAAATCTTTTCCGGAGAATTCTAAGATAGATCAAAGACATTCTTTTTATTTGTAAACAATCAGAAGCATAGACACATGTTCCCTGGATATTGAGTCAGATGATGTGACTTATACATGTGTCACAACTAGTTTAGCCTTTATTATCAGGAGCTCTAGGCCCACCCTGTCAGGTCTTTGTAATCAGAGAGCAAGATACCCACAAGAAGGTCAGTCTGTGTTTACTTCCCTTAAGCCCCCAAAAGTCCCTGATGTATCAAACAAGTCATAATGCCCTTAACTACCCTGAAATAAAGTGGAGCATAGTATTATGTACCCAGCATCTTTCTTTAAAGATCAATGTATAGTAATATAAAGGAGGAATGGAAAGAAAGTAATTTAAGATAAAGCAATGTGGATTTCAGTGTGTGAATGATTTGACACAGCTACACAAGAAGAATAATGAAGTCACCAGATGGTTATACCTAGATAAAGCAATAATCACAAATTAAAACCATAAAGGGCAGTGAGCTGTTCATGGAAACACTAAGTGATGTGATGTGTATTTCTGTCAGTCATCTGATTTTCTGAGGTGAGCAAACCCTGGCAAAGTTTAAAATTAAATAAAATCATCTTTCCTCCATTTGAAGGGGAATTGTATTTGTGTAAGAATACTTAATAAAATATTTGTGTCCTGTATAAAATAAAAATTAAGTTTTTAGACTGGTGCAGTTGTAAATAGGGCTCATAGTTGCATGAAGGTCTATTTTTGTGACGGCTGTCTGAGACATGAGTGAGACTCTGCCAGAACCACAGAGGAGAATGAGCACCTCTGGCAACTCAGAGCCTCTGCCCCTCACAGACAAATACAAAGCAGACATTTTTCAAAATGTCCCCAAAGGCAGTTTTGCCCTTCTATGTCCCAGAATCACTATTCTAGGCCATCATCACGGTTAGTCATCAGACCCCAGAATACCCATTAGCCTTTGTGTTTCAATTTCCTTCTATATATTTTCAAGGTCTGTGGAGAAGCAGGAGAGAGAATGTGTCGTGAAAATTGAGGTACAGTCAGCCTTAAAAATGTCTTTCTCTGTATATAAGTGCATTAGTCTGCATTCTCCAGAGAAACAAGAGGCAAGGAAAAGGAGAGAGAAAAGTAAAGAAATTTATTATAAGGAATTAGTTCATCTAATTTTGGAACTGAGAAGTCCCAAGATCCACAGAATCAGGAGACTTGGTATCATTCCCATCTGAGACCAAGTCTCAGGAGGAGGAGGAGGCCAGAGCTCTCACTAGGTCTCTCAAGCAGAGAGCTCAAATCCTTTCTCATTCAATTCAGACATCTACCCAGGCCTGTTGGACTAAATGAGAACCAATGACATTGGGAAGGACAATTTGCATTTCTTAGTTTACCAATTCAAATTCTCATCTCATTCAGGAGAGTTTTCACAAAAACACCCAGAAATAATGTCTAGCCAAGCAGTGGGGCATTCCATGGACCAATCCAAGGTGACACAGAAAATTCACCACCATGATCTGGATTTCCATTTTCCCACCTCTCTCCTCTGGGAATTTGGAATCAAACACAATAAGGTCTCTCACACACTGAACCATGTGCTGTGAAGAGGGGTAAAGCATAGGTGTTCTCTGGAGTAGTTTACTTAGAAATAGAAAATCAACTTAAGGATATTGAACTTCAGCCAGGAAGTACCCTTCCCTTAATCTAAAGCCAGGAGTCTCTATCTGTTCCTCTGTCTTATCTAGAACCTCAAGGACTTGGCTGAGTTGCCCTCCACATTGTGTAGGTTGAGAAGTTCTGGTCACATCCAACTGATCTCAGATTTTTAATAAGTCAAAAATAGTTATCATATCAAACCCTCCCCTTCCAGAAGCTCCAAGAAACTGACTGCTCTAGAAACAAAGCAGTGGGATGTGTTTGTATTCTTGTGTGTGTGTGTGTGTGTGTGTGTGTGTTTAAAAAAATGGGATGTTGACACTAACCTGTTCAAGAGATTTCTGAATGATCCCACGTGTTAAGAAATCTTCTAGTTTCTGTGGCCCACTGATGACTTTCTTTTCCCCAGCCTTTATCTGCTGCTGGAGTCCATACTTCCTCTTCGATATTTTGGATAACTTTAACCTCCTTCCAGACACCAAAGAGCGCTTTTACGCCTCTGTGATCATTCAGAACCTGCCAGCCTTAAACAGTGCCATCAACCCTCTAATCTACTGCGTGTTCAATGGCTCTGTCTGTTTCCCCTGCAGGTAAGACCTCTGGCTAGGTCACACACTATGCACTGGCCACTGCACTCACACTAACTTGTATTTTCCTTGTACCAGAGCTCTCTAGCAGGGCATGGGTCTCCAGATACTAAAGAGCACAAATCTGGTCCTACTAGTAGGACCAATTCAAACCCTGGCTCAGGCCACAGCCTATGGCCTTTCTTCATCATAGCAGGTCATATCTCTCATTTCTTTTCCCTCTGATTCAGGGCTTCTACATATCAGTTGCCTCAATACAATGTCCTTTTTACAGCAGGAAACATTACAAATAAAGATTCAAGAGACATGTGACATTATTGAGGTTATGTGAATAATTAGTAGCAGAACTGAAATTAGATCCCTCCCACAACTGCTCAGTCATTTTGCTAATTTTCAGCTGTCTTCCTGTAGAAGCTACAGGGAGTAGGTGGAGAAATCTATTGGCAATAGAATAGTAGGGCAGGTTTAACACCTAAGTAAACTCATCCTTTTCAGACCAAGATTCAATTCCTACCATTGCTAAGTCATGGCTAAGTGTAATCTTGCTTAAGTTATTTAACTTCTAAAGTCTCGGGGCTTCCTTACCTGTCCAATGGAGCTATTAGTAGTTGTTCTCTCTTTTCAGGATTTCCCTGTCCATTGGACTCTGGTTCTGACCAGTGGGAAGGAGGCCTGTGATGTGAGGAAGGCAGATATGGGATGTTACCTGGAAAGTCTGTTACTATGTATGATTCCTAGGATATTCTCACAAACATGTTGACTTCTTTTATCAAGCCAAATTATTTTTCATTACCTGGTCCATTTTTTCTCTAGGGAGCAAAGATTGCAAGATTCCAGAATGATACGCCAGGGGAGAGCTGAGAGGCATGAGATGCAGGTTTTGTCCAAGCCCGAATTCATCTAGAATTCAAACAATGTATTCTAGGCTGACTGGTCCATGAGCGCTCCTGGGTCTCCTTCACCATCTTGGGCACTTACACAGAACCTGAGTTGATTTCTTTACCATGCCTCTGTCCTCACTTAAGGAATGCAGAATGCAAACTTTCTAATAATGCCGTGTTACCTACATCAGTAAATGCAGGCCAATATTGAATCACCAACTCTTCATACCAGCCAGGAAGGATGGTTCTTCTTTCTGTTATTTACAGCCACTCCTCACCTCACCCCACTGCTCAGCATTGCTGATTAGTGTCCAGGCTTGGGGAAGCTGAAGACAGGAAACCAGCAGGGAATAAAGAAGAACTGCATATGAGCCTTTCGGTTGCAATTTAAGAAGTGAATAAAAGATTCATCTAGGCTGAGATTTTCCTCCCATTTTTTGAATTGGAGGTTGAGTAATTGTGGCCAATAAGATGTTTGTCCTTGGTTGCCAACAAATTCGTTTTCAGACATTGGCACTTTTTGTTATCTCTGCAGATGGCCTTGTTTGGCAGATGGGCATGATGGAAGCAGCCAACCTCATAGTCCCATTGTAGCAACACATGCTTTTCAGAAAAAGCACAATCGTTTGTCTTCTAATGCAAGGTCAAAATTGAGAGGTACTTGCCCTGAGCAGAAGGTTGAAAATCATGAACCTCTAACCTTGACCCTAAGACTTGGGTCCTGAGCCTCACAAGTCAGTGGGGTGCTCTGTGGTATCCCCCTTTAGCTTTCGCACTCAGGCTTCTCTGGGCTCCATTCCCACACCCGAGGATGCTTCTTTCCTTACTAAACACTGTGCTTCTTCCAGGCATGATGTTTTTGTAAGCTTTTCACCATTTTTGCATGACCCAGCCATTGTCCATCAAACACCTCAGCCACGAAGTACTGGTCGTGCTTATCTTGACAAGTCTGGAGTTTGGTATTTATCAGCAAAATGCAAGTGAAATATGACTAAATGTTTTCCAGTCAATTTTTACCATTGGATTTTTCCATAAGTGGAAATGGCATCATTTAATTTGATTATACATACATCCCTCCTACAACTCTAGGATGCGCGTGAACTCCTTATTTTTAGCCTCACATACATTCTTGACATTAAATTCTCCTTGGCAAAATCCTCCTTCCCAGAATTATTCAGAGCTTAAAATTTTTTTTTGGCTCACTGCTACTGGAGTCATTAAAATGTGCAGTATATTTTAATAGCACTCTATTCCTCATTATAGTGTCAGCCCAAAGACTGCCTGTTTAAGGTCACAGCAGCCTTTTCCCCATAAACTCTCTTTTCAATTCCATCTGATTTAGGGGAAAGTATCTCTTTAGACAGAAACCAGAATCCTCACTTATCAGCTCATTGCAATTTTCACCTGAATTTTAGAAGCCCAAATAATTTTGTCTTATATCTACACAACTGTTTTGAAGTCAGTTTCATTCTGTGTCCAATCAGCTAAGTGTGAGCAATGCTGGAAGCTTGGAGTGGTTGAGAAGTGCTTTTCAACATTGTACTTTAAATCAAGATGTACCACAGAAGATCCACAGAATTGTTGCTAAAATAGCTGCCTGCATGGAAGCCAATTAATGGAGCAAAATCTGGCCGATGTCCTAGACCGCCACACAGCAGGCCTGGCTTCGCTTGACAGATGCTTTCCATCTCTGTCAAGTTCTGTTCTGCAAAAGGCGTAGCATGTCTTAGCCATCTTATCCATCAATAGCTTCTAAAAGTTAAGGGGAACATGGAATAAGGGCTTCTGTGCTTTTCAGAAACTGGACTTTTTATAGTGGATGCAATGTTGCAGTCCTCATTTCCCACAGGAGACTGAAGATAAGACAGTGGTGTGGTTACTACAGAATAAGCTGCCATTAAAAATGAAACATGCATTATATTGGTGTGAATTCTAAAATTCTTATTTCCATGTACTTACTGAGATGGGTATATGTGCTTTATTTAAGTGTTATGAAACCACAAGTTTATGTACGACCTTAGTTAAATCATTTCATGTTTCTGGATATCAATTGTCTTATTTCTGAGATAGGAACAGAGTCAGGCTAGAGCAGAGGATCTTCAGGTTCTTTACAGATACACACTCTGAGATTGCAAAGGCTCATATTTCATAAATGGAAGTCAGAGCTGCTGGCATTCTTTCCCTGGAAGACTAATGATGCTGATATACTGCTGAGTCATTTGTCCTTTGTAAGGTGTAGACTTCTTGTCTATCACCATGCAGTTTAAAAAAGTATCATTTCTCAATGAGAAAATCTGAGTTCTTAAAGAAAACGAGAAACTTAATGTTGTCCTGTCACTGCTGGTAGCCTTGGGAGACCAGGTCAGGTTCAAAAAACCAACAGAATGTTATAGAAAAAAAAAAGAAGGTACTTACTCCCTCATGAAGGTATCAGACATGTGTGGTTATGACAAAGGATCCAAGTCAAAACAATTTTGAAAAGAAAGCCTCTTTAACAAATGGTGTTGGTAAAACTGCCACATTAATGAAAATGAGGTATAAGTACTAGTTAACAGCATATACAAATATTAACTCAAGCTCAGTTGATGTCAAACTTAGATATCAGAACCAAAATAAACAAAGAAAAATATTGTAGTGAAATATAAATGACACATTTCAGAGCCTCAATATCAGAAACATATTCAAAACCTTTAAAGGCAAGTGTAACAAAAAGTAAATAAACTTGGCTACATCAGATTAATATGTTTTATTTAACACAGCAAAGTAAGTTACCTCAAGAAAAAGGCATCTTAGGTCTTGATAAAAGGTATGTGCACAGTATTAACAAAGAGTTAATATACATCATATATAAAGAACTCTCAGCTCAAACAAAAAGAAAAAAAATAAAACCATCATGAAAACAATGGGCAAAAAAATAATAAATAACACTTTTGTAAAGAAGACACCCATATGGGCCACTATTGCGGCCTCATGACCTCATATCTCTTCATTCTCAGCAATGAAAAACAAATTATCAAATGCTTCCTTTACAGCAGGTCTGACTTTGGGAGGGGGGGGGACTCCAAACAACAATAGTGAGTTTTTTTTTTTGAAATATTGAATGTAATCAAAATAAAGAGAAAGTAAAGTGAAATTTATCAGCTACACAGGCAGGGTGGGGGCCTGGGAGGATGGGGGGGAGTGTAAAAAAACTAAAGCATGCCGAGGGGCGCGTGCACTCGCGGGCTCTCTGGGCAGCAATGTCTCACCACCTGAGTTCGGTGCTCTGGAACAGCAGTGTGTGGACTGGATTGGGACAGCCGGTGGTTAAGGACAGGCAATGGAAGAACGAGGACCAAGCTGGTTGCTGATTAGTTACCATTTATTCAATCTTCCATCTTTCTCATCTCCCACACTCCCAGCTCCCGCCTCTCTCTGGATCATCTCCAGCCTCTCTCCTTCTGTAGTCTCTCCTCCTACTTGTCTCTCCCCACCTTGCCCTCTAGGCTACACCCAGCCAGGTAGCAAAATCAACATAAGAAAGCCCTTCCTGAGGGCAGGGCATTCCAAAGTCCTTCCTGACTCTTAAGGTTTTTCTCCTTTCCTTAGTCCAAACACTTATTAACATCTGAATACTAGTTATTTTTGTATGGACATAGCAAGAGGTACATTGAGGCTTGCAAGGCAGCTCTCCTGGCAACATCTTGCCACAGACTCATACCACAGCACCCAGGCCAGATTAATCATTCCTAACCCTAGCAGGGTCCAAATCTAGTTATCACTGTTTGGATCGTGATGACATTTGTCCATGATCAAGCTCTTAACTTATAGTTAAGCATTAGTCACTTTGGCCAGGCCCATCTCGATGCCAGGGTAGCACACAACTCACCACTTGCCCTAGGTCCGTCTCATCCCTCGTCAGGACCCTGCTTTTGGGGGTGCTAGGAAGTAAGGGCAGCTGAGGCTTAGGTTGAGAGAACAAATGCCCAGGAGGAAAATATCATGTAGAGTCAAATGACTCCCAGGTTATAAAAGCATAGCATTTGCTAAGTCTTCTAGAAAAATCTGAGGTGAGCTACAGACATACCTACAATCCCTTATAATTTGAATAGTTCCATTTCAGATGTTAAGCTACCAGGTTCCCTGCAGCTTTTGTATTGCATTTGATAGAATGGAATTGATCTACTTAGGGGCCAACTCCTCATTTCCTTTGACCAACTTCATTTTGCCTTTAGAAACAGGAAAAATCCACACCCCATTTCTCTGCAATTGCATTGTAAGGATGCATTTATCCACAGCAGGGCAGATCCAATTAACATTTTTCAGTGAAATTTCATGCTTTTTCAATGCTAAAATGAATGGAGCCAATTCATAGGCTCAACCAATGTCATGATTTTAAGTCTCATGGATATCCAAAGAGGCTTCAAGGAGGTAAGTTGGACTTAATAATCATACACATAAACAATAATACCTAAATCCAGAGGTAACTAAATGTAGTTAAATCTTTCAGAAGTCTTTGAATCTGCTAGGATAAAGGTAGAACGTGGATTACCATTAGGCAGTATACACAAGACATAAAAGAAGAATGGATAGAATAAATCACTAAAATAATATAAATTACATAGCAGGAAGTTTTAGAATCAAAATTACTAAAGAAAGACTGTGCCCTCTAATATCAGGGACAAGACAAGGTTGCCCACTATTACCACTTCTATTTAATAGAGCACTGGAAGTACTTGCCATAGCAGTTAGGGAAGAAAAAATATTAAGGGCATCCAGATAAAGAAAGGAAGAAGTCAAGCTCTAACTATTTGTGATGACATAATATACTTAGAGAACCCTAGAGCCTCTACCAAAAGTCTCCTAGAAACAATAGATATGTATAGCAGAGTGGCAGTTTACAAAATCAATACCCAAAAGGCCAGGGCTTTCATATATGCAAATAATGAAAGTGAAGAAAATGATATATTTTTTTAAAAAGATGTCATTCACAATAGTGACTCAGAAAATCAAGTACCTCAGAATCAGTTTAAGTAAGGAAGTAAAGGATGTGTACAAAGAAAATTACAAAACGGACTTCAAGAAATAAACACATCAAGAAATGAAAACACATCCCCTGCTCATAGATTGGGAGAATTAATATTGTCAAAATGGCAATATTCTCCAAACTGCATACAGATTAAATATGGTCTGTATAAGGATATCATGACATTTTTCAAAGAAATTGATCAAACACTCCTGAAATTCATATGGAACAATAAACCCCCATGAACAGCTAACACAATCCTTGGAAAAAAGAAGATGGGAGGGGTCACCTTCCCCAACTTCAAACTGTACGACAAAGCAGTAATAATTAAAACAGCCTGGAATTGGGATAAAGACAGACCTGCAGGCCAATGGAATAGGGTTGAATATCCTGACACACACCTTCAAATATATGATCATGTAATCTTTGAAGAGGGAGCAAGAAATATGAAATGGTGTAAGGAAAGCCTTTGTAACAAGCGATGCTGGCAAAACTGGATAGATACATGCAAAAAATGGATTCAAACCTCTATCTAACACCATACGCAAAAGTCAGATCAAAATGGATTAAAGATATCAACATCAGACCCAAGGTACATGGAAAAAAATGTAGGCAAAACCTTCCACAATATTGAAGTTATGGGTATCTTCAAAGATGAAATGCCTCTGACCAAGCAAGTAGAAGCAAAGATGAACAAATGGGATTACATTAAACTATATTAAACTGCACCTCAAAAGATACAAAGCCTATGAAATGGGAAAGGTTATTCACCCAATATCCTTCTGTAATTGGTTAATATCAAAATATACAAAGCACTGGTTGAACTTTACAAGAATAAAACATCCAACTCCATCAAAAAATTGGGAGAAGAAATGAGCAGAAACTTTCTTAAAGAAGAGATTTGAATGGCCAAATGGCACATTAAAAATGCTCTTCATCACTAATCATCAGATTAATATGACAGTGAGACATCATCTAATACCACAGAGACTGGCACACATCCCAAAGGACAAGAGCAAACAGTGCTGACACAGATGTGGGTAGAAAGGGTCTCTCCTTCACTGTTGGTGGGAATGCCAATTGGTCCAGCCTTTTTGAAAAGCAATATGGACATTCCTCAAAAAAACTAGAAATTGAGTTCCCATTTGGGAACCAATACCACTTCTGGGAATATACCCTGGGGCCCCAAAACACACAGCAGAAACACCATCTGCACTCCTATGTTCATTGCAGCACTACTCACCATAGTAAGAATCTGGAAACAAGCTGAGTGCCTGAGAAAAGGCAAACGGATTAAGAAACTCCAGCACATCTACACAATGGAATATAGCTCAGTTGTTAGGAAAAATGAACTCATGAAATTTGCCTATAAATTTGCCTATAAGTAAAGTATCATACTGAGTTAAATGAGTCAGAAAGAGAGGGACAGATATAAAATGACTGCATTCATTAGTGGTATATAGAAAAATCATACATATATACATATATATAGTATGAGACTAATACCATGATCAGGAAAATGGGCTAGGAGGACTGTTCAATGGCTGGAATCAACCACAAGTATGTATGAGGGTAGATAAGATAGAGAAGGAACCAATATGACAATAATAGCTGGAAATGATCACACTGGACAAGAACTGAGTGTTAAAGTAGGTAAAGGATATACCGGATAACCTTTCAGTATCTGTATTGCAAACCCCAATGCCCAAGAGAAAAGAGACAGACACAGAGAGAGAGAGAGAGAGAGAGAGAGAGAGAGAGAGAGAGAGAAACAGAGAAAAACAGAGACAGAGAAACAGACAGACCGATAGGCAGACAGAAACAAAGACAGAGACAGATAAAGAGACAGAGAAGAAAAGTGTCTACCATAGAGGCAGGCTGGCAGGTTGGCACTGGGGGTCATGGGAAGGAAGCTGGGGATACCTGTATTGGGAAACATACACTGGTGAAGATAGGTGTTAGAACACTGTATGACTGAAACCTAATCATGAACAGCTTCTGAGTCTATCTCACAGATTCAATAATTTTTATTGAAAAATAAGTCAATAGTAGATCAAAAAAAATATGAAGCCTGCATTGATAACTTTTCTTTAAAAAAAGGAAAAATGAATGATAAGGTCACGCAAATATCCAAAAGGCAAGAATAGAGAGAACCAGAACCAGGAAAGCTAGGACAAATAGAAAACACAGAGGGAAGATCCAAATATATTAGTTGCTATAATAAATGCAAATTGATTAAATATTCCCACGATTAATTAGTGGTTATCAGACTATATTTAAAGCCAATATCTGTTGTAAAGACATGCCTAAAGGGATACAGATAAAGTCTGAAATAAACAGAATGGAGGAAGGAATTCTATGGAAATCATAACCAGACAAAAGCTGTAAGGGTGAATAATTAAAGCCTAAATATGTTTTAATACAAAACATTACTCACAGAGTAAAAAGAGACACTTCACAAAAACATATTTTAGTTCAGTAGGATTATTCAAATTTCTGTATACCAAAGCCCCAAAGCATATTTTTGAAAGTTGTAAAATTTTTTTAAAAAAGACAAATCCATAACCATAGTTAATTCCATAGTCATACTTAATTGCAGTATTTGTAACAGGCAAAAATTAAGGATTATCTGAATAATTTTAACAACACATGTAGCACAGACAAAAGAACTCTTTATTCCAATGCCCTACAATAAAGTTTTTTCATGCATATAAGAAATGCTACAAAAGTTGATCATATACCAACCATGGAACAAGTTTCAAAACTTAGAGCAGACAACTCATTCAGTTTATTTTCTCCATCACAATGAAGGTACACTAGAATTTAAGAGCAAACATATACCAAAAAAATTCCCATGTGTTTGGAAATACTTGTAAAATTAGAAGTATAATTCACAATTATATAGTATAAAAGAAGTAAAAGAAAATAGAAAACAATTCCATAATATGAAACATTATGAAATGTGAAAAACACACTAACAAATGTGTGAGATATAGATAAAATCAAACAAATATGTGGAACATAGAGAAAATCAAAGTTAAGAAGAAAAATTTCAAATCAATGAACAAGTCATCTATCTTAGAATATTTGGAAAATTCACAAAATGAACCAAGAATTAGATAAAAGAAAGGAATAAGAAAAAGACTTACTATGTCACTGTATCGCTGTCATTCCATTGTTCATGGATTTGTTCGAGCAGGCGCCAGTAACGTCTTCATTCATCCCTGTCGTCTGCTAGTGTAGCCCGATGGCATATTGGGGGCTCTTTCAGAATCAGGGGAATGAGGATCGTCGTTGTTACTGTTTTTGGCATGTCGAGTACGCCACGGGTAGTTTGCCAGGCTCTGCCATGCAGGCAAGATACTCTCAGTAGCTTGCCGGGCTCTCCAAGAGGGACGCAGGCTTTTGGGGTGGCCTCTAATCGCCTTTACAGGTGTTCCCAGTCTACTGAATATAAGCTTTTGGTCGATTGGCATATTGTAACGATCTGCACACTGACAAACACACACCTGCCTGCATCTCTGGGTAGCACCTGTGACATTTGCAGCCTCAGGTTGTGCTACTTGAGGTTGATGGAGTGCGCCCAGAGGTTGTTGAGCAGCTGGCAGAGCAGGATCCTATCGCGGAGTGTCTGTGCCAGGTTGAACCCCTGCGCCGAGTCCCAGGTCACCAGGTGGTTGGTGACCTGGAATTGGTGACCAGGAGTAATTCCTGAGTGCAGAGCCAGGAATAACCCCTGTGCATCGCCAGGTGTGGACCCAAAAAAAAAAAAAATGATTAAAAAGGAAAAGGACAATGGAACAACGCACAAATTAGCAGTATTATTTTAAGACTATCATTGTAGATCCTGAAGTCAATTAAATATAATCCACATAAGAATCAGCAGAAAATTGTGAAGTTGTAACTGCTAAAGAAAGATTGCCTTCACTGGTGAGTCCTACCAACATTTAAATATAAAATAACTCCCAATTTTGTATATTCTTCAGAAGACTAGAAAAAGGGTGATGTTAAAGTGATTCAGGCATGACTGGAGACTCGCTCAAAGGTTGAGCACTTGGTGTCATGCAAAGAGCCCAAGTTTAATGCATTTAGTTGACAATGCATTTCTCCCAAATATTATTTGGAGCACCCCTAAAAATTAAATTATATGACTGATGAGAATTAAAATTCTACAAGTGCATTATTAAGAGAAAAAGTTACAAGCCAATGTTTTGGGGGGCAGGGACTTCTGGTAGTGCTCAGGACTTACTCTTGGCTCTGTGCTCACTTCTGCCAGGCTCAGCGGACCATAAGGGATGAGAATTGAACAGAATCATTCTTGTGCAAGGCAGGCACCCCACCCACTGTACTATCACTCCAGCCCAGAAGCCAACTTTTTCATGAAAATATACAAAAATTTCAAATTAAATATTAGCAAATATGGCTTAGCTCCCCCCAAAAAACATTCTATTAATGTTTTATGTGTGACTGGAGAGTAACTCAAAGGATGTGAGCACTTGGCTGTCATGCAGAGAGCCCAAGTTTAATGCATCTAGTTTTTTTTATTTAATGCATTTTTAAATAAAAGAAAAATTTAAGGGACTTGACATCTAGGCATAATGAAAGATTTTTGCAAGTACAGGGTAAAAATAAACTTCTAAAGATTATGTACAAAAACCTAAAGGAAACAACATACAATAGACCTAATGGTGAAAGTTTTAAGGCATTCATTATCTTTTCTTTTTTATTTCTGTTTTCTTTGTTTTATTGGCTGCATCTGGTGATCCTCAGGGGACCACGGGTTCAAACTTGCATCTCTTGCGTGCAAAACGCGTACACCAGCCTATTGAGCTTTCTCTCTGTCCCTGAAGACTTTCCTTTTGAAACCAGAAGTGAGTGAAAAATACCAGCACCATCTTTCTGTTCATTTTTGTGCTGAGATTCTAAAAAATACAATAAAGTCAGATAAAAATAAAATAAACTAGTAGGTTTAATGACTGGCACAATATTTGATGAAATATACCAAATAAATGATAATTTTTAACTTATGAATATTAGTCATGTTACAAGGCAAAAAGTCAATATGCAAATTTTAATGGCAGTCTTCAGACAACAAAAATACAAAATTAATTTTTAAATTATTTACCATGACTTTATAAAATGATGTCCATTGTTAAAAGTTACATGAGGAGCTGAGGACAGACTGCAGTTCGGCAGATATAGCACATGCAGCACACCAGACTGTTCCTTGGAAGGAACCATACACTGAGAGATTTCTCACAAACAAGGAGAAATGAATTTGTTGATTATTTATTGGAAGACTAAATACTATAAAAACGATGAGTGCTTCACAATCTGTGTATAAGATGCAATTTAATGCCTATAAAATCTCCGGTAGGAATTTTGCAGATCTTGACAAAGTACCTCTGAAAATTTATATAAATATGCAAAGAGACGAGACTAGCCAAGACATTTGACCAGGTGGGAAAAAAATTGAAGCAGTTTAAGCAATGAGATATTGCCATAAGTTCATAATGATAAGTTTTGGTGTTGGGTAAAGAATAGTAAATTAGTAAATAGAACAAAAGTTTAGAAAAAGATCCTAGTAGACAGGAAAACTTGATTTATTTCAGAGGTAGAATTGCAAAGGAAAGAGAAAATTGCATCACATAATGCTAGCACAATCGCTCATTTATATGGGAAAACGTTAAAAGTCTGGTAAACTATATGCAAAATTGGTTCCAGATGGAGAATAGATAGATCTAACTGCTTAAAACACATTAACCTTCAAGAAATAATGTATAATATCTTCATGATCTCAGAATAAGGAAAGAACAAAACACAAAGCACAAAACCCTCTAACCATAAAGCAAAACACTGATAAGTTTGATTACCTAAGATTAGAAACTTCTGTTCATTAAATGATATCATAAAAAAATAAGAGTAATATATCGAGTTTGAAATTATATTTTCAAGACATATAATGGACCAAGTTCTAATACTTAGAAGATATAAAATGCATGCAAAAATTCAAATGACTGGAGCCAGAGCGATAGTACAGCAAGGTGTTTGCCTTGCATGCAGCCGAACTGGGTTCAATCTCCGGCATCCCATATGGTCCCCCAGCACTGCCAGTTGTGATTCCTGAGTGCAGAGCCAGGAATAACCCCTGAGCATCGCTGGGTGTGATCCAAAAAGCAAAAAAAAAAAAAAAATTCAAATGGCATCTTGTATTGTATGGAAAGAATAAAAGGTGGAAAAAAATGAGAACAGACTTGATTTTAGAATATGGCTTATCTAGAGTCAGGAGTGAAGATGGCAGAGGAAGGGGATCCCATAATCATTCTCCCATGGCAAGACCTTTATGGAGCATAGACTGAGCACAGAGCTCAACCGAAGCTCTGGCATGGAAGCACAGTGGATATGGACACACACGTGGGAGAGGAGAGCAGATAAGAGAGGGAGTGCAAATGTGAAGAGACAGGAAAGGGGCCAAGGTGGTTCAGGAGTGCAGCTCCTGGCAAGATTCTAGAGAGATGGGAATACAACCTACCGGCATAACAGGCAAGTGACTGCGACAGGGGTCATGTGATTCTAGAGGTTGGAGGAAAAGGTCCTGAAGCATAGTACATTTGATTGAGAGTACATTTGATTCGGTGGTGTGTCTTTAGAGACAGGTGGGCATGTATAGCACAGTGGAGAGAGCACAGCAGAAAGGCTCTGTCATCAGGAGTGGCCAGAAACCATTTCTACAGAGAGAACTTAAGCAGGGAACAGCTACCATGTCAGAGGTAACATCATTAACACATAGCTAAGAACGATCCTAGAACACCGGCATGTGTGCTCAGTCAGACCCATGGGTCTCCCGCCCTGCCCACTGCTATACTGCACAGAAAGCCAAACCAGACCACCATAAGTCCTCCATAATCAGTCTATGTAGCTGACTGACTTGGACCCCGCCCAGTGCACCAGATCCTTCAAACAATGGCTGCCAGGAAAGACAGTGCCCCAGCCCTGTGCCACACAGTCCAGCAGCAGTCAACTACCAAGCACTTGTGAAAGAGAGCCCTTTTGGCTGACCATCAGGCCCTCCGAATATAGGGGCTCTGACAAATGGAAACATTTCTCAACAGAAACCGCTGCCCCTGCCAATGGAGAATGAATTTGGCTCATGGCTAACTTTGATCTCACACACGCCTCAGTTCTCTGCCTCCCAAGTCCTTCACGCCAGGTGAAGTAGACCAGTGGCCACCAGAAAATCAGCATACAAGACATTCCAACAGACCTTTTCAAAAAACACGAATCATTTTTCAGACCTGTTTAAATATGACATGCAATTACATGCATGAGAAACTTATTAGAAACTTATTAACAGTATTGTAAACAACACAATCTCAATCAATAAAAAAAATCAAAGAAAAGCATGGCATGCATATATGTGGAGACACACATGAATTAGTCCATCTAAAAGCACCAAAGCCTGAAAACTTTGTAACTTTCCACATGGTAATTTAATAAAATAAATAAATTTTAAAAATAAAAAATAAATAAAAGCACCAAAGCCCAAATTTTCTTGGTGCCATAGACCTATCCAAACAACTGTAACACCTCACCATGAACTGCTGCCTAGATGTACAGTTGCAGACAGAAACTGACTCATGAGCCCTACTCCCCTAGTAGCTACAAAAATCCCTCTCTGAACTGCTAAGGTTGAGCATTTGTGACTACATTCTTCACTTGCCACTCTGGCTGGCTAGACTATGACATCATATGAGTTGTTAGACATCAGCAACTGTGAATCCTGGACCAAAGTTCGGGACAGTTAAACCTCAAAGGCAGTGATAACAGCTGTAGGGCCCTAGGACCTCAAATCCCCAGTGAACATCCAATCAATCAAATCCCCAGTGACCATCCAGCCTCACACAAACTAAGAGACATAGACACAAGCCTGCTATTGCAAGTGTCAGTCATTGGTCACATCTAGGCCAGCTTGTACTTGGAGCTCCATTCCCAGCCACCACGTAGAACTGAAACAATAAGTAAACAAAGGATTCCAGCTATATCTAAAAATCTCGGAAACATCCTCACCTGCGTCAGTCTTGTCTCAACTGCCTATGAGGACGTCAAAGAAACCATCCTTTCTTTAAAATGAAAAAGTCAGTAGAAGAGACCATCAGTAAGTACAAAGAAAGTTTAGAAGAAAAGGAAAACAAAAAAATTCATCCAAACAGAAGTAAAAGAGTTCAAGAGTATAGTAGCTAAGCTAAAAAAAATATAATAATTAGCAGTTACTGAGCAGCAGAAATGAAGAAACCCAACCCCAAGTCAGTAATCTCAGAGATAAGATGCATTGCATCATCAATAAAGAAGAGATGAAAAAAAGAACAATTTGATTAATGAAGAGAACTTAAGATAAATAAATAACATTAAGAGAAACAACCTCTGCATCATAGGACTTCCAGGAGAGGAAATATAAAAGAGTGACTGGGTGAAAGAATAATAAGGACTTCCCAAGTCTAAGGAGGGAGGCATGAACTGATGATCCAGAAGACCCAAAGAGTTCTGAAAAACTTAACTTCAAAAGAAGGATGCCAAGCCATATCATAATCAAAATGGCAAAGAACAGAGAGAAAGAGAAAGAGATATTTCTAAAAGCAGCAAGAGAAAAGCAAAGACATCATCATAAAACTCACATTAGACTTCTCAAATAAAACTCTATTATCAAAGAGAGAATGGCTTGATATAATCAAAACTCTGAAAACCTCCGATCAAAAATCTTGTACTGTGCCAGATTATCATTCAGATTTGAGAGAGTGAAAACATTCTCAAAGCGGGGGGGGGGCAGGATATTTATTGCCTTTAAATCATTTCTAAAAGAAATAATAAATTCTTATCTATATAAAGCAAGAAAACCTCATTTAGAAATAAAGAGATGCAGGGAGCCGCAGCATGAGAAGCAGACCCTCCGCGCCTAAAGACTGTGATCCTGAGGTCTCCTAACCCATTTTGGCACCAGAGCAGATTCTTGCAGCCATGCATTTTGACTGTGAACTGAGCTACAACCTCGTGCAGCCCGGGGAGGGATTTTCCCTCTCCGCCCCGTTTTACTGAGCGAAAATGGTGGCAGCGGCAGCATCAACGTGGTAAGAGCCACCCTCTAAGACCCCTCAACCTGGAAGTAGGACTTTCTTTAGTGACGTAGCCTGTAGGTGGTCCTGGGAGGGGGGCGTTACCAGCACGCCTTCTGCCCAGAGATGATCCGGAGCCACAGCACGAGAAGCAGACCCTCCTCGCCTAAAGACTGTGATCCTGAGGTCTCCTAACCCATTTTGGCACCAGAGCGGATTCTTGCAGCCATGCATTTTGACTGTGAACTGAGCTAAAATATTAGAAACCCAAAACCGCGGACTCAGAGTCTTCACTCTCAACAATGAAGAGAAATTATTAGATGATGCCTATTCAGGAGGCCTGATTGTTGGGGGAAATTTCCAAACAGTAATAGTGAGTTCTGTATGGAAATATGGAATGTACTCAAAGTATATAGAGAATAAAGGGAATATCATTAGCTACTTAGGTGGGGGGTGGGGTGGGAGGGGTTGTATTGGGGTTCTTGGTGGTGGAACATGTGCACTGGTGAAGGGATGGGGGTTTAATCAGCATTTGACTGTGATTTAAACCCAAAAGCTTTGTAACTTTTTTTTCACGGTGATTCAATAAAATATTTCTTATTAAAAAAAAAGAAATAAAGAGATGCATAAAAATCATAAAATCGAATCCATTTCTTTGAAGAATTTCATGGGTATCCATATAGGGATCGCATTGAATCTGTATAATGCTTTGGGGAGTATTGCCATTTTGACAATGTTGATTCTTCCTATCTATGAGGATGGGATATGTTTCTATTTCCTCATGTCCTCTTTTATTTCATGGAGTAGCAGTTTATAGTTTTCTTTGTAGAGGTCCTTTACCTCCTTAGTTAAGCTGATTCCGAGGTACTTGATTTTCTGTGGTACAACTGTGAACGGGATTGCTTTTTTCATGTCCCTTTCCTCTGTCTCATTATTTGAATATAGGAAGGACTTTGGGTATTGGTTTTATATCCTGAGACTTTACTGTATAAGTCCATTGTTTCTAAGACTTTCTTGGTAGAGGCTTTAGGATTCTCTAGATATAGCATCATACCATCTGTGAATAGTGAGAGTTTGATTTCTTCCTTTCCTATCTGGATGTCCTTAATATTTTTTTCTTGCCTAATTGCTATTGCAAGTACTTCCAGTACTATATTGAACAGAAGTGGTGATAGTGGGGCATCCTTGTCTTGTCCCTGATCTTAGAGGGAATACCCTTAGCTTTTCCCCATTGAGGATAATACTTGCCATGGGTTTGTGGTAGATGGCTTTGACTATCTTGAGGAAAGTTCCTCCAAAACCTATTTTAGTAAGAGTTTTCATCATAAATGGGTGTTGGATCTTGTCAAATGCTTTCTCTGCATCTATTGATATGATCATATTGTTTTTATCTTTACTTTTGTTAATATGATGGATTATGTTGATTGATTTGCAAATGTTAAACCATCCTTGCATCCCCGGTATGAATCCCAGTTGGTCATGGTGTATGATCTTTTTGATGAATATTTGTATTCTATTGGCTAATATTTTGCTGAGGATCTTCGCATCAGTATTCATCAGGGCTATTGGTCTAGTTTTCTTTGATAGTGGTGTCTTTGTTTGCTTTTGGTATTAGGGAGATATGTGCCTCATAGAAACTGCTTGGGAGAGTTCCTGTTACTTCAATTTCCTGGAAAAACTTGAGAAGAATGGCAGCAAGTCCTCTTTAAATCTTTGGAAGAATTTGCTAGTGAATCCATCTGAACCTGGGCTTTTGTTTTTGGGAAGACTTTTGATTACAGTTTCAACTATGAGACACCACCTCACACCACAGAGACTGGCCCATATCAAAAAGAACAAAAGCAACTGATGTTTGTGAGGATGTGAGGGAAAAGGGACCCTCCTACACTGCTGGTGGGAATGTCAACTGGTTCAGCCCTTTTGGAAAACAATATGGATGTTTCTCAAAAAATTAGAAATTGAGCTTCCATTTGACCCAGCAATACCATTTCTGGGAATATATCCCGGAGAGGCAAAAAAAAGTGTAGTAGAAATGACATCTGCACTTGTATGTTCATTGCAGCACTGTTTACAATAGCCAGAATCTGGAAAAAAACCCAAGTGCCCAAGAACAGATGACTGGCTAAAGAAACTTTGGTACATCTACACAATGGAATACTATGCAGCTGTTAGAAAAGATGAAGTCATGAAATTTGCATATAAGTGGATCTACATGGAAAGTATCATGCTAAGTGAAATGAGTCAGAAAGAGAGAGATATATACATAGAAAAAGTGCACTCATCTGTGGAATATAAAATAACAGAATGGGAGACTAACACCTAAGAATAGTATAGAGAAGTACCAGGAGGTTTGCTCCACGGCTGGGAAGCCGGCCTCACATGCTGGTGAAAAAGGCAGCTCATATAGAGAAGGGAACACCAACTAAAGTGTGGTTGGAGGGCCTGCTCAGAATGGGAGATGCACGCTGAAAGTAGACTATAGTTTGAACAAGAGGGCCACTCATATCTCTATTGCAAACCACAACACCCAAAAGAAGAGAGAGGACTAAAGGGAATGCCCTGCCACAGAGGTGGTTGGAAGGGGATGGGATTGGGCAGTGGGTGGGATACTGGGATCATTGGAGGTGGAGAATGGGCACTGGTGGAGGGTCGAGTATTGTATGACTGAAACACAAGCACAAAAATATGTAAATCTGTAACTGTACCCTCATGGTGATTCACTAATAAAAAAAAGGAAAAAAATCATAAAATTGGGAAAGACAAAGTATATAAGGGATTACACAGAAAGAGCTCAAGGGTTATGTGCTTTAAACTTGAAAGGGCAATAATCTTATAATTTAAGATAAAACTACATGGTATCTATAAAGCAAAAACAAACACTTAGAATAAAGTAACAAGAAGAAGCAAACAGATGCAGTTCCCTACATTAAAATGTCTAGTAGCAAATTTAAGTGCAGAAAATAGTGAGATGCTAAAGGAACAAAGCCAAGGGGAAAAACACCCAAAATCTTCTAAGAAATATACTAATTACCTGCATAAGAATAATTCTTTACTATCAATACACTGAACTAAAAAGGCACAAAGTAATTGGGTAGATTAGTGAACAAAATCCAACAGTCACAACATCATTTCATAGTGAAAGGATAGATAGCAATCATAATGGCAAGTGTAAATGAAAGAAAAGGAAAAAAACAGAAATGGACTAGTTAGTATTAGAGCAAAAGTTTCTTATCTATGATAGGAAATAAGAGAGAATTATGGACATTATTAAATGACTAAGGGATCACTATATCAAGATTCCTTAACTCTTATTGCCACATATGGAAAAAATTATTGGGCAGCAAAATTCATAAAGAAACTTCTAAAAGACCTTAGGAGATACATTGATGACAACATAGTAGTAGGAGACGTTAACACTCCACTCTCATCAATTGACATATCAACCACGCAGAACATCAATAAAATAAACAAGAACCCTCAATGAGTAATTATAACATTTAGCGTCAATATTCAGGACCCTCCAAACCAATAAAGTCAAATTCATGTTCTTCTCTGCTGTACATAGAGTATTCATTATGAATTGAACACATATTGGGACCCAATAGGAGTGTCCATAAAATCATGAAAACAGAAATTATACCATACCATATCAGTTTTCAGATCACAATGCCATGAATATAGAAACTAAAAAGAATTCCAGGCAAAGTTAAAATATCTGGATCCTAAGCAGCATACTTTTAAACAGAAAATTGGTCAAAGAGGATATGAAAGAATAAAGAGTCTTGGCAATGAATGAATCCAAGTTTTAAGAACCTATGGGGGCACAGCAAAAGGAGTACTAGAGAAGATATTCATAACAATACAAGCTTACTAAAGAAAACGGGGGGGAAGCTCAAAAAAACAACCTAATCTCACAGATTGAGCAACTAGAATAAGAAAAACAAATGAAACCCAGAGAAAGTAGAAGGAAGGAAATAATAAATATCAGAGCAGAAATTAATGATGCATAAATTTATAAAGCAGTGCAAATGACGCGATGGATTCAAGAGTTGGCTTTCAAAGAAACTCAAACCCTTAGCTAGATGTATGAGTAATAAGAGAGAAAACCCAAAATAAATCAAACCAGAGATTAAAGGAGAGAAATTACAACAGACATATGAGAAGCATAAAAGATTATAACTATGAACAACTTTAGGCCACTAAGATTGAGGCCCTAAAAGAAATGGATGGATTTTCAGAGTCATAAAACTTCCCAAATAAGTCAGGAGGAAGTAGAAAAACTGAACAGAACAACTGAGAATAATAAATTATAATAGCCCAGTTTTTGATGGGTTTACTAGTGGGTTTTAACAAATTATCAAAGCCTATACTACACTATATATATATATACATATATACTATACACTATACTTAAACTTCTCAAGCTCTTCCAGAATATCAGAGAAACTGGAATCTTTCCTAGCTGCTTCTATGTGATCAACATTATCCTAATATCAAAAGGTAGGCTGAGAATTTCCAGAAAAAAATTGCAAGTCAGTGTCTCTGAAAAATATAGATGCAAAGATCCTCAACAAAATTCAAACAAATCAAATTCAGCGAAACATTAAAAAAGATCATATGTTATTATCAAATTGAATCCATTCCAGGAATTCAAAGGCAGTTCAATGTATTCAAGAAATTAGTGTAATATGTAGTGTCAGCAAAAGGAAAGGTAAACATCATATGAAGGGGCCTGAAGAGATAGTATAGGGGTTAAAATACTTGCCTTGCAAACCACCATGCTTCAATCCCTGCACTGCAGCTAGTTCTCTGAGGACTGACAGGAGTGACTCCTGAGTATGAGGCAGGAGTAACCACCTCATGGCACAATAAAACAAAATGTAAAAAATTAAAGAATAGAAACTTAGAAACCAGCTAAGCCATTAAAAATGTCATATTATTGTATTAATAAAGGCAGAGAAAGCACTGAATAAGATTTAACATCTATTCATGAATTTTTAAAAAAAAAACACAATAAAGGCTGCAGAAATAGTATAAAGGGATCAGTATAGTACATGCTTTCATACAGGAGTCCCAGGTTCAATCTCAGCACCACCTGGTCCTCTGAGCACTGCCAGGACTAATCCCAGAGCACTGCTCTGGGAGTAGCCCATGAGCACTGTCATATGTGATTCACTCTCCCCCTTATCTCTCACTTCAGGAAAAAACTTTTCAATAAAATTTGGGTGAAAGGAACTTATTTGAAGTTCATCAGAAGCATCCATAACAAACCCAAAGTTGGTATCATACTCGAAGGTGAAGAACTGAAAGCCTTCCGGTCTGATACCAGGCACGAGGCATGGTTGTCTGCCTTTGCCACTGTGATTCGAGCTAGTATTGGAAGTCTTAGTCTCTGACACAGGAGAGGAAAATAAATCAAAGGCACTTAGATTGGAAAGGGAGCCCACCATCCCCTGCATCTGCCACTGTGTGGATTTCTTGTGGACCCTGCCTCCCCCCCCATCCCGACCAAGTCCTCCAGGAGATGCGCGGGCAGCTAACCCTTATGGAAGAGCCGCCCCCCCATGCCCCACCCTCCCCACTCCCGCTCTGAAAACCCAGGAGCGCTGAGGAGAGGCAGAGTCGGAGAGGGAGGTGGCGGGAGAAGGACACCTGCCCAGCCATCCCCACCACTACAGCTACCCCCAGGGCCCCGCTTCACAGCCCCACCACAAATACACTCTGCAGAGACACTGATTTTCAAATAATCTCAGGTATCCACAGCTGAGAATTCTGGAGCCGGGGTTGGTAGCCCTCACCCACCCCCAAATTTCCAGGACCCCCAGCAGTTCCACCCACCAACCTCATCTGCCACTTTGTCAACTCTTTGGCCCTGACCATAGATCTGAGAATGCCTGACACCTCCTGAAACAACAAAGCACTGTATCACTGTCCCATTGCTCATGGATTGGCTCGAGCGGGCACCAGTAATGTCTCCATTGTGAGACTTGTGACTGTCTTTGGCATATTGAATACACCGAATACACCAGGGGTAGCTTGCCAGGCTCTGCTGTGCAGGTGGGATGCTCTCGGTAGCTTGCTGGGATCTCCAAGAGGGATGGAGGAATTGAATTCTGGTCGGCCACGTGCAAGGCAAATGCCCTACCCACTGTGCTAACAGTCTCACAATGGAGACGTTACTGGTAAAATACTTTATAGCAACAAAAGTAAAAACTCACTGTTGCTTGCTAGAACATGAAAAAAATTTTTAAAAACTTAATGTAAGGGTAAAGAAGATAAAATTTTAAGAATACTATATGACTTTATATAAAATTTAAAACCCACCAATATTAAGTGATTGTGTTTAGGGATGCACACAAAGAACTCTAAATCAAAGTGAAAAATGTTCTTTAATAAAAGACAAAATTGGGACACAAATGTGGGGAGGGGGTTTTAAGGAGGAGGAAAGACTGACATTGTTCTATTTCTCTTGTTGGCAGTTACAAGGGTGTTCTCTTTGTAGTTGTCCATCAATATATATGCATATTGCCATACTATAAATAAAATTGTGTGTGTCATGATGAGTGATTCTCATATTTAACAATAAAAAGAGTTAAAAAAAACTTTTTTAGCTTTTTTAGAACAATTATTTTGGTAGTGCAGAGAAGAGAATCAAGTAGAAAAAGGGAGGAGATATATTGTGTCTCAGTTACATATTCGAAACAGAAGAGACAGCCAAAGATCTTCATGGTTCATCCTCTGCATTCAGAACTAACAGAAATCATTAGCATCCAATAATAGGAATGTTGATGCCAACATTTCTCAAAATCTACAGAAATATTTTGGCCCTTGCACAAAGCCTTGCAAAGTCACTTCAGCTGAAATCAATGGTCATATTCTGTTCTCTTTTTGCTTTTCAAGGAGACCTGGAATCCTACAGTTTTGCTCCTGGCCTCCCTTTTCAGTATCCTTCAAAAAGAATTTCCTCTTCCTTGTCCCCCTCAGTTCCACCCTTCCCCCTTCCCTTGGGCACGGCAAGTTTAGAATGCATCTGTTTAATGCAGTACTCCCGTGCTTTTGTTTCATGTAAATAGGGAGCAACACCAACCCCAGGGACCCAGTGCCAAAAACAAGTACTTGGACCTCTAGTGGGTAGCAGGAAGAAATATTTCATGCCAGCAAATGGCACGTGATTAAACTCACACCTCACATATCCACTACTACCTTAAAGGGTTTGGGTTTTTTGTTTGGTTGGTTTTGGTCCTCAGTCCACACCTGGCAATATCAGGGGTTACTCCTGTTGGTACTTGGGGAACTTAAGCTACGCCAGGGATCAAACCGGAGTTGGCCGAGTGCGAGCTAACTTCCCTCTCTGCTGCACTACCTGAAAGCTTTTAAGGGGGGCAATCAAATTCTAAACCTGGCTGAATCACAAAATCATCCCAGGGCTTAGGACAAAGAACAGAAGTACAGATTTCTAGATTCCCAAGTGCAGATAGTCAAATTCACCCATCCCGGGCCATGCCTGAAAATCTCTCACTATAGCAAGCAACTCAGAAGATTCAGGTGCCTTCAAGAAGCCCCTAAGGGTAGAAGCCAGTCATCAAGAGAAGTTGATTCGAGGGCGTGCCTTGACTGGCCAGGAAGTGTGCCTGTCAAGGATCCCTTGACTCACCTTCTGCAGTTGCCCTTGTTCTCGCTGAGGGCAAATGTGTTCTCCCAACTTGATCACCTCTTGCAACACAACACATATTCGAGAGGGAAACCCAAGATATCTCTAGCTGTTCTTCCTTTCTTTTGATTAAATGTTCCTTCTTCCTCCTCCCCACTTCCCCCAAGATAGACCTTAAAGGAACTCTATTCACAAAAAAAGAAGTAGGGCCGTGTCTCCCATGATGTCCAGAAATAAGAAAGAACCTGGTTGAAGAGGAGGTTGAGGGCTGTAGCATCGCTCGCTGGTGTTATATATCACTTCCAAGTATTTCAGAACAGCCTTACGCAAACCTGAGGATCTGAGATTCCCTTCCCACATTATGTAAAGTCTATGCAATGATAGTTACTGCATTAACTGTAAAATAGACAAATCTTAGGTTTATTTATAGATTTACGTTCAAATGACAATAATCAACACATTAAAAAATTAATGTCCCTTGTCATCAGACTGTTTTCCAAAAAACAAGCCAAAACATTTTTAAGGGAAGAGTAATATTGTTTTAACTTTTTACAAATCTCTTTAAGTTTGGCTTAGTAGAAGACAGCTGGATTTCCATATCTTCTGCATTCAGACTTCTGCAATATGTTGTTTTGATGGAAATATATAAAGAAAACCAGCCTTCACACAAGTGTGTAGTTAGAAAAAAGAGGGTATTTTAATCTACTTCTGCAGTCAATCTGCTGTGCTATACAGCATGCCACATAACCTCTGGAAAATTCCACTGAGTAAAAGAAAGAATAAAAATGCACAAACTTATATAGCATTTTAGCCCTGCCATGAAAATATTTTTAACATCACTTAAGGCCTAAAGGAGTCACAAGGATGTGGCTTTCCATGCCCCTGGCTCTAGGCCATTCTTGGGATCATTCCCTCAAGGCCATTCCTGGGATCATTTCCTTCTGGGATGAGAAGCATGCACCTGTGTTCGCAGATAGCACAGGCACCAATGCAGTGCTATCTTGGATACAAAGCTTCGGGAGAGTCAGGTGGGCAGGGTAAGAGACCACACACATCTGTTTGTGGACCTGATTGAGACACTTGTTACAGGAAATTCTGAGTGAGGCCTTGATGGAGAAACACCTCAGCAGGTGAGTCTTATGGTCACAAGCTGCCCTACTGGGGTCCCCGTCCCATTGCTCTATTCATACAAGCTGCTTAGGGCACATCCAGGGCAGAGTGCCAGTGGTTACTTAAATGGATAAGCAGAATGGCTAATATTCACCTCAAAACCATGACGTTTCTTAAGATTCTGAGTGTGGGATACAAATAGCATTTCATTATTTGGGTGGGAGCAGGTATGGACCTGTTAAACTTGATTAAGGAAACTGGGTGATACAAAGCAAGTTTATTGAACACTTTATGGTGCATGGAATCTTTGTTCTCAAGAGCTCAGAGACCTGCAAAATGAGGTCGGAAGCTTTTCTACAATAAAGAATAAAGAGAAGAGGGTAAGGGAACCGGGAGCTTGTGCAAAGGGCCGGAGTTCACTCTGAATCTGGACCAAAGGTTTGATCTCTGCCCCTGTTTGGTCCCCTCAAGTACCACAAGGAGCTACCCTGAAGCATCAAGCTGGAAATAGGCTGCCTATGTTACCAAACAACCAAAAAGGAGTCAAATAGAAACTGAACAAGGAATCACACCTGGGTATGTTACCAAAAATTTGAAGAATAAAATAGAAACTGAACAAGGAATCACAAAACAAGTATAGAAGCCCAGAGTTGGTTGGGTGTGTTCAGGATTCATCTGACTGGAGGGCCTGAGTTTTCTGGCCATCTCAGCACCAGTTTGCTGATGTGCTGTCTTAGAACAGGAGCAACTTCATCTTGGGTCTACAAACATCTCAGCAGGCCTCGGTGACCTCCACCTCTGCCCTAGATCGCACCTTCCTCTCCTCTTCCCTCACCATTCCACCCCCTCTGCATCAGCCTTCCTCGATGTACTTGACTGTACCAGGCACACTGTCTCTAGTGTCTGGACAGCCATTTGCTACACACTTCTCCTGTGCATCTACTTGTCTAAATTCCTTGTCATTATTTTTAAATCATCATTCAAATGGCTCCTTTTGAGCAAAAATGAGACCACAGCGTTTAATATTTCAACTGCCAAAATACCAATCCTAGGCCTGTTGTACTCTGGGGCTTTCCTCAGGGTCACTCTGGGCAGTGTTATGGTGTGCTCACTGTTTATTTCCTGAGCCACCAGGAGACAAGGATTCTCCAGTTCCATCACTGTTGTATCCCTATGGCCAGAGAAGTGCCTGGAACAGGACAGATACCAGTAAGCACTACCTTAATGAATGAGATGGCAAAATTTGTATGTGGAGGATGGAGAGATACCAGCTTATTGTGGCAGATTAGAACTCATTCCTAGGGGCTTAGAATGTATGAATTAAACTCATGGAAGTTTTGGAAATTCACTCCCTATTTCATTTCCCTGTCATTAGTTACCTCCTTCCACATAGTCCAATATGCCCACTTCCATAACACCACAGGTTTATGCCCACAAAGGCTGTGCTGAGCAGGCCCAGCTCCTTTCCCCAGATCAGGGTAGATTTGGGCTATCCTCCCTCCTGTGGATGATGAAAGAGAAATAAAAGCTGGGGCAGGGTGGGAGCAACATTATCTCCACCTAAAAAAGCCATCAAGAATGGAGAAACACACAGACAAACAACAATGCAGGAACTCCACAGACTCAAAACCATGACTACAGGAAAAACTAAACGAGCTGCTTCAAGATGACAACCTTGAAAATACACCAAACTTTGGCAGAAAGATGAGACAAAACCCTGTAACAATAATCTCTCTCAATGTCGATGGACAAAATGCACCAATTAAAAGACACAGAGTGGCAGGATGGATCAGAAAATTGAACCCAACATTCTGCTGCCTGCAAGAAACACATCTGAATAGTCAGAGCAAACACAGATTCAAAGTCAAAGGCTGGAAAACAATTCTACAGGCAAAATAACTCCCTTAGAAAAACTGGGGTGGTCATACTGGTATCAGGCCACATTGATTTCAGACTGAAGAAGGTCACAATAAACAGTAAAGATCATTTCTTAATGATCAAGGTATTTGTATATCAGGAAGTACTCACACTCCTAAATGTATATGCACCTAATGAGGGACCAGCAAAATACTTAAACAAATACTCATAGACTTGAAGAAAAACATCAATAGCAACATAATACCAGTTGGAGATTTCAACACCGCTTTATGACTTCTCAATGGATCAACCAGACTCAAGCTTAGCAAGGACATACTTTATCTGAGGGAAGAAATGGAAGAAAGGGGCTTAGTAGATATATATACAGGACACTTCATCCCCCAAAAGCTGAATACACATTCCTCTCAAGTATGTATAGGACATTCTCCAAGATAGACCACATGCTGAGCCACAAAACATGCCTCCATAAAATTAAGAAGATAGAGATTGTATCAATGATCTTTTCAGATTATGATGCACTGAAAATAGAAATAAATCACACAAACAAACAGAAAATCAAAACAAATACCTGGAAATTAAACAGCTCACTAATGAACAACCAATGACTTAGAAAGAGAAACAAAGAGAAAATTAAAAGATTCTTGGAAACAAATGAGAATGAAGACACAAGTTACCAGAACTTATGGGACACAGCAAAAGCTGTCTTAAGAGGAAAGTTTATAGTCCTAAAGCATTCCTCAGGAAAGAAGAGTGAGCACACATAAGTAATCTAACCTCACAGCTTAATATCTTGGGAAATGACCAACAAAAAAGAAGCCCAAACCAGATAGGAGGAAGGAAATAATAACACTTAGAGCAGGAATTAAATGAGATAGAAGCACAAAGAATAGTCTGTAAGATCAGTGAAATCAAGAGTTGATTCTTTGAGAAAATAAACAAGATTGATAAAACTCTAGCAAGACTCACAAAGAAAGGGAGAGAGAAAATTCCAATAAACAGAATCAGAAATGAAAAAGGGGGACACCATTATAGAAACTATAGAAATTCAAAGGATCCTCAGAGATTGAGAATCCTTATGCCATGAAAAAAGAAAACCTCACGGAAAGGGATATATTCCTGGATTCCTATATCCTCCCAAGGTTACCAAGAGGATTTGGAGTACTTGAACGGACCTATCTCTATCAAATAAATTAAATCGTAACAAAAAGTCTCCCATAAGCAAAAGTCCTGGCCCAGATGGATTCAATAGTTAATTTTTTCAAATCTTTAAAGAAGAGCAATTACTCCTAATCTTTCTCAAGCTTTTCCAGTTAATCAAAGAATCAGAAACACTTCCAAACAGTTTCTATGAGGCATATATCACCCTAATACCAAAAGCAGACAGAGATATCACAAAGAAAGAGAACTACAGGCCAATATCCCTGATGAACACAGATGTAAAGATCCCCAAGAAAATCCTAGCAAATAGAATCCAATGACTCATCAAAAAGATCATATACCATGACCAAGTAGGATTCATCATGGGGACGCAAGGATGGTTTAACACTAGCAAGTAAATCAGCATAATACACTGTCACTGTATTACTCTCATCCTGTTGTTCACTTATTTACTCAAGCAGGTGCCAGTAACGTCTCCATTCATCCCAGCCCTGAGATTTTATCAGCCTCTCCTTACTTGTCTTTTCCAACGATTGGAGGCTCTTTCAGGGTCAGGGGAATAATACCTGTTACTGTTACTGTATTTGGCATGTGCCAAATATTGAATATGCCACAGGGAGCTTGCCAAGCTCTTCCGTAGCATAATCCAACATACCAATAAAAGAAAAGATTAAAAAAACATATAATCCTATTAGTAGATGAAGAGAAAGCATTTGATAAGATTCAGAACCCACTCATGATAAAAACTCTCAACAAAATGGGAACTGAAAGAGCTTTCCTCAGTATAATCAAAGCCATCTATCATAAGCCCTTGGCAAGTATTATCTTCAATGAGGAGAAGCTAAAAACCTTCCCTCTAAGATTGGGGACAAAACAAGACTTCTCACTCTTACCACTTCTATTCAATATAGTACTGGAAATTCTTGACATAGCAATAGGCAGGAAAAAGATACCAAGGGCATCCAGATAGGAAAAGGAAGAAGTCAAGCTACCACTATTTGCAGATGATGTAATACTATACTTAGAAAATCCTAAAAACTCTACAAAAAAAGCTCCTAGAAACAATATGCTTGCATAGTAAAGTAGCAGGCTACAAAATCAACACCCAAAAAAAGTATATGGCTTTCCTATATACAAATAATAAAATAGAAGGGAGATATTTTTTAAAATCCCATTCACAATAGTACTTCAGAAAATCAAGTACATCAGAATCAGCTTAACTAACAAGGTGAAGGACCTATACAAGGAAAATTGCAAAACACTACTTCAAGAAATAAAAGAGGAAACTAGGAAATGGACACATACCCTGCTCATGGATAGGGAGGATTAACATTGTCAAAATGGCAATACTGCCCAAAGCACTATACAGATTCAATGTAGTCCCTATAAGGATACCCATGACATTTTTCTTTGAAAACAAAACACTCCTGAAATTCATATGGAATAATAAACCTCCATGAATAGAAGATGGATTGCATCACTTTCCCCAACTTCAAGCTGTACTACAAAGCAGTAGTAATAAAAACAGTAGGCACGGGACTAGAAACAGACCCGAAGATCAATGGCACAGAGTTGAATATCCTGTCACAGACTCTCAAATATGTGATCACTTAATCTTTGACAAAGGAGCAAGAAATTTGAAGTGGAGCAAGGAAAGCCTCTTCAACAAGTGGTGCTGAGAAAACTGGACAGCTACTTGCAAAAAAAAATAAAAGAATTCAGAACTCTGTCTAATGCCAGGAAAAAAGTCAGGACAAAGTAAATTAAAGACCTCAATATCAGACATGAATCCATAAGGTACATGGAAGAAAATGTTGGCAGAACTCTTCTTGACATTGAAGCTAAAGACATCTTTAAGAATGAAAAAGCACTGACCAAGCAAGTGGAAACAGAAACAAATGGGACTACATTAAACTAAGAAGCTTCTGCACCTCAAAAGAAAGTGACCAAAATACAGAGAGAGCCTATGGAATGGGAAAGAATATTTAACCAATATCCATCTGATAAGGGGTTAATATCCAGGATATACAAGACATTAGTAGAACTGTACAAGAAAAAAACCTCCAACCCCATCAAAAAATGGGGAGAAGAAATGAACAGAAACTTCGTCAAAAAAAATGCAAATGACCAAAAGTCACATGAAAAAAATGCTCTACATTGCTAATCATCAGAGAATTGCTAATTAAAACAATAGTGAGATATCCTCTCACACCACAGAGACTGGCACACATCATAAAGAGCAAGAATAACCAGTGCTGGCATGAATGTGGGGATAGAGAGTCTCTCATTGTTGGTGAAAATGCAGACTGGTCCAGCCTTTTTGGAAAGAACTATAGGCATTCCTCATGAGTGTTCGACCACTGTATGACTGAAACTCAAACATGGAAGCTTTGTAACTGTATCTTATGGTGATTCAATAATAATAATAACATAAAAAACTAGAAATTGTGCTAGAAAAAAATCTAGAAATATGAACCAGCAATACCACTTCTGAGAATATATCCTTGGAGTGCAAAAAAGCATAGTAGAAATGACATCTGCACTTGTATGCTTATTGCAGCACTGTTCACAATAGTTAGAATCTAGACACAACCCAATTGCCCGAGAACAGACAACTGGTTAAAGAAACTATGGTACATCTACACAATGGAGTACTATGCAGCTGTTAGGAAAGACGAAGTAATAAAATTTGCATAGAAATAAATGAACAGAAAATGTGTCATGCTAAGTGAAATGAGTCAGAAAGAGAGGGACAGATGTAGAATAACTGTACTCATTTGTGAAATATAAAATAACATAATAAGAGACTGACACACAAAGATAGTAGAGACAAGGGCCAGGAAGATTGATCTATGGTTGGAACCCTGCCTTATGAACTAGGGGGGAAGCAGCTGGGACAGAGTAGGGATCACTAAGTCAATAAAAGTTGGAGGGATTGCTCAGGATGGAAGATGTGTGAGTAAAGTAGATAAAGGACCAACCTGATGGTGTCTCAATATCTGTATTACAAATCATAATACCCATAAGTAGAGAGAGAGAGTAAGATGGAACTTGTCTGCCATTGAGGCAGGGGTTAGGTTGGGGCAGGGGTGGCGGGAGAGGTACTGAGGACATTGGTAGTGGAAAATGTGCACTGGTGAGAGATGGGTGTTCGATCATTATATGACTGAAACTCAATCATGGAAGCTTTGTAACTATCTCATAGCGATTCAATTAAAAAATTTTAATTAAAAAAATGAATGGAGCTTTTGGACCCGGCTGTGGAAGGAGCATGATGGAGGGGCCCGAGGGAGCGCCCTCGGACCCCAAGCAGCCCACTGAACTAATTCCGGCATGGGACCAGAGACCCCACGGCGTGCTGAAGCTGTGGGACCCGGGCATCCCCCAATTCTCTTAACCTGTCTCTCTCTCAACTCCTCCCTCCTGAGCACAGCGCAGGGGCCGCGGTTTTCCTGAGCGCAAAACGGAGCCGCCGATTCAGCCAAAACAGGACGTGAGCGCGCTTGCGGGAGTCCCCAGGGGGCGGGGGCGGCGACCCCCGCCCACCGCAGTTAGATACTTAAACCCACCTCCCCCACGTGTGCTTCCTTTTGGACCCGGCTGTGGAAGGAGCATGATGGAGGGGCCCGAGGGAGCGCCCTCGGACCCCAAGCAGCCCACTGAACTAATTCCGGCATGGGACCAGAGACGCCACGGCGTGCTGAAGCTGTGGGACCCGGGCATCCCCCAATTCTTTTAACCTGTCTCTCTCTCAACTCCTCCCTCCTGAGCACAGCGCAGGGGCCGCGGTTTTCCTGAGCGCAAAACGGAGTCGCCGATTCAGCCAAAACAGGACGTGAGCGCGCTTCCGGGAGTCCCCAGGGGGCGGGGGCGGCGACCCCCGCCCACCGCAGTTAGATATTTAAACCCACCTCCCCCACGTGTGCTTCCTTTTGGACCCGGCTGTGGAAGGAGCATGATGGAGGGGCCCGAGGGAGCGCCCTCGGACCCCAAGCAGCCCACTGAACTAATTCCGGCATGGGACCAGAGACCCCACGGCGTGCTGAAGCTGTGGGACCCGGGCATCCCCCAATTCTCTTAACCTGTCTCTCTCTCAACTCCTCCCTCCTGAGCACAGCGCAGGGGCCGCGGTTTTCCTGAGCGCAAAACGGAGTCGCCGATTCAGCCAAAACAGGACGTGAGCGCGCTTGCGGGAGTCCCCAGGGGGCGGGGGCGGCGACCCCCGCCCACCGCAGTTAGATACTTAAACCCACCTCCCCCACGTGTGCTTCCTTTTGGACCCGGCTGTGGAAGGAGCATGATGGAGGGGCCCGAGGGAGCGCCCTCGAACCCCAAGCAGCCCACTGAACTAATTCCGGCATGGGACCAGAGACCCCACGGCGTGCTGAAGCTGTGGGACCCGGGCATCCCCCAATTCTTTTAACCTGTCTCTCTCTCAACTCCTCCCTCCTGAGCACAGCGCAGGGGCCGCGGTTTTCCTGAGCGCAAAACGGAGACGCCGAGCCTCTCTCTAGGTTTCTCCATCTTATGAGCACCATAAAAGGGTAAAAGTTTATAGTGATGTTATTTCTGGTTGTACTTTCCCTGGACTTTATACAGAAACCCAAAACCGCGCGGCCGCTGCGACTTAATGTCATCTTAGTATGAGCAATATGTAATGGTTCCTTTCTAATGGGGCGGACTTTTGTGGGAGATCCTAATAGTAAGTCTGTTGCTAAAATATTGAAGGCAATCAAAGTGGTAGCCATCTCACTAGACTGAACTAAGCTATATCCCCACGCCGGCTGAGAAGAAATTTTCTTCTTTCTCGGGAAGAAACGCGGTGTGTCATCAACTACAGTGTGATGTCCATTAAGCAAACAGACCTGGTGGCGTGGGAATGGGATATAAGGGGAAAAATTATGTACAAGGAACAGCGGGACGCTGGTGGAATCTCGAGCCGGAGCCGACACCAGCGCAAGACCGTCGGTTCCAGAGACTGCTTGCAGATACTCTACAAGTCTATCAACTAAGCCAGAGCCCCACGCCTGCTGATGACGGGAAATAACCATCCTTTTCGGTTTTTTTTTCCCTTGTCAGGCAGCGTGGCGATTACTAAAACAGGCGTGAACTCGGTGGCGCGGGGCAAGGGGGAAAAAGAAAAACTATGTAACAAACAGCGGGACTTAATATCTCTATATTCTTAGCAATGGAGAACTATCAAATGCCTCCTTGGCAATAGGACTGCTTTTCTTTTTTGGGGGAAACCCCAACAACGGTAGTGAGTTGTGTGTTGAAACATGGAATGTAATCGAAATAAGGCGTAAACGAAGTGAAACATATCATGTGCAAGGGTTGGGACTGGGGAGGTGGGAGGGGGCGGCAGGTATACTGGGGGGGTTGGTGATGGAAGATGGGCACTGGTGAAGTGAAGGGTGTTTGAGAACTGTATAACCGACATAATCCTGAGAACTATGTAACCCTCCACATGGTGATTCAATAAAATTAAAAAAAAAAAAAATGAATGGAGAAGCAGCATCCACTGACTCTCCCTTTGGTTAGTTCTCATTACTTTTGTTTAGCCAATAGCCATGTGATAAAACAAGGCATGGTGACCCTCAGAGGAAGAGCTAGATGTTCCAGTGAGACCCGCCTGATCCTGATCCTCCTTTATCAAGCGTGTCCCAATACCATCCACTGAATCTGGCCTTTTATCTCTCTACTGAAACCACCCCTTCCCAGACCCCCTTGACAGTTCCTGTTGGAAACTAGATGGAGTTGGGAAAAAGCTTGTCAAGAAGAATGCTTTAGGAGCTGCTTATCTGTTCTCTAGACACCAGAATTATTAGTTTTATGCAAGTCACAGCCCTCCGGGATTGCATGAAATTTGCTTCAGGGATCCCAGCACCCATCATGGGGGGCCTTCCTCTGAATTCCACATCCTTTCTTCCTTTGTCTTTTGATTTGGGGACCACACATAACAAAGCTCAAGGGCTATGCCCAGCTCTGTACTTGGGAGTCACCTTAGGCACTCCTCAAAGGACCATGAAGTGCTTGGGACCACCAAACTGGGTCTCTGGCATAAAGCAGGAGCTCCAGCCTTCTGAGCTTTTTCTAGTCCCTCTCCTCCAAGACGTTAAACTTAGGGGTGGGGTTAGTTTAAGACCATACCCAAAGCTTACTCCTGGTTCTGTGCTCAGGGATCACTCCTGGAGTAGAATATGGGGTCCATATTCAGTGCCAAGGAACAAAACCATGTGAGCCTCATGCAAGACAAACACTCTTTCCTGCCAATCTTAAGGATAATAGCAGCTGCCAATTGTTGTGAAATCTCTATGTAACACAACCTTTTGGTTCTTTTAGTCCTCCAATAGCTCTGCCGACAATCCTTACAGTGATTCCGTCCCTCGGGAGTTCCCACTGTGCACCCTCTTTTCTTGTTTGGATGACCCATAACTAACATAGTTCCTTTATGGATCCTTGTGGGGCCACTAGTGGACAGATTAGAACTGATTCCTAGGGGAAAAATATATATGAATTAGTTAAACCTATGATGATTCTGAAAATTCATTCCCTATTTAATTTCCTTTTCATTAGTTATGTCCTTCCACATTGTCTAATATACACATTTGCCATGACATCCTAGGTTTATGCCTATATTCCAGTATAATTATTAATATACACTCCTTTCTCTCTAAAAACTATCTTAGTTTGGCCAGCAAATTAGACAGTCATTCTAAATATAGACCATTATACATTCTACAACGAAATTAAGTGACATTAAAGTACTCCAGCAATACAATACCAATTATGAGATATTTGGAATTTAAATGTAAAACCCTTCTTATCACAAATTTTCTGGGAAGAAATTAAAGTTCAATGATTAAGTTTAATGATTAAGTTCAAGTCCAAAGATATTAAAGTCCAGGGTATTTCAAGTCCAAAATTACTCTCTTCACCCTTTGAGATTTAAAGTTCAAAAAATATTAAAAACCAAAACTCAGGGCTGGAGCCATAGTACAGCGGGAAGGGTGCTTGCCTTGCATGTGGCTGACCTGAGTTTGATTCCTAGCATCCCATATGGTCCCCCAAGCACTGCCAGAAATAACTCCTGAGTGAAAAGCCAGGAGTAACCCCTGTGCATTGCCGGGTATGACCCAAAAAGCAGAAAAAACAAAACAAAACCCAAAACTCATCCCATTTTTTTATTCAGCTTCTATAATTTATTTCACAATGTTTCAATGCTATCCACCTATGTTGGAGTTGAGGGAAACAAAAATAGCCTCTCTCTTTCCTATGAGGGCTTTGAACAGAGTTTGAAACAAAGGATGTCAGAGGGAGATTAGAGCAGGGCTCCTATTACTATTAAATGTACCTTGTACCTGCAAGCAAGAAAGCCTACAAATAAATACGCTCTAGAATTAGACTTTCCAAACTCTGGCATATGGAGCTACTGCTCAGTATTTTCTCTGTTCATCCTTTCTCCTAAGCACTGCTACATTGTATGTTCCTTGGCCCCTTTCGAGTTAACTCTGATGAGTTTTTTGCCAAAAGATTATGAATAAATCATGAACACCTTCCAGCACAATCCATAAAAATGACCCGCAAGTGTTTCTCATGTTTCTCACCCCCTATCTTCAAGCTGAATACAGGGAATAACAAGGGTTTAGAAAAAGAGAGAGCTACTGAATTTCTTATGGTTTTTATTACAGCACTTGGAAAGGTTTTTCTCTGTTAGAATATCAGTTGCTCAGGTGAGATATAGTGAAACAGGAGGAAAAAATCTGCACCCTGTGGCCAGTCTAAGTCTAAAAGAAAGAGGATTGAGATTAAGTTGAGAATATTCATTATAGCTGACCCCCAATCAGATCATTTGTATTAAAACCCACCTAGGTAAGAGTGAGACAGACTCCAGAAGCTCAGATCATGTTTTTGGGCAGAAGGAAACATCTCACCGTCTACAATATGTTTTTTCAATAAACTTGTGTTTTGTTTTCTAATTGTCTTTTTCTTTGCTCTCCAGCCATATCCTATTGTCTGTTCCAAGATACCCCTTAGTTTCAAGGAACCCCTCCTGGCTTCCTATAAAATAGTCATAAACTGTGTTTCCTTCTTTCTCTTCTACCCCTTGGAAGGACATCCAAATAATCCTCTTTAGACAAGGTGAGTGAAAGTCCAAGGAGAGACTTTTGACCATTAATCCTTTTGGTGTCAATTCCAGTGGTATCAGTTCTCCCCACATTCTTCTCCACATTCTAGACTCCACAGAAGGTGACCAGCAGATGTAACAAGAGCTCCTTGCCACTTTTGTTATTGTTGTTGCTGTTAGTTTTAAGAGTGACATTTCCTCTTAAAATGAGGAAGTGTCATGAATCACCCCCTTTTCATTGGTGGGATTTTCATGGCCACAACAATTAATTCCCAGAGTCCATTTACCCTGGGTAGTGCCTATTTTTTTCCTATTTTTACTAGAGAAGAAAAGCTCAGATTCTCACCATAGCAGAAATAATGTACACTTTATGTATAAGTCATGTGTCACAATCCTTTCTGTTCTGTGCAACCCCTCCTACATAGCGTAATATTGGTTCCACATGGGCTAGACCTTCTGAAGTTGATTCGACAGAGTTGGCCCCCCAACATAAGGTGGCTCCTCTCTAAACTGATCAGTATGCTATGGAAACAACAGTGTGTCAGACAGTAGAAACTGCCCCTTAACTCTCATGATGTGTGATTCAAACAGGAGACGAGGACCATCTCAAGGTCATAAAACAACATAAGCTGAGAAAGTTATCTGATCAAGAATAGATATCAGTTCTCTTATGCAGGAAAATGTGGATACAGAGAAGAGGAGGGAGAGCGGGGAGCAGGGGAAACTGCATGGAGGTGTCCTGGAACCTGATAGTTATTCAGATCTTTGCATGACTATCCTAGTAATAACACCTTTCTTCTATAACACCTCAAATGTGTCACTATGCTTTGTCTAACAACTGATTTCCATAACTGTGCTGCCACACTGGGATGAGCCAATCTCTAGAACTCCATGTCAAGTTTTCATTTGACAGTTAGGAAACTGTCACACACCTTGAATGACTAACTTGGAAAGGAAACTTTAAGTATAAGTACTCGTAAGCCTGAGTGGAGGTAACATGGAACCCCAGAACTTCAAGCCAATGGAGAGGGTGGTTCTCAGGTCAAGAGGGTGGCCAACCCCCAAAGCAGAATGAATGGGAGGAGAAACAGGAGAAGAAATTTAACCTCATATCACCTCCTGGTTGGAGAGGGCAACAGAGAGAATGGGGTCACACAAGAGAGAAGACATAGCCCTCTTGATGCTACTCTGCCCAATTTCAAGGAAATCTGGAGTCTTTCTGGGGTTCAGAACCAGGAGCTGGAAGATACAGACAGTAGGTCAGCTCAGCGTCTCAAGCCAAGGAAAGCAAACCTGGGAAGATGCCACCAGCAGTGGTATCTGAGATCCCACTGGAGACAAAACGGTCAGTGGCCCAGACCCCTCCTGTTACAGCTACAAAGAAACTTTGTCCTGTGATGTCAGAGGTGCTACTGAAGAATAGCCAGTCACCATGACCCACCTTGTCATAGCTGCAGAGAAAATTATCTTTTTACCTAAAGATTTTTTGCCTTACTTCAAGAGCAACCACAATCATTGATTTTGATATAGAAATAAGCAGAGGGTCATTGGAGACGTTGATGAAATTTCTCCAAGAAGCAATAACTTGTAAGACAATACAGAACAGGTGGGTCCCTTCTGCTCCCTGGCCACCTGTGGCAGTGTTCCCGAGCTGAGTCTCAGGAACATACCCAAACAGTCTCACATTCAGAAAGGGATTCGCTGACAGAAAGGGAGAACTCTGAAAATGACAGAACGAGAAAACGAATGAGGCACATCTACACCAAATGGAGAAATCCCAGCCTGCTTTATAAGCAACTTCCCATCTTTAAAATTTATAGCATGGGATGCTTTGTGAAATTCCCTCAATCCACACCACCACCAAAGAAGTAATCAACTGAGATGAACCTAGGACTGACAACGGGTCAAACAGTGAAATAATCAGGTTCACAATGTGGAATGTGATTGATAAATCCCTATATTAAGGAGCAAGAATTCATTAGGAGAAAAGCAGGTTTCAGAAGCCCAAGAGGCCTGGGGGCCCTTCTTGCCAGGCCAGGAGGAAAAGTAAGGACAGATGCCTTATCTTCCCTCTTCCACGGAGAGAAACTCAGGGGCATCACTCCTCATTCAGGGCCCTACAGAGTTGTCATGTTTGCCTGGCCTAATGGTCTCTGACTTTCTCAAGCTTACCTGAGTACCTCTGCTCGATGGGGGAAAAAATGAGACTGAGAATTTCAACAGCACTGACCCATGAGAGTTGAGGGCTCCCAATAGAGAGCAATCGCCAGAGACAAGGACATGAACTGGGATCATTCAGCTGCACTTAACCCCAACCTAACCCTGATAGGGTCCCCTCCTGGGGCACAGCAGTGTCCGCACACCCAGCAGGTGTGAGCCCACCACTGGCAAGAGAAAATGCACTCGCAAGAAGAACAGTGTGTGCCCACACTGGGGGTTGGTGGGGGGAAACTGGGAACACTGGTGGCGGGAAATGCACACTGGAGAAGGGATGGATGTAGGAAGTTTTTATGACTGAAAGCCACTCATAAACAGCTTTGTAAGTGTAGTTCTCATGTCTATTTAATTTTTTGTGTGAAAAAGAGAACACTCGCTATTAGGAGGAGCTGAGAGTAGTTCTGGCCCTGTACGGCAAACCAGATCACCAGTCTGTTATTCAGAGAAGGGCAACAGACAGAGAATGGTGCAAACAGCCACACTCCCTAAGTCAGTCTCTCTGAACTTCAGTCCAAACCCATCAAGGTTGTTTTCTGCCCTTGGTCCAAGTAACCTCAAATAGAAAGTCCTGCATGGGGCTTCAGGAAACCAAGTCAGCTGGAAGGAGGCAATGGCCAGGGGTGGCTGGTGGGCGAGACCATGGCGCAAAAAGGGGCTGTGGGCTGGAAAGGCATAACAAATAGCTCACTCTTTTGGGGGCTCAGGAGCAGGCTGCAGAGTGCACAGCAAGTTGGTGGGAGAAGACCACCCACTCGCCAGCTGCAGGGTTGACCCAGCCAGTGACAGCAAGGAGAGCTGTCCCCAAATGACTTCGTTTGTGGAGAGAACTTGTCTGTCCTCATCAGAGAAGGCAAAAAAACAAGTGAAATGGAGATTAGACAATAAAACAATTCAAGTGAAACAATAAAACAATTCATGGGGAGGGGACACAGGCCCAGTCATTCTTAGCACTTAAAAGTGATTCTTCTCAAATGCAGATATAATGACATCAGATCCTGTTTAAAATCGCTGCCTTTTCTCCATCACCACACTCCCTGCCTTAGCTCAGCCCATAATTAACTACTGCTAGGATAATTGCAGTCGGCTGCTCCCTGCTGCAGCTCTTCCCACTCATGAAGCCCTGTGCATACAGCAGTGAACCAAAGACCAAAGATCCTCGACTTGGTGAGGGTCCTTTCTATTGCCCTCTTCATTCAGACACCTCTGTGCCCTACTCAGTGCAACTGGCACTGGTTCAAGACCAAGCTGAAGTGTGCATCTCCTCTCAGTTCAGACTTGAGATTTGGAAATAGTACTGTAGCACTATAGTCCCGTTGTTCATTGATTTGCTCGAGTGGGCACCAGTAACGTCTCCATTGTGAGACTTTTGTTATTGTTTTTGGCATATTGAATTCGCCATGGGTAGCTTACCAAGCTCTGCCGTGCGGGCAGGATACTCTCGGTAGATTTCTGGGCTTTCCAAGAGGGATGGAGGAATCAAACCTGGGTTGGCCACATGCAAGGCAAACACCCTACCCACTGTGCTATTGCTCCAGTCTGAGATTTGGAAGTAGGCAGGTAAATTGGAGGAGGAGGTTGGGAGGGGGGAGGGGAAAGGTCCTGGCAGTGACTTCTTTGGAAGCAGTAAAACCAAGATGGGATTTAAAGAAATTACTTTGCCACTAGCCCAAAGATAGCAAAAAGTATGATGGCCAGACCCACTCTGTGGGCAAAGGGGCTGGAGCTTGAGAAGACCTGGCTGGCTTTGGAGAGGGCTCAGGGGAAATCCCACCCCACCCCCCGCCCTCAGGAGAGTAGAAGCTTCAGCAGAAACACAAGATTGTGGTAAAAACATGAAAGAGGACCCTAAAAGTTCAGACTTTCCTCTATGCCAGTGTAGCTACATGACAACAGAAAACTCCAGGTCAAGGCAATCTGAAAATTCCCATCAATAACCTAGTCGAAAAGCTGTTCAGATCTCACTCCCACCGCAGAAGTCCAAGTTTTCCTCTGAATGTGATAGTTTTCTCCTGCTTTCCTCAAGTTCTCTAAATAAAACTGTTTTAGTTCATGATTTGTCTCCTGAAATTTTTTTCCATGAGAAGAAGTAAGACCTGCAAAGTCCGGGTTAGAATTTAGGACTGACTTTTGTTTCTTACGAAGAGCGATTCCTTGCTCCAGCACAGACTCCACAGCTCCCCCAGAAATCAGGTTCAAGGATCAGCTCCCACACTGGGAAACAGGTGGAACCCATGTGTGATTTGATGACATCCTCCTGGGCCTGGTGACTTGTGAGACCCGTACCTGATAGGAGCTCATATCAGACGCTCATCAGTCCTAGATTTCCTTGGCACTAACCCAGGAGACTGAGATGGAGGTGAAGGAAACAGTAGATCTCTAGCTTCTGTGCCCTGCTTCACATATGTCAGGCCTTGTAGCCTGAAATTGGCCACACTGGAAGCATCTACACAATGGAAACTGGAAGTAGCTACAAGTCACAGACACTAGGGTTTTGGGGAATGAATTTATTAAATATTTACCATATTGTAATGCTTACATGGCAGCAATGCCAAACTATTTGCCGTTTGCAAAACTGATATGTCTGTGCCTTGGCCCATGCTGCTCTGTGCCTGGAAATATTCTGCCGCCTGCCTGTTGAACATCTTTTGTTTGTGTTGGGTTCACGCCCAGTGGTGCTCAGGGCTTAACCCTGATGCTTTCCTCATGGATCATTACTGATGGGACTTGACTGTATGAGCTGCTAGGTAAGCCAGATGCAAGTCAAATGCCCTCCCCACTCTTCTATTACTCTGATGTGCTATTTTAAAGACTTAAATATCACCTTCACTGCAGAGCAGTTTCAGATCCAGAAGAGGTGTTGACTCGTCTTCCTGCTCTTCTGCATGCGTACATGGACCTGGAGCCCTTCTCCCTGGGCCAGTCTGGACATTTCTGGATGCATATCTAATGCAGTAGATCCCCAGTGGCAGCTCCGCTCCGAGACCACTGTGCAATGCAGTCCTGTTGACTGAATAAGGATCTTGACATTTTAAGATATTATTGCTGGGGGGGACGCGACTCCACCAGTGAGGGAGTAAGTAGCATAGTGAAGTGGGGTGTTAACAGACAGTAGCCTCGAGAAAGGAGTCTCTTCCTTCCCTTTACACCCACCCTGGTCACTCCGAGAAGTGTCTGGGAAACCTAGGCCTAATGAGTGTCTGCTGTGATGCCTACATGGCACAGACCTCACAACTCACCAGGTCCACAATGCAGTCAACAAACCACACCTCAGTTCCATTTATTTTGCTGGTGTGAGATTTAGCCCTCAAACCCAATTTCTTTGGGGCCTGAGGAACCCTGGCTACAGCAATGAAAGGCTCTTCGTGGGAAAAGAAATTCCCATTTCTAAATCTCACTACTCCTTCTGCTGGGAGTCACATTTCCCCTGCGACATCAGTAAGGAATGGTGTGGAATCCCAAAAAGCAGAATTTGTGATTACTGATGCAGGAGAGGTGAGGGCGGGTCTCTGTTTTCATCCACCAGGTTCTTCAATATTTTCAAGGATGAAAATATTGAGCAATAAAAATGCTCAGACTTAGAATTAGAAAGTAGAAAAGTTTATTGAAAAGTAGAAGAGAAAGGAAAATTAACTTCCCATATGGGGAGAAGCTTAGTGTAGAACTATGGCTCAGTTTGTTGCTGTTTTTGTAGCTTTTAGAGGCTTTTTTATAGGAAAACTATCTCTGTGTTACAAAGAATGCAAAGAAATTAAATATAAGGGGTGTGTGTGTGTGCGAGAGTGTGTGTGTGTCCCTTTAAATGAAAATTGAGCTATTTGCATTTTTTTCTTTTTGGGTCACACCCGGCAATGCACAGGGGTTACTCCTGGCTCATGCACTCAGGAATTACTCCGGACAGTGCTTTGGGGGCCATATGGGATGCTGGGAATCGAACCCAGGTGGGCCGCAGGCAAGGCAAATGTCCTACCTGTTGTGCTGTCACTTCAGCTCCCACATTTCTTAAGGTTGGATAAGAATGTAACAAAGAATGCAAGGGTCACACAGATCCTTGTCTGGCTAGTTCCCTTAGGTATTGCCCATTATCTTCACCACCCCACTGGGCCTACATTCTGGGGCAGAATTTTTTGTTAGGAAATTGTTAATTCCCTGTGTATCAGAAAGAACCCAAGGATTCACAGGAAGTCAAAAAGGTATGATGCAAGCAGTCATATTTGGGACTGCTCACAGGAGCTGATGAGGGGAAACTGAGGCTCCCTCTTTCTTAACTGAAAGACTAGCATGTGAGAGACGCTGCAAAAGACACCAAAACTGGAGAGTGGAAAGTGCATCAAAGAGTATCAGGGGCCTCTGGAACAGCAAAAGAGAAAGAACGAAGCACTGCACTGCGGGAGGCCAGACAATGTTAGGAAGCAGCGGAAAACAAAGCAGTTAACTTTCCCCGACAGACAAATAACAAAGAGGCCTTCAGGCCAGTCCCAAAGTATAGTCATTGATAGAACAGAGCTTGAATGTCCCCACACATACAGGGATCAGCTGAGCTAGAACTAACAGGAGCTCCGGTGATACACATCTTCCTCTAATAGCAGTAGGATACTGTGGTCCAGAGACTTGGCTAAATCACCAACAAAGCCAGCTCCGAGCTTCCTAGCCCCAGCCTGGACACTTGGAATCAGGTTGTAGCTGAGTGCTACGGCCATATCTATCAGAGATGTGAAGGAAGTTAGAGTACTTCTTTGTACCACTTTTGCTCAAATTTAGGTAAGAGCAATAACACTTCCTGTCAGATTTCCTTATAAGAATTGTTACATAATATTTTATAACAGATGTGTTATATTCAAGACTTCATAGGTCGAAGAGGCACCTATCAAGGATCCTACCAGCAGATTCAGGGAGAAGGAAAAGACTTGTGAAGACAATTCTCTGATAAAATAATTGAGGACAAATTGGGGGAGAGGGTATCTTTGTGTCGTTTAAGCCCCATGTCCTACCCTTAGGATTACTCAAGAGCTAAAATAATGGGATCCAGAGAGACAGAACAGCAGATAAGTTTCCTTCCGCATGGCAACCTGGGTTTGATCTCCAGCACCCCATATGATCCCTCATGTCCCTTCAGTAATGGTCCTTGATCTCAGAGCCAGGAATAAGTCTGAGCACCACAATAGAGGTGCTCCCACCCTGCAAAAAATTAATTTAATTTAGATTTTTAAAAATGTAAAGAGTTCAAATAATGAGCTGTTTCATGGGAAATTCACTGGAACTACTATTGCATCTCATCTCTGTGTTTAAATGGGAGCTGAACAAACCAGATTATGGAGACGCCAGGTCATGATTTGTGGGGACCTCAGGAATGGTGAGCTTTTACGAGTGGTTAGATGTATCTGAACTAAGCAGAATCACCAATTCTGCATGTTGACTGACTGAAGACCGAAGTTTTGTGTTTGTATAAAGCACTGCCAATAGCTCAGTATGTAGGGCTGAGGTTTAAAGTACTAACCTGGTCACCAGTTCCTGCCATCCCAGTTCTGTTGCTTTTTCCAGAATTTTCACCTCTGATGTGGCTTTTCTTCTCTTCTCTGCGGTCCCACTCCTTATTCCTTTTTCAGGAACTTGCATATGTTCCAAGTACCCTTCTCTGGGAAAAGAACACCTGGCATTTCCTTCATCTCATTTACACTGTCTGTCTCCCACATCTGCAAGTCAGGAATAGTCTCTTCTCACTCCTCATTCCTGAACAATAGCAGACACTTCTTGAAAATTGATCAAAGTCTGGCAAAGTGGCTTACGTGAAGTGGGGAAGAGAGAGAGGTCTACATCTTCCCTCTCTACCCACCTCAATCACCTGGGAAAGTGCCCTGGGGAAGTTTAGGATGAATGGGTCTGCATTAAGTCCCTGAACAGTATGCAACTTACAGCTCATCAGCTCTACAAGGCAGTCGTCAAATTGCACCTGGGTTCCACTTGTTCTGCCTGGCTTGGGAAATAATCCCTGACACCCAATTCATGGGGAAACTGAGAGACTCAGGCTGGAGCAAGGAATTGCTCTTTGCAGGAAAGGAAAATCAATCTAAATTCTACCCTGGATTTCCAGGAACATTGCCTTCCCTCACAGAAAAGAATTTTGGGAAATGAGAGGAGAGAGAGAGAGAGAGAGAGAGAGAAAGAGAGAGAGAGAGAGAGAGAGAGAACATGGGCTTCTCCCATGTGGACAGAGAGTGTATCCCAAGTAGAGCTGCAGTAAGTTTGCAAAATGGAGAATCCATGCCATAAACTAAGAAAGCACACAACTCAGCAGAGATGTGGGCCACTTTCCCAGAATGGGGGAATGCCTGCTCTTTCTCTGCCAAGTTAGTTTATAGATAGTTTTCCCAAATGCCCCCCAAATCTGTGCTAGGGTGGATGCCAAGGGAGAAAGCTTGCAGCTGTTATGGTCTTCTTTGATATTTATAGCATGGCCTTTGTTCAAAAGTGGTGTCTCTCCTCCCAGGGGTCCAGACATCCTATGATATTGGATTCTGAATTCCAAGAGTTTTTCTAGCTCCTCAGACAGGTCCTGTGTCTCAAGGTTTTCGATGCCTTTGGGCAGGTTTAGAGTTAAGGTTCCAGAATGCTTTTCCTCCTTCTACACATCACCAGGGGCCCCATCAAGGCAGGAAGGAAGGAAGGCAAGAAGGAAGGAAGGCAGGAAGGAAGGAAGGAAGGAAGGAAGGAAGGAAGGAAGGAAGGAAGGAAGGAAGGAAGGAAGGAAGGAAGGCAGGAAGGAAGGAAGAAAGGAAAGAAGGAAGGAAAGAAGGAAGGAAGGAAGGAAGGAAGGAAGGAAGGAAGGAAGGAAGGAAGGAAGGCAGGAAGGAAGGAAGGAAGGAAGGAAGGAAGGAAGGAAGGAAGGAAGGAAGGAAGGAAGGAAGGAGGGAAGGAGGGAAGGGGGAAGGAGAGAAGGAAGGAGGAAGGGAGGGAGGAAGGGAGGGAGGGAGGGAGGGAGGGAGAGAGGGATGGAGGGAGGGAGGGAGGGAGGGAAAGAGCCAATCTTCTCACGTTTTTATTTTGTTTTGTTTTGGGTTACACCCAGAGGTTCTCAGGGCTTACTCCCAATTCTGTGCTCAGGGATCACTGCTAGTGATGCTCATGGGACCATCTAAAGTACCAGGGATCAAACACAGGTCAGCCAAATGCGAGGTAAGCACCTAACTCGCTACACTATCATGCCCAACTCACTCTCCAAAATTTCGCTAGTAAAAAATTGGTCCCAGGGTGGGAGTATTGATCTTACCTGGAAGCTTGCTAGAAATGCGAAATGCAGCTGAATCCAAGTCTGCATTTTCACATAATCCCTAGGTAATCCGTACGTACTACAGATACAGAACTCCTGTTCCATGAGCTAATACGCTCCAAAGGGCATAGCTGCTGCACGTGCCTTACAGTCAGGCCTGACTCAAGAAACGAGAGAACAGGCTAGAAGGGCAGCTAAGAAGTCCAGGAATAGCCTGAGTCCTACTCTTCTCTGGATTGGCCTAGAGGTACTCAAGTTTAAGGCAGGGAATAAGGCCATTCTCCTAGAGGGAAAAGCCTCCAACCCAGCACATCCTGGGGGCCTCTGGAATGCTGAACCAGGCTCTTGGCCACACCCAGCTTCTCTTTTGCTATTGTTAAAGCAAAATAAGTAGTATATAATACCAGGAGGTTAGCTCCATGGCTTGAAAGCTGGCCTCACATGCTGGGGGAAAAGCAGCCCGGACAGAGATGGGAAGACCAAGTAAAATGTGGTTGGAGATCCCACGCGGGAAGGGAGATGCGTGCTGAAAGTAGACTAGAGACTGAACACAATGGCCACTCAATACCCCTATCGCAAACCACAATACCCAAAAGGAGAGAGAGAACAAAATGGAATACCCTACCACAGAGTCGGGGTGGGGTGGGGGGGACGGGATTGGAGGGTGGGAGGGATACTGGGTTCATTGGTGGTGGAGAATGGACACTGGTGGAGGGATGGGTTCTAGAACATTGTATGAGGGAAACACAAGCACGAAAATGGGTAAATTTGTAACTACCCTCATGGTGACTCACTAATTAAAAAAATAAATTAATTTAAAAAAACAAAAAATAGGTACAAAGGTGACAATATTTTTTAAAAAAAGCAAAATAAGAAGCAGCAGGGGTGGCGGCACTGCAAATGCTGAAAGAGGACATCCCATCTGCGTTAGGGTTGACAGACCTCAATCTGTTTGGGGAGAAGCACAATGGTTCGTTTGTCCAGTATTACCAGATTTCAACAGCAGGAAACAGCCACAGAGGCCAGCAGATGATTGAGAGAGAAAATGCTGGCCATTGTGTACACAACAAGCGCACAAGCGCTGAAAGCCCCATTACAACAGCCATTGTCCAACTGCCCTGCCAGGTCCCGCTCCCCTCCTCACAATGCCAATCTCTCCATGCCCGTGGCCTTGCTGGCATTGCTGGTGGGAGCGGCAACTCCCACTGGAGAAAGAGCAGGGTTCTCCAGGTGACTTACATGAAGCGGGGAGGCAAGATGCGACAGCCTTGAAAGGGAAGTCTAACACTTCCCTCTCTCCTTCCTCACTCCCGGGCATGTGCCTGAGGAGCTGAGAACTGAAGAGAGTCTGTGATGAGCATCCTCACTGCAGATCGTGCGCCTCGCCAGCTTCACGAGGTGATTATCAGACTGCACCTGAGTCACACTTGCTCTCCTCAGGAAACAATCAGGAAATGAGCCCTAACACCTGATTTTCCAGGCGCTGTGGTGGAAGCCAAGTTGGAGTAGAGATACTCTCTGCAGGAAAGGAAGTAAGTCTTACCCAGACTTTCTAGCTACACTGCCTTCCGTTACAGAAAATAAGTTTAGGAGATTCATAGTGAAATTAAACAAGTTTATTTGGGAAATTAGGTGAGAGAGAGAGAGAGAGAGAGAGAGAGAGAGAGAGAGAGAGAGAGAGAGAGAGAGAGAGTTCATAAGAGAATTCTGGTTTCTCCAGATTGGGAAAAGCAAAGTATATATTCCAAGTGCCAGAATCTCCTGCCCCCATGCCAGTCTGTCTTCACCAGTGCCCCCTTAGAGGGGATGGGTTGAGTTTCCCTCCCCACTCCGAGCAGAGCCCCAGCAGCCATGCTCAAGGCCACTCTCCACATGCTCGGACTAGCCTCACTCATGAAGGAACCGACAGGAATTCACCACCCAGATCCTGTTTTCCAGTAGCTTGGCAGCCACACCCACAAACTACCCCCCCCCCCCGACCACTGCCATGTAATATCATCAAGGGCCAAGATCCAGAGACTGTAAAACAAAGCTCCCAGAAGAGAGTCATGCAGAATCTTGCACGGCAGAGCCTGGCAAGCTACCCGGGGCGTATTCAATATGACAAATACAGTAACAATAATGGGCCTCGTTCTCCTGACCCTGAATGCAACAGGGACAAATGGAGACATTACTGGCACCTGCTCAAGCAAATATATGAGCAACGGGATGACAGTGATACAGTGATATTCCAAGTAGATGTGCAGTGAAACCCAAGAAGGTGAGCACTTGTCATTGAGTAAGAGAAGGGCATGTCTCAGGGAGAGATGTGGGCAAAAGCAGTCATAGGCTGAGAAAGGGCACATCTTTAGGAAAGATGCTGGCAAATGCACACCTTTTCCTCTGCTGTTACTTTATACACAATTTCCCCCAATGCCCCCGCCCCCAGACTTGTTGCAAGGGTGATTGCCAAGAGAGTGAGCTAGGACCTTTGGATTTTTTTTCTTTTTTTTTTTTGACATTCTTAGCATGGCCACTGCTCCAGTTGTGGACTCTGTCCTCACAGGGATCCAGTCATGTCCTGGGCCTAAGATTGTGAAGCTAAAAGGTTTCCACCTTAGAAAACTAACAAACTATAAAAACAAACAATAAGGAAAACAACCTTAGAATTCCTCAAGTGGTCCGATGTAAAGACGTTTATGCCTTTGGTCTGGTTCAGGTTCCAGACAGCATTTTGCTCCTAGTATACAATACAAGGTGTTTCCTGTCACCTCCCTGCCAGCAACACTGAGATGGGAAATCTCTTCTCAAGACAAGCAGTGTGAAGACAGCCTGTGTGCAGAGCTGGGAAAGGTGGAAAGGGGGTGTCGAAGGAGCAAAGGGCACACAGGACAGAAGGTGACAGGAGGGTCAGTTAGGTCATAGGCCTCAGGAAGTCTGAGAAGACATGTAGGTAGACAGATTAGTATCTGTCATCCCAGAACTTTGGGAGGAGCAGAGCGGGGTAAAGGCAGGGCAAAGTCCCATGCTACACCATGAGCCAGAAGGCAGAAAGCTGAGGTTCAAAGCCCTTATTCTACTTACAGCCACTATGGCCTCACATTTTACTACACGCCCTTTCTGAATCTCATTTTCCTCATCAGAAAAGATGCAGATACTGACATTTGTTTCATGAGGGGAAGTGACAATGAAATCATCTGCGCTGAAGCAGATGAGAGTAGTGGTACTTGGTACAGAAACCCTGAGTTCTAGTTCAGAAAGAAGTTGCCTTCTTCTGCCTGTCAGCTCAAATGCTCCCCTCTGCCCTTCCCAGCCCTGACAGTCCCACCCCAGAAGAAAGCTGAGGGGTTGAATTCTCTCAAGAGCCCTGTGTTTATGTGCGAGCTCTGGTTTCTTAGTTTTTTCTTCCTTTGTTCAAATTCGTTGTTTTGAGAAGGTCGCATCCAACTATGCTCAGGGCTCACTCCTGGCTCTGCATCAAGGATCACTCCTGGCAGGGCTTGGGGGGTTATATGTGGTGCTGAGGATCAAACCCAGGTTGGTTACATGCAAGCAAATGCCCGACCTGCTGTACTATCTCTCCAGCCTCTATGTGAGAGCTCTGGACTAATCCATGTTTTTAGAAAGAAACCATCTGGAATGGGGTAATGATCTGAAGAACTAAGCTGATAGACCCAATCATCACTCCCCCTAAAGTTCCTTTGCCTTCAGCATCTGTCTGTGTCTACTCTAGCATCTGTGAAGCAAGGGAGGGTGTGTGCAGAGCCAGGCGTGGTGATGGTATGGAGAGAGCCCAGTTCCCAACCTGGCAAACTGGGCATGAAACTCCAGTCTCCCGCACACAGGGACTTGGGAGGCAGCCTGAGAGTGCAAGACACAGATGGCAGGCAGGCTGAGCCTCAGGAGTGCTGGCAGGGGTGCTGTGTCTGCCAGAGGGACCTGGGTTCTTTACTATACTAAGTGGAATGACAGAGAAAGGAATAATAAGATGCTCAGATAAGACGGGAGGGGATGGGAAGGAGGGGGGAGAGAAGGAAAGGGAAGGGAACTCCCAGTTGGAAAGGTACTTATCAAAAATGGCTAAGCTTTGTGTCTCCTTTGAGGGCAGGGGAGAGGTTTCTAGGAAAATTGAGTCTGTGTTTCTTTTTTCTTTTTTCACTTTATTAAAAAAAAATCAGGGGCCAGAGCTATAGTACAGTGAAGAGGGCATTTGCCTTGCTTGCGGCCTTTCTGGGTTCAATCCCCAGCATCCTATATGG